>NC_026006.2:23312801-23627091 GCF_000442705.2 Elaeis guineensis | reverse complement strand
AGTCCAAGGTCCATGGATCAACGTTTGACCGATGTCCTAAAACGAAAATGACAGATGACAGAAATTAACAGGTTTGTCTTAAATTCATCTCATGAATTAAGACAAGATTTTTTTGAGTTGGACTAGCTCCAGTCAGACTGACAAAACCTTCTCAAGTTCTCTGAGTGAGTCAAATCATATTTGGCTGTCGAGATAGAAAAGATTACACGAGGAGAAAGTTAGGCTCAATCATGTGCTAGCAGATTTTCTTGAACCTAATTAATCTAATCCAAATCAATCAAATGGGCTAGCTCAATTGATGACATCCAAACCCTAACTCTTGTTTGTGTGACTCAGTTAGATTCATTTCCATATGGTAATGAGACATATCGTGATCTCATCATCGACATCATCAAATTCCTTTCGATGGACCAGAACTCTTATGATTCAGGCACTTAGAATGATCGATCATCAAGATCATTCTAATTGCTTCCAAAATCCACTAGTGACATCTAGCAGTATATGATGGCAATCCATCAGAAATTAAGACGAACCTCTCGGTGCAGCTACCTATGTGATTGAGTTCCTCTATCATGAGTCCGACTGAATTAGGGTTAAGGTGAACTCATCAAACCCAACATCAGTTATATAAATGAATCGATCGATCCGAGTCCAATGTGAAACTCCAATGGAAAACTTTTTTCATTATTTCACTCTGCCATGGCCATGGGCTTAAGGACTCAATCTTTCGATCATCATAGGACTTCTCCTCTTATCTACCGAGGTTGATAGATCTTATCTTGGTGCAATCTAGTTCCTACAATGAATATGCTATAGCCAACATACACCTCAGGGTTTCAAATAGCTAGAAGATTAAGTTATGGTATAGTCAAACTATAACACACTCAAGGTGAACTATCGATGCACCTCAGATCAAAGAACTAGACACACAGCTGCAGCATCGAGCTAGTCATCGATGAGAAGGTAGACTTCCTTATGACTGCTCGAGTGGTCATGCTCAGTACTCTCATTCTCAATGAATACTGCACTCTCACTCCGATGTCTCCACACCGTAGACTCAAGACTGATCTACACTAAGAAGCAATCGTACACCAACCTTCCAGATCGATCACCATCCTCGTGATGATCCTATGGTCAGAGCTATTTATGAGTTAGTTATGTAAATTCATGCCTTAAATTTTCAACTCTTGAAAATATGAATTAACATTCCTACTAATTCAAAGGATGTATCATAGACATAATGTACACAATGTGATAGTAGAATAACCCTTTTATTCATTTATAGTCAAAATTATAAATTTGCCTCACATTTCTACAAGAATGCGTCAGCCAATCTGACATCTAGGCACACATCTAACAAACTCCCACTTGACCTAATGCCAATTGGCTACATATCTAAGTCCCACTTCTCAAGGTGGGCTTCGATCTTCTGCTGGCCTAATGGCTTTGTCAGTGGGTCTGCCACATTGTCTATGGAGTCGACTCTCTTAACCTCGACATAACCTTTTTCGAGGTAATCACGGATCAGATGGAATCATTGCTCGATATGCTTGGACTTCTGGTGAGATCTTGGCTCCTTAGCTAGGGCTATGGCACCATTATTGTCACAGTAAAGAGGGATGGCATCTGATGACATCACTCCAAGTTTTGTGGCAAACTTCTTGTACCAGAATGCCTCCTATGCAGCTTTCGATGCAGCAATATACTCTACCTCCATGGTAGAATCAGCAATCACTGTCTGCTTGAAACTCTTCCAGCTAACTGCACCACCATTGTAAATGAACAGACTCCCAAATGTCGACTTTCGATCATCTATATCAGACATAAATCTGAGTCTGTAAATCTTTGAACCTGGAGTTCTCCATTCCCAAAGACTAGAAACATATCCTTAGTCCTTCTCAAGTACTTAAGGATACATTTCACAGAAGTCTAGTGCTCTTCGCCTGGATTCGACTGATATCTGCTTGTGACACTCACAGCATGGGCTATATCAGGTCGTGTACATAGCATGGCATACATGAGGCTTCCTATTGTCGAAGCATAAGGGATCTTGCTCATGCGTTCAATCTCCTCAGGTGTGCTAGGGCACATCTTCTTGGAGAGATGAATGCCATGTTTAAAGGTACTAAACTTCTTTTGGAGTTTTCCATGCTAAACTTTTTAGCACCTCCTCTATGTACATCTTCTGTGAAAGTCCAGCATCCTATTTGGTCTATCTCTATATACCTTAATACCCAGTATAAAGGATGCTTCTCCTAGATCTTTCATAGAGAACTCCTTAGACAACCATATTTTGACTGAGGTCAACATGAAAATATCATTTCCAATTAGGAGGATGTCATTAATGTACAGTATGAGAAAACAACTGTACTCCCACTGACCTTCTTGAATACACATGGCTCCTCCTCGTTCTTGATGAAACCAAACATTTTGATCACATCATTGAAATGAGTATTCCAGCTCTGAGATGCTTGCTTAAGTCCATAAATAGATCTTTGCAGCTTGCAGACCTTATGATCATCATCACTGGATGTGAAACCAAGTGGCTGTTCCATATAGATATCTTCCTCAAGATATCCATTTAAGAATGCCGTTTTCATGTCCATCTTTCATATTTTATAATCGAAATAGGCTGCAACAGCAAGCAATGTGCGGATGGATTTTAGCATGGCTACGGGCGAAAAGGTATCCTGATAGTCAATGCCTTCACGCTGACTGTAACCTTTGCTACGAGCCTAGCCTTGAATGTCTCCACATTCCCATCTGCACCTATCTTTTTCTTGAAGATCCATTTACACCTAATAGGTACAATACCTTCAGGTGGATCTACCAAGGTCCAGACTTGGTTTGAGTGCATCGAGTCAATTTCTGATCTCAATGCCTCTAACCATTTCTCGGAATCGATATCTGATATTGCCTCGTCATAGGTCTTGGGGTCATCACCATGAGCCCCATTTTTTGTGAGGAACATTTCCTCTACTTCCTCTTGTATAGTACCTAAGTACCTTTTAGGATGACGGAAAACCCTAGTCAATCTATGAGGTGGAAGAGGTTGTGTTAGGACTGGTTCTAATTGATTGGGTTCTTCAGGTTCTTTAGCTCGTTGGTCTTGGGAGACATTCTCCTTGAGCTTAATTATTCTTCCGATGCCACCATCTTGAATAAACTATTTTTCAAGAAAAATAGCATGTCGATTCACAATCACATTGTGATCTTTTGGAATATAAAAATAGTATCCTAATGACTCTTTAGGATATCCTATGAACCGAGCTCCAAAAGACCTGAACTCTAACTTGTCCGCTACTGTCTCTTGACATGAGCTGGACAACCCCAAATTCTGAGATGACTCTGACTTGACTTCTTACCATGCCATATCTCATATGGTGTGGTAGGAATGATTTTAGAGAGAACCCTATTCAATACATATATTGCTGTCATAAGACAATATCCCCAAAGAAACTTAGGGAGGTCCGTGAAGCTCATCATGGAACGAACCATATCTAATAGGGTCCGATTTCTCCGTTCTGAAACCCCGTTGAGTTGTGACGTTCCAGATGGAATCCATTGAGAGACTATGCCATTGTCCTTAAGATAGTCTAGGAACTTCCGACTAAGGTATTCACCTCCTCGATCTGATCAAAGAACCTTAATGGGCTTTCCTGTTTGTTTTTCTACCTCATGCCTGAATTCTTTGAACTTTTCAAAAGCTTCAGACTTGTGTTTCATTAGAAATACATACCCGTACCTAGATATATCATCGGTGAAGGTAATGAAGTAGACATAGTTGCCTCTAGCCGGCACATCAAATGGGCCGCACACATCTATATGTACTAGGGCAAGTAGGTCTGTGGCCCTTTTCCCATGTCCCATAAAAGGAAGCTTGGTCATTTTGTCTTGAAGGCATGATTCACAAACTAGATATGACTCGAAAGTCAATTGACTCAATAGCCCAAATTTTTTTAATTTGTTAACCCTATCTTCCGCTATATGACCTAGCCTTAGGTGCCACAGATACCTATCATTTAGACTATCTCTAGGCCTTTTAATTCCCATGGTATTCACATTTTGCTCGATATGAAATACAGATACATCAATATGTAGCTGATAGAGATCATTAATAAGAAAATTATTTACAACTTTATTATTTTCATAAAATATATTACAATGGTCCTTATGAAAGCTAATCACATAGCCTTCTTGTGCTAAACATGAAACAGAAATCAAATTCCTGCTTGCTGCAGGCACATAATAACAGTCTCTAAGAACTAAATCTAATCCTAACAGTAATCGCAGAGGATAAGTTTCCACGGCCACAGCAGCAACTCTTGCTCCATTCTCGATGTGTAAGATCATATCTCCATCCCTCAGCCTCCTGCTCTCCTCAAGACCCTGCATAGAAGTGCACAAATGAGCACTAGAACCAGAGTCAAGTATCCAACTGGATGTAGAGAAAACCGTAAGATTAGATTCTATAATGAGCATACCTCCAAAAGGACCATCTTTCTTGTTCTTTAGGGTGGCCAGGTACTGAGGACAGTTTCGTTTCCAATGACCATCTGAATTGCAGTGGAAACATTTTCTCTTTTCAACAGCTTTCTTCTTCGGTTTCGTCTTCTTCCTTTTTCCATCCACCTTCTGCTTCTTCGCAGACTTTTCTTCTTTTCAAAAGACTTTCTTTTGGAAGAAGTCTGCTCCACAGTAAGGACTGAGCCTTTTGAATTCTTTAAAGAAAGCTCAGCCGTAACCAACATGTTCATTAACTCAGCCAAGGTACACTGCATCTTATGTATATGGAAGTTCATGATGAACTGACCATATGCATCGGATAAGAACTGAAGGATCACATCAATCTAAAAATCCTTGTCTAAGATGATACCGAGCTTCTCAAGCTCCTCAAGGTCCTTGATCATTGTCAAACAATGATCTTGGACTGACTGCCCATCACGTATTTTAGCCTCAAAAAGTCTTTGGCAGACTTGATACTTGGCTGCACGACTTTGTTCACCAAACAACTCTTGTAGGTGAGCCAACATTTGGTGGGTAGTCATAATATTCTCAGGCTGGTGCTGTAAGTCATCAGACATTGCACCCAATGTGTAGTACCTGGCTTTGTTATCTTCATCCATCCACTTTTTCAGAGATGCTCTCTGTTCAGCAGTCGGACGTGCTGGCATGGCAGGTGGGTCCTGGTCCAAGATATGAGTCAATTTTTTGAAATTCAGAATAATTCTGTAGTTTTTCAACCAGTCCTTGAAATTGGGTCCAGTCAATCTGTGGGTGTCTAGTATTTTGGTCAGAAGATTGGATGCAGACATGTTTCCTATAAAGAGTCAAAAGTTTTTAGTTAGATTTTGTAATCAGACTCAACCAATTTATTTAGGGATTTTATTTTTAAACAAATTAGGCTCCCACTATTTTCTCAGATCCTTACACTCCCTAGGTAGAGATGTGAAAATCTCCGTGATTAGTGATTTCTAGTGGGTGATGCGGTCTCACCGACTGGCTCACCACCTCACCTAACAGTTATTGGTGATGGGTCAACTGATGAGTGGACAACTCTTGTTCAATGATTCTCTAATCATGGTGCACCCAAAACTTGATCTCTAATTCATGAAGCTCACCGTGTCCGAAATATTACTCCAATTCTTAGTTAAGTCAGACCCACTATTTGCACGAACTAGATTCCTGATTAGGTCCCTCACTATATCTGAAATACTAAGCACAATCCATCCTCTAATCTATAGCATCCAATACCTAATGGACATGGTTGCATCTTCTCGGTGCAACTGAATTACTGTAACCAGTCGAGAATAATCAACCCCGGGAAGGGCCCACACATCCACAATGGTAGAAGACCTTAGACTTAATATTTTCTTAGGAAGATTTAATTTAGGTCTCATTAAACTTGACTTGACATAGTCATAACAATTATGACTAACCTAGTGACATGGGTTAGCTCGAATTGTTAGTCACCTTAAATCAGAATTGGGTCGACACATATGGCCAGGTAAGTGAGATCGATGGAAGGAATATACCATTAACTTGACAAGAACGTATTCGAGTCGAGTAGCTCCCAATTAAAAATCATTCGGTCACATCTGCCCAACTTACCTTAGATACCAAATTGTCGAACCAGAACCAATTGGGTTAGCCTATAATTCAGGCTCTAACTGCTGAGCCAAATTAGGTCTTAACTTGATCGAGTCACATATGAATGTGATTTAACCTTGACCTAGACTTGATCCTATTAGGCTGGTCAATTATTAGCTTTCATGATCCCACCTAACCAACTTTTGATTCAGTTTGATCAACCGCTAGACCTAATTGAGCTACCCAAGCCTGAACCCAATTTTATGAAAATGACTTAGATCTGAAATTCTTAATTTTAGACCTAATTTAATTTTATAAGCTTAATTTATTAATTAAGTCTTGAGTTCATAAATAAAATATATAAAATAAATCCTAGAGTTTCAGGATCTAGGGTTTTGCAGAAAAGTAAGTTTGATTTCTGATTAAGGATGAATGTGCAGCACCCCTACACGCCATAAGAACACCCCATTGAATGGGAGGAGAGGGTCTTAAACCTCACTTTATTCTTATGACCAGATGGCCATGAGGAACACCCGAATCAGAAATATTGATTTAACTACAAAACTAGTTAGATCTAAGTTACATATCACATATATAATTTCAGATCTAACTTATACATGCTTTGCATACATCTCATGTATTAAAATCTGATCTTATTAGCATGCTTTCAGATCTGATACATCACATATAATATCTAAAAAAAAGATTTAAATTAAACTATTCAATATAAAATCTATTCTAGACAGTTACTAGAATAATTCTATAACTAGTCTAAGCATGCAGTAGATCAATCTTATGAATTAATTAAATTTTATTTTCTATTTTTTGATCTAAATATAATATTTATAATATCAAAAAATTAGAGAATAAATTAGATCTAATTTATATTTTGATCACATTAAAACATAAAACTTCAAGACTATTCATAGTTTAAACTATTCCTAGTCTAGTCATGCATCTCATACATGTTAGATCTACATAGATTTAATTTTAAATTTTTTAATTTCAGATTCAATCACATCTGATGTGATATCTAAAATTCATTAATATTAGATAAATAAAAATAAAAATTAGATCTAAATTAGATCTAAAATAGAGCCATCAACCTGGCTCTGATACCTGTTGAAGGAAAAACCATCTTTTTTCTTGTAGGATCTTCATGATCTAATGAGATCTGGGGTGGAATATTTAAAAAAAAAATTATCTTACTTTATTTTAGATCTAAGATCTATTAGATCTAATTCTTATTATCTAATATTTAATCTAAAATTAAATCTAAAATCATAAGGAATAGAAAAATACCTCTAGGGTAACTAGATTACCCTGTAGATGATCGCAGCAATGCCCGAGGTTCTAAAATAGCCACGCAGTCGCCTGACCTCTACCGATATCCACTCAAGGAAGATCTGAATTTTTTTCTCTTCATAAATATTTACTTCAAAAATCAGATCTGGATCTGATCTGAAAGATATTCAAAAGATCTTTTGAAGCTGGAGCAGCAGCTTCTCGACAAATCTCTACAGCCTTCTAATCAGGAAGCCACCACGCCTTGGACAAGCACCAGATGGACACCCACCTCTTGGACATGAAGAGAGGAGGGAGAGGAGCCGAGGGGGCATGAAGAAGTGGAGGGGTTTCATATTTTTGCTGGGTATTGAGCAGATTCTCTAAACCCTTGGCACAGACAGGGTTTAAATAGACCCTGCTGTGCCATGCAGTGCCACATCATTCGATCAATTAAAAAATTCCAATTAATTATGAAATAATTTTAATTAGTGGAGTGATGTCATCTAATCATATCAGATAAGAACCCCACCAAAGCCTCCTACTGTTGGTGCCAACACTGGATAAACACAGTGAGATTGGCGCCCAACAGTTTGAGTCGATCAAGGCATAAAGTCCTCATCTCATGGGACTCTATCCTTATCCACTTGGGGCGCACATCATATCTGATTATGGCATCCACTTTGAGGATAAAATTAGCAGGTGGACACTCCACAAAAACTCTCCAATGACCTCTTGCCAAGTGGCCTTCAGTCCAAGGTCCATGGGTCAACATTTGATCGATGTCCTAAAATAGAAATGGTAGGTGACAAGAATTAGCAAGTGTTGTCTTAAATTCATCTCATGAATTAAGACAAGACTTTTTTAAGTTAGACTAGCTCTAGTCAAACTGAGAGAAACCTTCTTAAGATTCTCTGGGTGAGTCAAATCACATTTGGCTCAGTCGAGATAGAAAAGATTATACGAGGAGAAAGTTAGGCTCAATCGTGTGCTAGCACGATTTTCTTGAATCTAATCGGATCTAATCCAAATCAATCGAACTGGGCTAGCTCAATTGATGACATCCAGATCCTAACTTTTGTTTATGTGACCTAGTTAGGTTCATTTTCGTATGGTAATGAGACATGTCGTGATTTCATCATCGACATCATCAAAACTCCTTTCGATGGATCAGAACTCTTCTAATTCAGACAATTAGAATGATCGATCATCAAGATCATTCTAATTGCTCTCAAAATTCATCAGTGACACCTAGTAGTATATGGTAGCAACCCATTAGAAATGAAGACGAACATCTCGATGCAGCTACCTGTGTGATTGAGTTTCTCTATCATGAGTCCCGACTGAATTAAGGTTAAAGTGAACTCGTCAAATCCAACATCAGTCATATGAAACAATCGATCAATCCGAGTCTGATGTGAAACCCCAATGGAAAACTCTTTTCCATTATTTCACTCTGTCATGGCCATGGGCTTAAGGACTCGATCTTTCGATCATCATAGGACTACTCCTCTTATCTACCGAGGTTGATAGATCCCATCTTGGTGCAATCTGGTTCCTACAATGAATATGCTACAGCCAACAAACATCTCAGGGTTCTGAATGGGTTATGGTGTAGTCAAACTATAACACACTCAAGGTGAACTGTCGATGCACCTCAGGTCAAAGAATTAGACACACAGCTGCACCATCGAGCTAGTCATCGATGAGAAGGTAGACTTCCTTATGACTGCTTGAGGTGGTCATGCTCAGTACTCTCATTCTCAATGAATATCTGTACTCTCGCTCTGGTGTCTCCATACTGTAGATTCAAGACTCATCTATCCTAAGGAAGCGATCATTCACCAACCTTTCGGATCGATCACCATCCTCGTGATGATCCTATAGTCAGGAGCTATTTATGAGTTAGTTATGTAAATTCATGCCTTAAATTTTTAACTCTTGAAAATATGAATTAACATTCCTACTAACTCAAAAGATGTATCACAGACATAATGTACACAATGTGATAGTAGAATAATCCTTTTATTCATTTATAATCAAAATTATAAATTTGCCCTCACATTTGTACAGGAATGTGTCAGCCAATCTGGCATCTAGGGCACACATCTAACACCATTAACTCATCGTAGACGCATCTAGGTGAATAGCTCTCAATTAAAAACTACTTGATCAAATCTGCCAAACTTATCTTAGATTTCGATTGGTTAATTAGTTTTCATTTGATCCATCAGAAGATTTAGGCTCAACCACAGAGCCATGATCATGATCTATTTATTAAGGCCAAAAATATGGACTTGATCATACTCCAACTATTAAGATTGATCTAGAGAAATTCTAATCCAATCTAATTCAATGCTTGATTAGATTTAACCAATTTTTCTACTTGATCCATAGGTGTTTCTAATCCTTGGCCTAACCTATTAGAGGGACCTGATTCATGCTAATCTTTTATCCATCGATTTATGTAGTATCTTAATGATCTTCAATTCTTAAATCTAGATCATTCAAATTTAATTCAAAATTAAGTATGTGAAACGTGTGTTTCAGTCTGTAAAACTATTCTACCAAGATTTCAGGTAAAGCATGCCATATGTTTCAATTCATGAAAATAAATTTTCATAATGTGTTCAACAATTAAAAATATATAGGTATGATCTAAACTTCATACATACATCTCATGCATCATGACAACCTTTAAATTAAAACTGATTACATCTTACATAACATACGATTCAAATTTTAAAATAATTTTATATCTGAAGTTATATTATTGTAATGAATCATAAATTACTTTAGATCCAATCTAAATATATTTATGATCAAAATAATTCATAAGAATCTATTCACTTTTTCTTTTCATGAAATTGGATCACATTGACATCCTTACATGTCATAAGAGAACCCATCAAATGGGCAAGAGAGAGAGATTAATCTCTTCGATCTTTTATGACTAGATGGTCTGATGATCTCATCAATTCGAGTACTAAATTATTAAGATCTAAAATCTAATTTAATATATAATCACATCAACATATAATTTTAACAAAATAATTTATGTTATGAATATGTCCTTGATCTTATCAATCATGTTCTTCATCTAATCTAATTAGATTTGATGCATCATATATATCATATCAGATTTGGAACACATCTAATGCTGATTATAAAATATCAATTTTAGATCTAGTATCATATAAAAAATTAATTAGATACGAACATGAACACATAATGACTAAATTTCTAGTTAAATTTGTTTTGGCATAGTACTGAATTTCACCCAAATTCAGATCAAAATATCCATCAAAATGGATCTAATTCAGAGCTGATATAAGTCCCACTTCATAATCAAAATAATAATATTAAAATTTTATTAAAATAAATTTAAAATATATTTTAAATTAGATTTTTATTTCAATAAAAATTCAGCAAAAATAAAATTTTATTATAACAAACTTATAATAACCTTAATCAATCATTGATTAGGTTCATCTAATCCAATCAAAATCAAATAAGAAATTTAATTTAAATAAAATTAAATCTAATTTAATATCTAATATAAAATTTTAATTATATATAATATATAAATAATATAATAAAATTCAGTTATACATCCATGTATCAAAGCCTGCCTCTAATACTAATTGAAGAGAAAGAAACCTGTTTCTCATGGATAACCAGGGTTGTATCTCAAAATTTTTTATTAATATATATGAATAAAGATCAAATCTTTATCTGAGTTACAGTAGAATTGAGGATCAAATCTTCAAAATTTGGATTTAATCTTCGTGTAGTCCTGAAACTGCATGCCTTCTACTTCGCACGCACGCCAAGTAATGTAGAAAAGCAGGATGAATCTCTTAATCAAAGTACCTTCGCAAGGCAATCAAAGGAGGGAGAAGAGGTGCTAGTGTGATGCCTCACACCAGCAAAGGGGATGCCTAAGAAGGGCCCATGCTAAGAGGAAGAGGGGCGGCAAGGAGGAGGCGACGCCAAGGAAGAAGGGGTGCCTCAAGCTCATGCCTCTCTCTCTCTTTCTCTTTTCTCTCAATCTAATTTGTTTGCTATGCATCCATAGGTATACTTTATTGCTGACGAACACTTTCTGTTCATCAGCAAGATAAAAATAATATCTTTTAGTTTCTTTTAAATATCCTATGAAGATACACTTGTCAGACCTAGGTCTTAGTTTGTCTGTTTTTAAATGTCTGATATAAGCCGAACACCCCCAAATCCTAAGATGTGAGAATACTAGTTTATGTCTAGTCCATATCTCATATAGTATTTTATTCGTAGACTTACTTGAAACCTTGTTAAGTATATGGCAAGCCAATTCGAGCGCATATCCCCAAAAGAGATTGGCAAACTCGAAAATCCTATCATGGATCGAACCATATCCATCAAGATTCGATTTTTCCTTTTTGAGATACCATTATGCTGTGGCATTCCAAGAGGAGTCCATTATGAGAGAATCCCATTCTCTTTTAGATGTGTCAAAAATTCATCGAAAAGGTATTCACCTCTTTTATCAGATCGAAGAGTTTTAATACTCTTTTCAGTTTATTTCTCTACCTCACTATGAAATTGTTTGAATATTTCAAACGATTCAAACTTATTTTTCATCAAGCAGATATATCCATATCTAGATAGATTGTCTATGAATGTAATGAAGTATTGATGCCTTCCTCTCGCACTTGTGTTCATCAGTCTACATACATCAGTATGTATAAGACTTAGAACATCACTAGCTTGTGTATCTTTTTCAATAAAAGGTGATTTGGTCATTTTTTCAAGTAGACATGATTCACAATTTGGCAATAATTCACAATCATTGTCCTCAAGGATTCTCTCTTGGATCAGCCTGCTCATCCTATTCTTGTTAATATGACCTAGCCTATAATGTCAAAGGTAGCCATCCGAGACATCATCTATCTTAAGATATTTTCTTGATGTGTACATTACACTAGGCCATGATGCAATATAAATTTTATTATTTAATTATCCATGTATTACAGTAACATCATTCAAAATGATATCATAAAAATTTTGTTATTAAAATTTTATAATTTTCTTTGGCCAGAAGGTCTATAGAAATTATATTCAATAAGAAACTAGGACAATAATGACAATCACTAAGAATAATGATATGAGAATTGAATACAAGTTTGATGATTCTTAAATCTAGAACTGAAACTGATCTTCCATCTCCAATGTTCAGAAATCTCTCACCGTCTTCAAATCTCCTACTGACCTAAAGTCCCTACAATGAATTATAAATATTAATAAGACTACCAGTATCTAATACCTAGATCATTGTATCATAAATTAAGAAGTTGCAAGGAGTTATCATATAATTACCTTGCTTAGCAATCGATTGCTTCTTCTTCTACTTTGACCTGTTCGGATCAAGGGAAGCAATGCATTGAGGATAGTTCCTCTTCTAATGACCCTACTTCCTATAGTAGAAGCACTCTATCTGACTCTGGTAGGACTTGGACTTGGACTTCATGGTCTGACACCCAGCACTTGGCACCTTATTTTTTTTCTTCTTCTTCCCTTTCTTAAAGGGATGACATCCATCTGAAGAAATGCTCTCACTACATTCACTGTCTCCTTGTGGAGCTAGTGATCTTTCTCAAAAGTCTATAGCAATCCCAACAGACTGTGGTAGTTTACTACAGGCTTCGTCGTTTGATAATGACTGAGAAACGGTAAGTGGAATTTCGACAAGGAATTTAGAATCTTATCTTTTCCAAGCTGCTCGTGCAAGGAAAAGTCGAGCTTGCTGAGGCACTTAATTTATTCAATCATGTACAATATATAATCGATTACCAATGCCCCCTCCATCATCTTGGCATTGAAAATGGCACAATTGGTCTTGTGCTGCTCAATGTCATCGGGAGTGTCAAAAGAATCAATCAACACTTTGAACATTTCTTCAAGCTGAGCTTTCTTGAATTTATGATTGAACCCATCATTCATAGCCACCTGCATGATATAATACATCGTGGTGCAGTCATTGAGCCACTTCAAGTAAGTGTCTTGAACCACATCGCAAGCATTGGGAGCAAGCTCCTCAGGTGTCGGATCTATCAGCACGTACAAGACCTGCTCGTGCTCCAAGACTATCTTCAATTTTTGAAATCAGCTATCGAAATTGAGTCTCCTCAGCTTATCACTGTCTAACAGCGATCGAAGCAACAAGTTGGTGGCCATAACTATAAAAGAAAAACCAAAATCTAATTAGTATATGAATCGATTAAGCCTAAAGATATAGACTTTAGTCTAAAGGTTCTCCTACTATTTTAAACGAATTGATAGCCTCTACCTCCAATTCGAGAAATATCTAATTTCTTAGCGGATACTAGAATCTACATAATTGCATATGAGTCTGACTTTGGCCAGCTCACCCATGTGCATCCTGTGGATAGGTTCTTAACCAATTATTTTACCAAACAATTTCTAGTAGTTAATTTTATCCCAGAGTCCTAACAGTAGACTTTGACCTCCACTGAAAGGTCTAGTTAGGTCCAACCATTAGCATGATCATACTCAGAAATCTAACCACAAATAATCAGGCCCAATTTTGGTCGGTCATCCTGATCATCCATAAGAGAGATTCGACTGAGTCATCATATTATGAATGATAATTCCAATAGCAAATGAGCATCAGGCTTTTGGGCCATCTAATGATCATCCAACTATTAGACCCATTATCATCCAACTTAATGGGAGGCTATTATTTAGTCATTATGATAACTATTTCATTTTTAGAGACCTAATAATTTTAGAAGATTTAATTAATTGAGTTGATAGATGAGAAAAGACTTAACCAGTTAATCTTAATCCTCCCACTGACTTCACAAGTCAGATTAAAAAAGATTAGACCTAATCTGTCTATCCAACTAGTCATAAATCCTTTCACTGACTTCATCAAGTCATGAAGAGGACTCAAGACAAGTTGAACTAAGGGCACCTAAATCAGTCATACTAATTTTCTAGTTAGCATGGGTCAACCCCAATCGTTAAGTGATCTAATCAAAACATGATTGACCACGTTGGCCAGATAAGTAAGATCGATGGGAGAGATATGCTATTAACTCATCATAGACTCAATCTATGTGAGTAGCTCCCAATTAGTGACCACCGATCAAGACTACCAAACTTATCTTTGACACCAACTGGTTAAACAGTTTTAATTTGATCAACTTATAGTTGGATTCAACCACAGAGCTACGATCAAGATCCATCTTGATCTAATCAAAGATATGGACTTGACCAACTACAACTATTGAGAATTGATCAAGAGAAGAAATCAACCCAATTAGAATTAACTTTTAAATAGATTTGATCAATAACTAACATGATTCATTATCAATGATTTCTAATCCTAGGTCTAACCCAGTTAAATAAACTTGACTCGAGCTAACCCATTAACCTATGAATTATAAAATTAATGTCTTAGATCTTTGACTCTCAAATCTAGATCACTTAATTCTTAATTAAGTTTTGGGCTAACATGAGTTGGGATTTGGTATTTGAAAATAGTTTTAGATTTTATAAAATATTTTTACAAACAATCATACAATGATCAAAATCCTAATTTTAGATCTAAGATGCATTATATCAGATTTAAAATAAAGTTTTAAAATTTCTTTCATTATTCATCTTTATGGAAAAGACTATGCAGCACCCTTACATACCATAGCAGAACCCTATCAAATCGGAGGAGAGGACCGTAAAACCCTACTTTCTCCTATGATCGGACGGCTATGGGGATCTATCCAATTAGATTACTATACTATTAAGATTTTAGATTAACTATTTAGATCTAATCTAAATAATTAAAATCAAATTAATATCAAATTATATGCAAAAATTCATGTCGTAAGATACCAAACTCTGATACCATTATTGAGAAACAGGTAGTTCAAAGCATGCAATTTTAAAAAAAATTTTATAGTAAAAATAGTAAATTAAATAATTTAATCTCCTATACACACTTTAGATTAGATCTAAACTATTTTTCTAAGGATCTTTGACATGAAAATAATGCACATAAAAATCTGATTTAATAAAAAAGACTACATCGATCATATTGATGCCCTGAATCAGATCTAACCATTAGATATGATCAGATGAGTTCAGAACCTATTATCTAATTATGGGTTGATGATCACCACTACTGATGAATGTAGTATGAGGTCCTTCCTGATGTCGAGCAGCTGCACAGTGCGTTTGACCTCTACAGGTAGTCCACTCGAAGCTTCGAACAGATCATCCTTCTCGAGAGTGCTAGCTCGTGTCGAAGGATCTGGATGGTTGAAGATGACTTCTTTCTTCAAATCAAATAGATACCTCTAGATCAGAAGATGAAGCTTTTCAAGGAGGAGATGGTGTGGAACAAAAATAATAAAACTCTTTTGCATTTTTCTCTCACAAAGCTAGAACTAGGAAACCCTAGAAGCCCACACTAGATCTCACACCCAAGAGGAAGTTCTCTTCCTTGATTTCTCGTGTTGGGAAGACTCACCTATTGGGAAATGAGTCCTAAAGTCAATCATCTAGGTTGTAGATGATTGTGCTTCATATATATATATGAATTATAAAATGATAAATATTATCTGGCAGATTCATCTTAAGGAATATATCTTCCTAAATAGAACTCATATGTTATGATGAAGTCCTTAGAGCTACTTTCAAAATAATAAAGAAAGATTTATCATATGGTTCTTAAATCTTGCTTACGATCAAATGATACAATTGTTACAAGGATGATAATTGTATCGAGTGTAGGTCATTGTGTGTCATATTAATTGGTTATCATCTTAACCAAGATGTGTGATGACATGGATATGGCATATGGATAAAATATAGGAGTACATTTTACTGAGCATGACTAACTCCGAAGCACTCCACTGTCAAGGATTGCTCTGATGGGATATGGATATAAGTGTTCCTCTAATCTGAGGCTGCCTTGGTGACTTGCAAACAACTCACTGTGCTTTAGTGCCTGACTAATTGAATTTTTAATTCGATGATAGAAGATTTTTGAGTACAATCAAATACCTGTGAAGTCGAGTGTGAGTCAAGATGGGATTGACCACTCTAAGTAAAATTGAAGATGATACATCATTATGTTTTAATTCAGCAAAATTTTGGCCAAAATAGTCCTAGTAAGGAGTCACAAGATTTTTAAGGTTGAGCTACAATATGGACCACTCATCTTGGGTTGACAGTTTAACCCTTAGTCATCCTTGAGTATCAAGAGTCAAAGGGATAAATTATACGGTAACTATATCCATGTTGATTCTAGAGTGTTGCTGGACATACATTGGGCCTATCCAGATGTCGGATCCTATTGCTAGATAGTTACATCGATTAGTACAAAAATTATTCTTATGCTACTAGCTTAGATTCAAACCTATGGGATCACACACATAGAAGTACTTATCTGAACAAATGGCTGATTGATGATTATGAATCATTGAAGGATTTAATTATCAATATGATTGATGATTAATTCTATACAAAGATTACAATAAATTATTTACTAATGGTTGATAAATTAAAAAAATAATTAATTAATAATTTTATTATTAATTATCTTAATTTGATTGAGCAATGAAGATTGGATTAGATCTAATTGAATTGGATTCAGATAGATTTGCTTTGATGCAGTCCTAGCAAAAAATAGGGCTCGTTCCAATTGATCTTAGGGATATAAATCAAATTTAATTGATAGAGATCAGTTTAATTTAATTTAGATTTGATTAGATTAAACCCTATTAGATAATGGCTTGATTTGATCAAGTTCTATTGATTATGATATAATCTTATATCCAAGAATCAATCCCTGGATCAATGAGATTTTACTCTAACTAATTCTCTAATTGGATTGGAACCTAATTGGTTTTATAATTGGGCTAGGATCTAATTAGTTAATTTATTATAACTAATTTCTAAGTTAGTTAGGATTGGTGTTGCCTAGAAATGGAGCCCAAAAAGAGGGGTGAATTGGATCTTTTTAAAATTTTAAAAGATTAATGCACTAAAACAATGTGCTAAAAAGATCAAGTAAAGTGGGTTGATATTCAATAAAAATAAATTCAAACACAAAAGAAAGAATGCAAGTAAATGGCACAAAGAACAAGTAAAGAGAAGTAAGCATAGCAAACACAAAAATTTATAGTGGTTCGGTGCCAATCTTGCACCTACATCCACTCTCCAACTCCCTACTTGAGAATTCAATCCACTAAATAGATTCAAAATTACAACACATCGGACACTCCGATCCTTGCTATCCAAGCAAGAACACTTATTTTTCGAGTACAAGCCAACCCTCAATAATTCGATTTAGAATTCGGATCAACCCAAACAATATTTTGGAACCTCTCAAAACTCAAAAACTAAAATATAATTTTAGAAAAATAGAGTACAAAAAATTCAACACATAATTCCCTTAAATAGATACAATGAATATAAAATAAATACAATACTCAAGGAGAAGAAGCTTTTGTTGAACACCCTCAATGAATTCCATACTTGATTGCTATTGGAGAGTCGTTGGTGATGTCATTGAATGCTTCTTTTCTCTCTTTTAGGACTGAATAAGCTTTTCACGGTTGTGAGCTTGAATGCTAGCAAAATTTTTGATTTTTTTCTTCAAGAGAGTTTTTATAATCACTATCTATCCTTGAGAATATCTCAAAGTTGGTTTAGAGCTATTGAAAAGTGTTTAATGCACATTAAATACATCAAAAATAGGCTGAAAACTAGCCGTTACGCAGCACGTCCAGAATGGAATATCCCATGGGGCATCCCACTGGCATTGGGACGTCCCATTGGGTATCCTAATAGGCCAGACAGAAAGTTCAGCTTTCTGTTTTGGTATCAGAATCTCAGGGGTCATCCCAAGTGGGTCATCCCAATCACATGGGTCATCCCAGGTGAGTCTCTCACTATATACCATAAGCTAAAATGAAGCATGCCGGTTGCCCAACAAAAGGGGATGACCCAGATGGGTCGTCTCATTTTATTCCAACCTAATTTTTTATGCGTTTAAGGTTTGAAACTTATCAGAATACTTTTAAATGCTCTCAAGTGGATTCAAATCAATTTGGACACTCTCAAAAGCCTTCAAAAATCTCTCTAACTTGTTGAAACTTCAACTTTTGGCACACTTGATAAAGCTTTTCAAATCCAATCTCTTGGACTACCTAAAATATCACAAAAATAATCTCCAAAGATAAAAAATACATTAGTAGTCCCCTCAAATAGTTTGTGATCATCAAAATCAATTCTTGAAGCAATAATCTCTTCCTTTTTTATGATGACAAAATATTTGAGTATATATAAAAAATATCTTTAAATCTCAAAGAATTTGAGTTTGTGAAGCACTAGAAGAGTATGCCAAGGATTCAACATAGAGGATCATGATATACATATTTTCAGTAAACTTCAATGATTTAATTCATTTAGCTGAAACCATTTGTGAAGAAATTAAAGAATTTTTAAGAATTATTCTTATTCGATCAAAATCCTCTCCTTTCTTGTATGAATTAGATTATTTTGATCATTTGAAAACAAATCTCCCCCTTTCTTATATAAAGAGTATAAATTTTTTTTCTTCCTTGATTCTAGTATTGGAGTAATAGATATGAAAGAGAATATTTCTTTCTCTTTTTCTTGTTTCGATATTAAGGCAAGAATGAGATAAAATTGAGCAAGAATCAAAAATGGATATATCGAATCAATTTGGTATCAGTGCAAAAATAAAATTAGTAGAGCATTTAAGAAAAAAATAGGTTGATTAGAGTAATTTTTTAAATATTATCAAAATGAAGGTAAAAAAATAATGTATCAGAGTTAAAAAAAAATGGGCGAATCAGTATAGAGTACTGCATTAAGGCAAAAAGTTTTTTTTATAAAAAAACTCAAAAAGAGCAAAAGATTTTAACAACTACACCATTTTCATCATTTACCATTATTTCTCCTCCTTTTATAACAAATACACCACTTTCACCATTTACCATTATTTCTCTCCCTTTTTGACATCATCAAAAAGAATAACTAGGAGAATAAGATTTTCATGGTGTTAGGTCAAGTATCAAGGAAATAGAGCATCCATTCATCCATCCAAAAAAAATGATAATAGACATTCACTCATACAAAAAGACATGATAATAAACATTCATTCATCCAAAGAGAAATGAATCAAATAGAAATAACCTCATTCATTTACACCAAAAGAGAGGTTACAAGAGTCATAATGAGCATAAAGCTCTCATACATTCAATCTACAAAATATTACTAAGTAATCAAATACAAAATGATGAAATCAGTGAGATTGGACATCAAGCACGAGATCAAGAAAGGTGAGACATGATTATCCTCATCCTCGATCGAAGGGTCTAGACCGAGAGAAAGATATCGAAGGACGAAAAGTAATAGGCTGACAAAGGCTGGCTCACAAGATGTAGAGGGCCTAGACTGAAGCTGAGTCCTGATGGCATTAAGCTGGGACAAGATCCCCTCATAGTAAGTCAGAGGCCATCTAGATCAGTAGATATGAAGTCTTTGGAGTCTCTGATGTCTGTCCGAAGCAGCTCAAGAGAGAAACAAAGCTGACTGTGGAATCTCTCTATCTCTTGAGTCAGGTCATCCATCTATTGGAGCACGATCCTGGCTCCTCCCATGGACCTTGGGTGCAGTAGAACCAGCAACGAACAAATCTGGAGACTTCTGGACTCGATCGAAGGCCCTTGACGAAAACAGCCTGATTGCTGTCTTCTTCGTCAGCCTTTCGTTCCAGATGAAGAACACCTCTAAGATCACCTCTAAAAAATCCAAGATCTTACCCAACTAGATCAGGCATAGATTGAGGTCTTCCAATTTGTAGATCTTGAATTGGGGCATTCTAGATAGTGAAAAAGGTAGATAGAACCAGACCTTGCAGATCTATCCTGCTGCAGCCTTTTCTGTAGATCTGTTGATGGAGATCTCACCCGCACCTCAAACGACCTCAGATCAACTCCAGATCTGAGAGAAACTTGTACCAACCTCATAGCAAGAGATTTCAAGTCCTAAAAATGATGTTTGGGTGGCTGCAAGATAGGGAGAGGCAAAAGGGTTGGCAGCACAAAGGGGGAGGGGCTAGCACCTCCCCTACTTTTCCTGCCTTCTATGGACCTGGCGGCAAGAAACCCTAGGGTTTCTTGCTCCTGATACGTGGAGAATAGCTGAAGAGAGAGGGAGAAGAGAGAGAGAAGCTTGGAAGAAAGAGTTTTCGTATTTCTTGGCTTAATCAAACCTATACAGTGCATGTATATATAAACACAGGGTCAAGTGACCCAAACCCAAAACTCCCTTGACCAACTCTATGGGAGATTAAGTTAACCCAAGCCCATGTACACCCATGACTCGATCTAATCTCACCTATCCTGGGCCCAGACCTGGCCCATAAAGAGTTGGTCCCTTGAGGCCCACATAACCTAGACCTCAAGAACCCGAAAGGCCCACAGCCTTTCAACCTAGGGCCCAACTAGCCCTAGAGCCTCCAAGAAGCCCTCATGAATGATGGACCTTGGCCTTAGCCTTGGTCCCCTGGGCCTTGGGCACACCACCTGGATCACAACAATCTCTACCTTGGTGTCCCAAGGTCTCAACCAGCTCCACTCTGTCCATCAGCCGAATCAGCTCAACACATCTCTGAAAGCTGTCCCATGGAAGTACCTTCGTAAGTGCATCAGCTGGGTTCTCCTTGGTGTGTACCTTTACCAGCTCCACCTCGCCATCCTCCACAAGCCCCCTGATCTGATGATACCGAATGTCAATGTGCTTTGTCCTTGCATGATAGACTGAGTTCTGTGCTAATAGAAGTGCACTCTGGTTGTCACAGTGCACTCTAATGGCCTCCTGAGTAAGGCCCATCTCCGTCAACAAATCCTTCAGCCAAATTACCTCCTTAGCTGCTTTTGTCAGTCCGATGTACTCTGCCTCTGTAGTGGATAGGGCCGTGATAGGCAGCAGACTCGATCTTCAAGAAATAGGACCTCCGTACAGGCTAAAGATGAAGCCTATCATAGACCTTCGGGTATCCACATCTCCACCGAAGTCCACCGAAGTCTGCATCTACATAACCGCCAATGAGCCCCTGAGCCTCCTTGGACATGTCAGAGTATCCCACTGCACCTCCTCGCTGTCCGTAGTAGATGCCAACTCCAACTGAACCCGCCAGGTATCTGAATATCCACTTCAGAGCTCTCCAGTGCTCTCTGCCAGGCTGCGCCATGAACCTGCTAACCTGACTCACTGCATGAGCGATGTCTGGCCTACAATAGACCATCGCATACATCAAGCTCCCAACTCCTGAAGCATAAGGAACCGTCTCCATCTCCTGAGCCTCCATCTCAGTCTGTGGCGCCATGGTCTTTGAGAGTCTGAAGTGACTGGCAAGTGACAGCTCCACCGACTTTGCTTCCTTCATCCCGAACCTCTCTAAGACCTTCTGTATGTAGCCCCCTTGAGATAGATAAAGCACCCTCTGAGCTTGGTCTCTAAAAATCTCCATGCCTAGGATCTTCCTTGCAGGGTCCAAATCCTTCATCTCAAACTTTCGAGATAAGGATGCCTTCAGATCCTACACAACCTTCCTACTCTTGCATGCTACAAGCATGTCATCCACATACAAGAGTAGGAACACCCTAGAACCATCCTCAAGAGACTGAACATAAACACAGGGATCAAACTCGCACCTGGAAAGTCCAATGCTGCGCACATAGGAGTCAAACCGCTTGTACCATTACCTCGACGACTGCTTCAGTCCGTACAGCGACTTCTGCAACAAACAAACCTTTTCCTCTGATCCTGGATCCCTAAAATCGGGTGGCTACTCCATGTAAATCCTCTCCTCCAAATGCCCATGGAGGAACGCCATCTTGACATCCATCTACTCCAGCTCTAAATCCTGAGCTGCTACAATGCTTAGCAACACTCTGATGGAAGTATGTCTGACGATGGGAGAGAAGACCTTGCTGAAGTCGATGCCTTCCTTCTGGAGTATCCCTTAGCCACTAACCTCGCCTTGAATCTGATACCTCCCTGCTCTGAAGGCCCTTCCTTGCGACTGTAGACCCATTTGCAGCCAATGGGCCTCTTCCCCTGTGGCAACTGCACCAATCACCACATCTGGTTCTGGTGGAGAGACTGCATCTCCTCGGACATCACCTGGACCCACCGCTCTCTGTCCTGGCTCTCAATAGCCTCCTGATACGTATATGAGTCTCCATTCACTATCACCAGGGCATATGATAGCATCTCCTCGAAGCCATATCGGTTCGATTGCCTGATGGTCCTCTTGGGCTTGTGTAGGGCAACACCGATATCAGTCCTCGATCCAGCTCGCTCCTGCTGGATCTCTTCGCCTCGATCATCTGTCCGAGTCCTCTCCACCTGTGGAGACACCTTAGGTAGGTGCTCCACCTGAATGTCATGTCCTCCAGTAGTACCTGCAAGAGGCAAAATCAAAGAGATAAGCTATCCAGCAGTGCTCTGCTGGACCTCCTCCTGCTCCTGCTGCTCCTCCATGCTTGCTCACCTCCGTAGGACTGACTTCTCATCAAAAGTCACATCCCGACTAATGATGACCTTCTTTTCCAAGGGATCCCACAGCCTGTATCCCTTAACTCCTCGCGGATAGCCTAGCAGCACCGTCTTGCGTGATCTGGCATCTTGCTTGCTTCGCTCACTAGCTCCAATGTGCACATAGGCCATGTACCCAAATACCCGTAGATGGCCCAGCCCAACTGTCCTCCCAGACCACACCTCCTCTGGAAGCCTGCCATCCAACCTGGTGTGAGGTGATCGATTGACCAAGTAACCTGCTGCGCCTACTGTGTCAACCCAGAACTCCTTTGGAAGCCCTGCCTGCAGCCTCATGCATCGTGCCTTTTGCAGAAGTATTTTGTTCATCCTCTCAGCTATCCCATTCTGTTGTGGAGTCCCCTTAACTGAGAAGTGTCTCCTAATCCCACACTCCTCACAGTAATGCTGGAACTCTCTGCTGGTGTACTCCCCGCCATTGTCTGACCTCAGACACTTCACGCTCCTCCCCTGCTCTTTCTCCACCTCAGCTCTCCAGATCTTGAACTTGGTGAAGACCTCAGACTTCTCTCTCATGAAGTAAATCCAGAGTTTCCTTGAGAAATCATCAATCAGGGTCATGAAGTATCTGACCCCATTCCTAGCTGAAACTGAGGCTGGTCCCCACACATCCGTGTGTACTAACTCCAGAGGGGCTGCACTGCGGGTTGTACTGAAGTTGAACTGAACTCTCCTCTGCTTTTCCATCTGGCAAGGCTCACAGATCTCCCCTGTAGCACCATCCTCCAGATCAGAGATGAGTCCTCTCCTGCTCAACTCCCTCAGCCCCTTGTCACCCACGTGGCCTAGGCGGTAGTGCCACATCCTGTAAGCCCCCTTCTGGTCCTGTGCTGCAGCTGCTGCATCAGACTCTCTGATCACCACAGATCCCTCCATGTGATAGAGGTTATTGTCCAACCTCCTGCCTCTCATCACCACCATAGCTCCATTGGAGATGTTGAATACTCCGCTTCTAGCCCTACTGCTGAAGCTGTATCCACTGCGCTCCAAGTAGCCTAGTGACACCAGATTCTTTTCCAGCTCCAGGATTTGCTTGACATTTATCAATGTCCTCACAATCCCATCAAACATCCTCACCTTGACTGTCCCTATCTCAGCCACCTTACAAGGATGATTGTCACCTAGAGTCACTGATCCCTCATCTGTCTTGGTGTATGTCACAAACCAAGACCTGTGTGGTGTGTAGTGATGTGAGCACATAGAGTCTAGTGTCCACTCCTCTGTGTAATGCCTGTGACCATCTGATACCACAAGTAGATCATCCTCCACCTGCTGCCCAGCAACAGTACTCACTGATTCTGAGCCACTTCTTTCTCCCTTCTTGCTCTTCCATAGTGGACATTCTCGCTTGAAGTGCCCAAACTCATTGCACTTGAAGCATTTCATCTCTTTCTTTCCCTTTCTGGACTTGGACCACCCCCTGGACTTGCTTCTGCCTCTGCCTCTATCTATCCTCTCCCCTACTGCCAAACCCTCTTGGGGAGCCCGATCTCTGGTCAACTTTTTCTTTTGCTCATTAGACCTCAGCACTGAGACCATGTCCTCATATTCCAAAGTCTCCTTGTCGTAGAGCAGTGTAGTCACCAAAGAGTCATATGATCCTGGCAGCAAACACAAAAGCAACAGGGACTTGTCCTCCTCATCCAACTTCACCTCGATATTCATCAACTCCGTGCACAACTGGTCGAACCTCTGAATGTGGCCAATCACATCAAATCCCTCCTACATCCGAAGAATGTACAACCTCTTCTTCAGCATCAGCTTGTTGCACATATTCTTCCCCATATATATGGTGTGCAACTTCGACCAAAGGCCCTTCGGGGTCTTTTCTTCCAGCACCGAATACAACGCCGCATCTTCCAAACATCCTCCGATCATCGAGCATGCTTTCTTCTCCAACGATGCCCACTGTCTATCTATCATTCCCTCAGGCTTCTCATCCAAAGCCTGATCCAGATCTACTTGCACCAGAAGATCCTCCACCCAGATTTTTTATATGAAAAAATTTTTTTTGCCATCAAACTTCTTGAAATTGACCTTCATATTACTGCCCATGACTGGATCCAAGCCAAACAAGCAATATAAAATCAAGAAGTATAGAATATACCTTGATAGTACCTTGCTGAAAATTTTTAGCACTTGGGATCTTCAACTTCTCATGCTTGGAACCACTTTCTCACCACTATGGCTCTGATACCAACTATTGGAGCATGATCTCAGATCCTCCCATGGACCTTGGGTGTAGCAGAACCAGCAACAAACAAATCTAGAGACTTCTGGACTCGATCGAAGGCCCTTGACGAAAACAGCCTGGTTGCTGTCTTCATCGTCAGCCTTTCGTTCCAGATGAAGAACGCCTCTAAGATCACCTCTAAAAAATTCAAGATCTGGTACCCAACCAGATCAGGCCTGGACCAAGTCTTTTCATTTATAGATCTCAAATCGGGGTATTCTAAATAGGAAAGAAGGTAGATAGAACCAGACCATACAGATCTGTCCTGCTGCAGCCTTTCATGTAGATCTGTTGATGGAGATCTCACCCGCACCTCAAACGACCTCAGATCAACTCCAAATCTGAGAAAAACATATACCAACCTCGTAGCAAGAGATTTCAAGTCCTGGACCTAATGTTTGGGTGGCTTCAAGAGAGGGAGAGGCAAAAGGGTTGGCGGCACAAAGGGGGACGGGCTAGCGCCTCCCCTGCTTTTCCTGCCTTCTATGGACCTGGCGGCAAGAAACCATAGGGTTTCTTGCTCCTGAGGCATGGAGAATAGCTGAAGAGAGAGGGAGAAGAGAGAGAGAGACTTGGGAGAAAGAGTTTTCATATTCCTTGACTTAATCAAACCTATACAGTGCATGTATATATAAACACAGGGTCAAGTGACCCAAACCCAAAACTCCCTTGACCAACTCTATGGGAAATTAGGTTAACCCAAGCCCATGTACACCCATGACTCGACCTAATCTCAGCTATCCTAGGCCCAGACCTGGCCCATAAAGAGTTGGTCCCTTGAGGCCCACATAACCTAGACCTCAAGAACCCGAAAGGCCCACAGCCTTTCAACCTATGGCCCAACTAGCCCTAGAGCCTCCATGAAGCCCTCATGAATGATGGACCTTGGCCTTAGCCTTGGTCCCCTGGGCCTTGGGCACACCACCTGGATCACAACACCATCTACGATGTAGAAGAAGTTGATGTGCCCACTCCAGCAGAAAGAGAGACTACAATCCATCTAACCTCCCTTTTTATATCAAAAATCCTACCATTGAATCTGAGAAGGGAGCTCTCCACACCCTCCAGTCTAGTACTCAAGTCAGACAAGAGCTCCATCAAAGAGAAAATATGTGCCACAATAGAAGAGTCCAAGGAAGGATCAGAGAAGGCACTCGATGGAGCTCGATGAAACTGTTGTGGCTGCTGTGGCTATTGCTGTGTCTACTGTTGGAGAACCTGCTGTAGAATCTGCTGCTGGAACTGGTAAGACTGCTGAAGAAGCTGATCTTAAAACTGCTGCATCTGAATAGATAAAATCTCTGCCACTCTCTCAGCTAGCTGTCCCATATCAACAACCCCCAAGCAAGAAGTAGGCACGATACGGCTCAATGGGGGTACTCTGATCGAGGGTCCTGCCTCAGGCTCTGAAACATAGTGAACAACTAGACTCGGCCTGGGCACAGGAGAAGATAGACCCTCCCCCTCAGCATGCTCCTCCTCCTCATCATCCTCCTCCTCAACTGCTGCAGCTTGTCCCTTGGTCCATCGGCCATCAACTCTCATAAAACCCGTGCGCCTAAGAGAGTGGTTATTGTAGGTGTCAGTATATGACAGTCTATAAACAGCCTCTCCCTCAAAATTAACTCTTGACTCTCTGAAAATAACAGTAAGGGCCATACCATAGGGCAAGGGAGCCTTGGACCTATTCAAGGCTTCCCTCATGCCATCTATCATCAGGAAGAGAAGGTTCAGGGGAGTCTCTAATGTTGTGATCCAGGTGGTGTGCCCAAGGCCCAGGGGACCAAGGCTAAGGTCAAGGTCCATCATTCATGAGGGATTCATGGAGGCTCTAGGGCTAGTTGGGCCCTAGGTTGAAAGGTTGTGGGCCTTTCGGATTCTTGAGGTCTAGGTTATGTAGGCCTCAAGGGACCAACTCTTTATGGGCTAGGTCTGGGCCCAGGATAGGTGAGATTAGGTCGAGTCATGAGTGTACATGGGTTTGGGTTAACCTAATCTTCCATAGAGTTGGTCAAGGGAGTTTTGAGTTTGGGTCACTTGACCCGGTGTTTATATATACATGTACTTGTATAGGTTTGATCAAGCCAAGTAATAGATGACTCTTTCTCCCAAGTCTCTCTCTCTCTTCTCCCTCTCTCTCCAGCCATCCTCCATGCCCCAGGAGCAAGAAACCCTAGGGTTTCTTGCCGCCAGGTCTAGATAAGAAAAGAAAGAAGGGAGGCGCTAGCCCCTTCCCCCCTTTGCAGCTGCCAGCCATTTCTTCTCTCCCCTCTCTTGCAGGCATCCAAACACCAGGTTCAAGACTTGAAATTTCTTGAGAAGAGGTTGTTACAAGTCCCTCTCAGATCTGGAGTTGATCTGAGGTCGTTTGAGGCGCGGGTGAGATCTCCATCAACAGATCTACAAAAAGGCTGCAGCAGGACAGATCTACGATATCTGTCTCCATCTATCTTCTTCCCTATCTAGAATGCCCCAATTTGAGATCTACAAATTGAAGGACCTCGATCCAGGTATGATCTGATTGGGTAGGTCTTGGATTTTTTAGAGGTGGTTTCAAAGGCGTTCTTCATCTGGAACGAAAGGCAGACGAAGAAGACAGCAACCAGGCTGATTTCGTCAATGGCCTTGGATCGTGCCCAAAAGTCTCCAGATCTATTCGTTGCTGCTTCTGCTACACCAAAGGTCCATGGGAGGAGCTGGGATCATGCTCCAATAGTTGGTATCAGAGCTACAGTGGTGAGGAAGCGGTTCCAAGTGCGAGAAGTTGAAGATCCCAAGTGCTGAAAATTTTTAGCAAGGTACCATCAAGGTATATTCTACACTTCTTGATTCTATATTGCTTGTTTGGCTTGGATCCAATCATGGGCAGTAATATGAAGCTCGAGTTCAAGAAATTTGATGGCAAGGAGAATTTTTCCATGTAGAAAATCCGAGTGGAGGATCTTCTGGTGCAAGCAGATCTGGATCAGGCTTTGGATGAGAAGCCTGAGGGAATGACAGATA
Source organism: Elaeis guineensis (assembly GCF_000442705.2). Taxonomy (NCBI): domain Eukaryota; kingdom Viridiplantae; phylum Streptophyta; class Magnoliopsida; order Arecales; family Arecaceae; genus Elaeis; species Elaeis guineensis. Next base: position 23,598,818 of record NC_026006.2, on the reverse strand, counting down.
GACAGTGGGCATCGTTGGAGAAGAAAGCATGCTCGGTGATCAGAGGATGTTTGGTGGATGCGACGTTGTATTCGGTGCTGGAAGAAAAGACCCCGAAGGGCCTTTGGTCGAAGTTGCACATAATGTACATGGGGAAGAATATGTGCAACAAGCTGATGTTGAAGAAGAGGTTGTACAGTCTTCGGATGCAAGAGGGATCTGATGTGATTGGCCACATTCAGAGGTTCGACCAGTTGTGCACGGAGTTGGTGAATATTGGGGTGAAGCTGGATGAGGAGGACAAGTCTCTATTGCTTCTATATTCGTTGCCCGGATCATATGATTCTTTGGTGACTACACTGCTCTACGGTAAGGAGACTCTGGAGTATGAGGACATGGTCTCGGTGCTGAGGTCGAATGAGCAGAGGAAAAAGTTGACCAGAGATCGGGCTCCCCAGGAGGGTTTGGCAGTAGGGGAGAGGACAGGTAGAGGCAGAGGCAGAAGCAAGTCCAGGGGGCGGTCCAAGTCCAGGAAGGGAAAGAAAGAGGTGAAATGCTTCAAGTGTAACGAGTTCGGGCACTTCAAGCGAGAATGTCCACTATGGAAGAGCAAGAAGGGAGAAAGAAGTGGCTCAAAATCAGTGAGTGCAGTTGCTGGGCAGCAGGTGGAGGATGATCTACTTGTGGTATCAGATGGTCACAGGCATTACACAGAGGAGTGGACATTAAACTCTGCGTGCTCACATCACTACACACCACATAGGTCTTGGTTTGCAACATACACCAAGACAGATGAGGGATCAGTGACTCTAGACGACAATCATCCTTGCGAGGTGGCTGGGATATGGACAGTTAGGGTGAGGATGTTTGATGGGATTGTGAGGACATTGACAAATGTAAAGCACATCCCAGAGCTGGAAAAGAATCTGGTGTCACTAGGCTACTTGGAGCGTAGTGGATACAGCTTCAGCAGTAGGGCTAGAAGCGGAGTACTGAATATCTCCAATGGAGCTATGGTGGTGATGAGAGGCAGGAGGTTGGATAATAACCTCTATCGCATGGAGGGATATATGGTGACTGAAGAGTCTGATGCAGCAGCTGCAGCACAGGACCAGTAGGGGGCTTACAGGATGTGGCACTATCGCCTAGGCCACATGGGTGACAGAGGGCTGAGGGAGTTGAGCAGAAGAGGACTCATCTCTGATCTGGAGGATGGTGCTACAGGAGAGATCTGTGAGCCTTGCCAGATGGGAAAGCAGAGAAGAGTTCAGTTCACCATCAGTACAGTCCGGAGTGCAACCCCTCTAGAGTTAGTACACACGGTTGTGTGGGGACCAGCCCCAGTTTTAGCTAGGAATGGGGCTCAAGGAAACTTTGGATTTACTTCATGAGAGAAAAGTCAGAGGTCTTCACCAAGTTCAAGATCTGGAGAGCTGAGGTGGAGAAAGAGCAGGGGAGGAGCGTGAAGTGTCTGAGGTCAGACAATGGCGGGGAGTACACCAGCAGAGAGTTCCAGCATTACTGTGAGGAGTGTGGGATTAGGAGACACTTCTCAGTTAAGGGGACTCCACAACAGAATGGGATAGCTGAGAGGATGAACAAAACACTTCTGAAAAAGGCACGATGCATGAGGCTGCAGGCAGGGCTTCCAAAGGAGTTCTGGGTTGACACAGTAGACGCAGCAGGTTACTTGGTCAATCGATCACCTCATACCAAGTTGGATGGCAGGCTTCCAGAGGAGGTGTGGTCTGGAAGGACAGTTGGGCTGGGCCATCTACGGGTATTTGGGTGCACGGCCTATGTGCACATTGGAGCTGGTGAGCGGAGCAAGCTAGATGCCAGATCACGCAAGGCGGTGTTTCTAGGCTATCCGCGAGGAGTCAAGGGATACAGGCTGTGGGATCCCTTGGAAAAGAAGGTCATCATTAGTCAGAATGTGACTTTTGATGAGGAGTCAGTCCTATGGAGGCGAGCAAGCATGGAGGAGCAGCAGGAGCAGCAGGAGCAGGAGGAGGTCCAGCAAGGCGCTGCTGGACAGCTTACCTCTTTGATTTTGCCTCTTGCAGGTACTATGGGAGGACATGACATTCAGGTAGAGAACCTACCTAAGGTGTCTTCACAGGTGGAGAGGACTCAGACGGATGATCGAGGTGAAGAGGTCCAGCAGGAGCGAGCTGGATCGAGGACTGATATCGGTGTTGTCCTACACAAGCCCAAGAGGACCATCAGGCAACCGAACCGATATAGTTTCGAGGAGATGCTGTCATATGCCCTGGTGACAGTGAATGGAGATCCATATACATATCAAGAGGCTATTGAGAGTCAGGACAGAGAGCGGTGGGTTCAGGCGATGTCCGAGGAGATGCAGTCTCTCCACCAGAACCAGACGTGGCGATTGGTGCAGTTGCCATAGGGGAAGAGGCCCATTGGCTGCAAATGGGTCTACAGTCGCAAGGAAGGGCCTTCAGAGCAGGGAGGTATCAGATTCAAGGCTAGGTTAGTGGCCAAGGGATACTCCCAGAAGGAAGGCATCGACTTCAGTGAGATCTTCTCTCCCGTCGTCAAACATACTTTCATCAGAGTGTTGCTGAGCATTGTAGCAGCTCAGGATTTAGAGCTGGAGCAGATGGATGTCAAGACGGTGTTCCTCCATGGGCATTTGGAGGAGAGGATTTACATGGAGCAGTCACCCAATTTCAGGGATCCAGGATCAGAGGAAAAGATTTATTTGTTGCAGAAGTCGTTGTATGGGCTGAAGCAGTCGCTGAGGCAATGGTACAAGCGGTTGGACTCCTATGTGCGCAGCATTGGACTTTTCAGGTGCGAGTTTGATCCCTGTGTTTATGTTCAGTCTCTTGAGGATGGTTCTAGGTTGTTCCTACTCTTGTATGTGGATGACATGCTTATAGCATGCAAAAGTAGGAAGGTCGTGTAGGATCTGAAGGCATCCTTATCTCGGGAGTTTGAGATGAAGGATTTGGGCCCTGCAAGGAAGATCCTAGGCATGGAGATTTTCAGAGACCGAGCCCGGAGGGTGTTGCATCTATCTCAGGGGGGCTACATACAGAAGGTCTTAGAGAGGTTCGGGATGAAGGGAGCAAAGCCGACGGAGCTGCCACTTGCCGGTCACTTCAGACTCTCGAAGACCATGGCGCCACAGACTGAGGTGGAGGCTCAGGAGATGGAGATGGTTCCTTATGCTTCAGGAGTTGGGAGCTTGATGTATGCGATGATCTGTTGTAGGCCAGACATCGCTCATGCAGTGAGTCAAGTTAGCAGGTTCATGGCGCAGCTTGGCAGGGAGCACTAGAGAGTTCTGAAGTGGATATTCAGATACCTGACAGTTCAGTTGGAGTTGGCATCTGCTACGGACAGCGAGGAGGTGCAATGGGATACTCTGACATGTCCAGGGAGGCTCAAGCGCTGATTGGCGGTTATGTAGATGCAGACTTCGATGGAGATATGGATACCCGGAGGTCTACAACAGGCTTCATCTTTAGCCTGTATGGAGGTCCTATTCCTTGGAGATCGAGTCTGCAGCCTATCACGGCCCTATCCACTACAGAGATGGAGTACATCGGGCTGACAGAAGCAGCTAAGGAGGCACTTTGGTTGAAGGGTTTGTTGACAGAGATGGGCCTTACTCAGGAGGCCATTAGAGTACACTATGACAGCCAGAGTGCACTTCTATTAGCACAGAACTCAGTCTATCATGCAAGGATAAAGCACATCGACATTCGGTATCATCAGATCAGGGAGCTTGTGGAGGATGGCGAGGTGGAGCTGGTAAAGGTACACACCAAGGAGAACCCAGCTGATGCACTTACGAAGGTACTTCCATGGGACAGCTTTCAGAGATGTGTTGAGTTGATTCGGCTGATGGACAGAGTGGAGCTGGTTGAGGCCTTGGGACACCAAGGTAGAGATTGTTGTGATCCAGGTGGTGTGTCCAAGGCCCAGGGGACCAAGGCTAAGGCCAAGGTCCATCATTCATGAGGGATTCATGGAGGCTCTAGGGCTAGTTGGGCCCTAGGTTGAAAGGCTGTGGGCCTTTCGGGTTCTTGAGGTCTAGGTTATGTAGGCCTCAAGGGACCAACTCTTTATGGGCCAGGTCTGGGCCCAGGATAGGTGAGATTAGGTCGAGTCATGGGTGTACATGGGCTTGGGTTAACCTAATCTCCCATAGAGTTGGTCAAGGAAGTTTTGGGTTTGGGTCACTTGACCCGATGTTTATATATACATGTACTTGTATAGGTTTGATCAAGCCAAGTAATAGATGACTCTTTCTCCCAAGTCTCTCTCTCTCTTCTCTCTCTCTCTCCAGCCATCCTCCATACCCCAGGAGCAAGAAACCCTAGGGTTTCTTGCCGCCAGGTCCAGATACGGAAAGAAAGAAGGGAGGCGCTAGCCCCTTCCCCCCTTTGCAGCCGCCAGCCATTTCTTCTCTTTCCTCTCTTACAGGCTCCCAAACAATAGGTCCAGAACCTGAAATCTCTTGAGAAGAGGTTGGTACAAGTCTCTCTCAGATCTGGAGTTGATCTGAGGTCGTTTGAGGTGCAGATGAGATCTCCATCAACAGATCTACAAAAAGGCTGCAGCAGGATAGATCTGCGAGGTCTGTCTCCATCTATCTTCTTCCCTATCTAGAATACCCCGATTCAAGATCTATGAATTGGAGGACCTCGGTCCAGGTCTGATCTAGTTGGGTACCAGATCTTGGATTTTTTAGAGGTGGTTTCAAAGGCATTCTTCATCTGGAACGAAAGGCTGAAGAAGATAGCAACCAGGCTGATTTCGTCAAGGGCCTTGGATCGTGTCCAGAAGTCTCCAAATCTATTCGTTGCTGGTTTCGCTGCACCAAAGGTCCGTGGAAGGAGCCGGGATCATGCTCCAACATCTAAAACTACATGGTGCATCAGACAAATATCTCTCTCCGTTATCAGATCATATCTTCCCCCTCTGGGAAAAAAAATCCTAAACATCATGTGGTGGAGTAGCCTCATCTCCATACTAAGATCTTTGGCCTCAATCTTCAAGAGCCCTTCCACATCATCTCTCCCTAGTATGGTTCTAAGTCCAATTTTCTTTTTAGGTAGCTCATCTAGGTAGCTACCATCATAAGGCATCTGAAGGAATCTTCCTAGCCTAGTTACATTTAAGATAATTTGGACTTTCTTCACTGTAGATCTCGAAACACCATTAGAGAAAGCCAAATTTGAATAAAATTTCTTGACCAAATCAATATACATTGGTTTAGATAAACTTAAGAAAGACTTCCACCCTTGCTTAATTAGTTTTTTTCCAATAGAAAAATAATCATGCCTCAAAAATTTGAAGTCTACATTTCTACCCAAAGCAACCTTCCTTGCAGATAATAAAATTTTACTTGGAGTTACTGGAGCAGATGCTTAGGTCGGCTCATGTGCTGCCTTCTTCCTCCTTTCTTCTGCTTCCACGTATCTCACCGACTTCCTTCTTTGTGGCATTCTCATTTTGGGGGTCATGTCCCAAAAAGAGGGTGGATAATGGTCAAGAGGGTAGAGAAGGATGCGGATTGAAGTGAAACTAAGTGGAGAAGATGATTTTTGAAAAGTTTCTCACGGGTTTGAAGGTTAGGATTTGGAATTTAGAGAAATCAAAAAAATGAGCCGTGAGAGCAATAAATTTGGAGAGTGTAGATCTTGATTTTGAGAGATTTTGAGATTTTTAGGAGATCTAGGATAAGGTTTCTAGGTTGAGATGAGAGGGAGAAGAAGGATCCTTGAATTTGAGACATCTCAAAACCTATTTTTAATGAAACAGGGCTCAGGTTGGCTCACTTAAAGATGGCCTACCCGCACGAATGGGATGTCCCATGGGATGCCCCATCCAGGGTTGCATCAGGTGATTAGAAAATTATTTAAAAATAAAAAAAATTAAAAATTAAAAATTAAAAATTGGTCATATTGAGTTGAGATGATCATGGGAGGTCTAGATAAATTTTGATAAGATTTTTGACAGAATATTTCAACAAAAAAAAATTCTCAAAAAATTGAGTCTTTTTAAATTTTTAAAAGATTAGTACACTAAAACAATGTGCTAAAGAGATCGAGTGAAGTGGGTTGATATTCAATAAAAATAAATTCAAATACAAAAGAAAGAATGCAAGTAAATGACATAAAGAATAAGTAAAGAGAAGTAAGTACAGCAAATACAAGAATTTATAGTAGTTCATTGCCAATCTTGCACCTACATCTACTCCCCAAGTCCCTACTTGAGAATTCAATCCACTAAATGAATTCAAAGTTACAACACGTTAGACACTCCGACCCTTAATATCCAAGCAAGAACACTTATTTTTTGGATAAAGCCAATCTTCTACAATCTGATTCAGGATTTGGATCAACCCAAATGAGTTTTGGAACCTCTCAAAACTTAAAAACCCAAATACAATTTTAGAAAAATAGAGTATAGAAAATTCAGCACACGATCCCCTTAAATAGATACAATGAATGCAAAATAAATATAATACTCAAGGGAAAGAAGCTTTTGCTGAACACCCTCAATGAATTTCACACTTGATTGCTACTAGAGAGTGGTTGGTGATGTGATTGAATGCTTCTTTTCTCTCTTTTAGGGCTGAATGAGCTTTTCACGGATGTGAGCTTGAATGCTAGCAAAATTTTTGATTTTCCTCTTCAAGAGAGCTTTTATAATCACTATCTATCCTTGAGAATATCTTAGAGTTAGTTTAGAGTCATTGAAGAGTATTTAATACGCATTAAATATATCAAACATGGACTGAAAACTAGCCGTTACGCAGCTTATCTAGAATGAGACGTCCCATGGGGCATCCCACTGGCATTGGGATATCCCATGGGGCATCCCAATAGGCCAAACAGAAAGTTTAGCTTTCTATTTTAGCCTCAGGGTCTCAGAGATCATCCCAGATGGATCATCCTAATTACATAGATCATCCCAGGTGGGTCGTCCCACTGCATGCCATGAGTCGAAATGAAGCATGCCGGCTACCCAACGAAAGGGGATGACCCAGATGGGTCGTCTCATTTTATTCCAACCTAATATTTTATGTATTTAAGATTTAAAACTTATCAGAATACTTTCAAACACTCTCAAGTTGATTCAAATCAATTTGGACACTCTCAAAAGCCTTCAAAAACTTCTCCAACTTGCTGAAACTTTAATTTTTGATACATTTGATAAAGCTTTTCAAATCCAATCTCTTGGACTACCTGAAATATCACAAAAATAATCTCTAAAGATAAAAAATATATTAGTAGTCTTCTCAAATAGTTTGTGATCATCAAAATTAATTCTTGGAGCAATAATTGGATCCAAGGATTAGTTAGAGTTGGAACAAGATTCATAAGTCCTATTTGGAATATGATTAAACCAACTCAAAACCTCATCTATTTAAGATTTCTCCATGCCTCTCCTTAACTGTGAGAACCCACACCCAAATAAGATGTCACACCCCTCTTGTGTTCCATGAGAAATAGTGTGCATCCCCTCTCTTGTGTGTCACCCAAAAGAAAAAAAAAGGAGGGGGGTGTCCAAGAGTTGGACATCCCAAAGACTCCACATGCCAAGCTTGTTCTCCAACCCCTTTGGAAGGAAATTTTGGGATCCTTGCTTGCTGGTTCTTAAGCATCAAAGGGAGCCTCTCTTGCTGGTATTATAGTAAAAAATTAGAGAAGAAAAATTCTTCCCAACGAGAGGAGGAGAAGGAAGAAAAAATGTCTTCTTTCTAGTGTGCAGCCTTGGAGAAGAAGTTCTTCAAGATTTTTGAAAGAATAATATCCTACAAGCTAATCGCATATGAGATGTGATAGGATATTTATTGTAATTTATATTCCAAACTCATATAATTGATATTTATTATTAATAAAATAAGATATTTTTGTTTCATTATATGCTGCATCTTATTTATTTTAAGATTATAATGAACCCTATAGGTTTGGGCAATGGTTTTAGGGCTGTGATGAGATCACACTAGTGAGATCTAAATTTTTGATAGCTCTAATCTAAAATATTTCTAGTCATTGGTATATTGAGTCAAAGATCAATGATACCGATAAGACTGGCATGTCCTATGTATGCTCAGAAATGAGGGTGGTTGATCTCACAACCACTTGTGTGGTGACACTAATACAAGGATATGGGTGCTTATTAAAGAATGAGTTTACTGAATTAACTTATGAGAGAATATCAGATGGAGTTTTATTTATATGTCAACTGATCTTTCTCTAGTGGGAGTTGTGTATATGATCCTTAGACTTGAGGTCACCATGGTACCTTGTGTATTTAGATCCATGTTGTGGTTCACTACCTAACTTGATTCTCTGATCCTTATATGGAGTGTTCTAGATATGGTAAAGAGTACATGAAGATTGTGAGTGATCGATAAGGGATCAGTCACTCCTAATAAGGAGAGCGAACATCCTATGTGATCTCATAGGTCGTTGATTTGAAAGTCTTTGACCAAAGTAGGATGATAATTAGAAAAAGATTTTTAATGTATCATCAACTGAATCATCATCTTCTGATCAAGATATATAATGATAAGTGATTGGGTTTGATATATTTTCATGCTCACAGATCATCTGGGATGTTGTTTGACTGAAAGATTGAATTACACAGGAACTTGCCAGTGAAAGATATTTTGATAATTTTTTATCAAAATTTTAAATTTTTTGAATAGTCATGACATATTTTTAGACATCAATGTTGATTTGTAGATTCATCAAAATTAAAAAAATTTAATTTTGGAGTCCATTTGGAAGAGTCCATTTGGGACTCTTCAGATGACCTAATCTCATCGGATTAAGGTTACGTCGAAAGTCTTGGTCCACTGCTGGGTAGATTTGGAATCCAATGGGTCACATATTTTGAGATTTAGCTTTGGTCTAATCTAATTAGAGTTTAATATAAATTCTATGGGTTAATTTAATATGCTAGCATATTGTATTAACCCAAGTTCTCAAATTGGTTTAAATCAAATTGTTTGAGCTAACCTAGACCAATTGGCTTTGACCTAATGGGATTGGGTCAATTTAAAATGGATTCTTATCCAAATTGGACCAATTTTAAGTGGAGATAGACTCCTCTATGCCCACCAAAATCAACACATAAAAATAAATGCCACCCCCCTTATTTTGGCATGTGAAGTAAAGAGTCCTTCTTAAAGAAGGCTCTTAACTTATACGTGTTGCCTTAAATTTCAAATCAGAAATCCTATGTTTTGATGCCAAAATTTATTAAATTTTTTATGACATGTATAAGACTAAGATTTCTCCTGCTTCAATATCTAGATCACCAAAAATTTACTTGATGAATTTATTTGACATGTGGGAAGTTGGAGCGCCAAAGGTTGGCACCCCTTCATCCCATGTGACATCCCTTGGCCCCTATTTATAAGGGATGCTCCAAATGGTTTCCTATTAGAATTTTTTAGTAAAATCAGAGAGAAGACATGTGGTAAACATAAAAAAAAATTTTAAAAAATTTTGAGAAAAAAGAAAGGAGAATTTGAGTGGCAAAAGTTGAAAGAAGGGTGGTGAGATTTTCAACAAGTGTTACTTGAGTGCCGTAGGGTTTAATTTTTTCATGTGTTAGAGCCAAAAATCAAATCTTAGATTATGTTATATCTAAAAAGTGTCTTCTTGGTATCATTCTGGTGGCAAGATTGAAAGTAACTGAGCTTTGGTGCGATCATGATGCAAGTTCGAAAGTGTTCTTCAGGGGATAAGGCTGTGGTAGTGCACCAGTTGGGAAGGACCTTGATCATCTTCTGTATGGATCACCATTGGAGGACATCTACCTTGGAGTCTCATGGAGAATACCAATGTGCCACTTTTTTATGTTGATGAAAGTATAAAATTCTATCCCTATGCATACTTATTTTTGCTTTGATTGATATCGACAAGGTGATTCTAGGGTTTGGATTCTAGCTCGGTAGTTTTATGTGACAGAATTGCTGCTTTGTATGATTTTAAAATTTTTAAAAATTACTTTCTATTATGTGGTTAGAACCCAACAGTGGTATCAGAGCCACCCTTATCTGATTTGATCAAACAAGTATAATTTGGTAGCATAGAATCGTTCTTGTTCATAATCTACCAAAAATATAGCATTATTTTTAGCATCGATTCTTCAAACTCAAAAATTATTTTTGACTTTTAGTGAACTATGATTCTAAATTTTAATTATTAAATTATAAATTTATGATAATTTAAAATTTTAATTATCATGGTATCTTGATGCTTAAATCGATGTATAAAAAATAAGGGTGCTATGCATGCCTCATTAGATTAGGATTTGTTATATTATATGTATTTGTTAGTCATATGTTATGACTTTGAATGCACCCTTATATGATTTTTTGGCATGATAATGTGATTGCTATTATAAATAGTTGAAGCATGCAAATTTGCATAATTTGTAGTATACATTTTATGCGCTTATAGCTAGGATGTGCCGAGACCAGTTTAAAGTTCCTCATTTAATTATATTAAATTATAATGTCAGGATTCACTTTTTAATCAAAAGTCAAATTCTTAAGATCAATTGATATCAAAAAAGTGTAAATGGTGATTTTTTAATTAAGTCCGTATGCTGGCCTGGCCAAATCTGTTGGTGTCTAGAAAAGCTACGGGTGCCTCCCACCTACTTACCTGGCCAATTTGGTCCTGTGAATTTCAAACTTAAATTGATTAAGTGATGTAGACATTACAAGGACCTTCTTTCAAACTTGATCAATAGAATATGTCAAAATTTTAGTGAGCTTGTTGTGCTATCCATAAGGCTTACTATAGAAATTGACATGATGTTGATTAAGTACATATTGATGCTTATGGTATATTTGAATAGTATTGCTTTATTGTACTATTCACAAGGGCAGCATTATTTAAGTATGACTATATGGATTGAAGAGTCAACTTAACTAGAACACTATAGTTTGTTGTGCTATCCACAAGACTATATGTGATCTAGAGGCCAAAAAAAAAGATGTTGAGAATTGTAAAGGTACAATTGGTAAAGAATTACCTACTCTTGAACTCATGAATAGTTGTTGTGCTATCCACAAGGTATTTGTGAGGAATAGGGTTCTCAACCTCATTAAGAGATATTAGTATGTTTCTCGATTTTCATATTTGAGGAGTATGAAGTTTGATAAAATAGTGGGAGACACAATTAGATAAAAATCCTAGTCTAGTTGTGCATATCATCATAAGTAGTCCACTTATATTATGTTCTTATTGTTGTAGATTAACTACACACATAGCATCCTCACTTTCACTTAGAGGTATCCTACAAGTTGACTGGACCCAACTACGTCGACTGATTAAGAAACTTGAGAATTGTTCTCACTCAGGAGAAAGTCTCCTACATTCTGGATATACCTGCTCCAATTTCTCTTGGAAAAGATACTTTCGAGGAGGAAAGGATCACATATAAGATGTGGAAAGATGATAGTGTGACTGCCAAATATATCATGCTTGCTTCTTGAGTAATGAGCTTCAAAGGCAACATGAGGACATGGACGTTCCCTCTATTCTTCTTAACCTTAAGGAGTTATACGAAGAACAAAGTCGAACTACTCGATATGAAATATCAAAGCAGTTATTCTGTGCCTGCATGACTGAAGGCACCTCCGTGCAAATGCATGTCCTAAAGATGATTGATTTGATCATTCATCTGGGATAATTGGGTTTTGCCATGGATAATGAACTGAGCCAAAATTTGATCCTGCAGTCTCTCCTTAACTCCTTTTCTCAGTTTGTTATAAATTATCATATGAATAAATTGAACATAAGTCTGTCTGAACTGCTGAATATGTTGAAAATAGCAGAGAACCATTTCAAGGGTGAAAAGGCTCGGGTCCTTCATGTTGATAAGATCAGCAAGAAGAAGACAAAGAAGAAATATAAAAAAAAGTTGAACCCTAAGGCTAGCATCTCCAAAAAGAAGGTGAAGAAGGTCTCCACCAAAGGTACTTACTATCAATGTGGCAAAGAGGGTCACTGGAAGAAGAATTGCAAGGAGTACCTTACAATCATGAAATCGGCAAATGTTGCTAAAGTTTTGTATATGATACAAACTAATTTATTATTAAGTACTTCATTTTCAGATTCTTGAGTATTGGCTATCGCCTGTGGTTCACACCTTTGCAAATCATTGCAGGGTCTACAGAAAGTAAGGAATCTGAATAGAGGTGACTTCAAGCTGTTCGGTACTAGTGGAGAGTCTATTCGGGTCGAAGCTGTAGGATTCGGGTTTTGAAGTTGCCTTCGGACAAAATTTTGAAACTAAAGATCTATTTTTATATTCCTCATATTGTTAAAAATATTATTTTTTTACCATTATTATTGGAACAAGATTTTGAAATAATTGCAAAGAACAATAGTTGTTCTATTTACTTTTCTAATGAATATTATGGAAGTGCTTTTATTGATAATGGTCTTTTATTTCTTTCACTTAATGATAATATGCTTCATGTTGATAATATAAAGAAAAAAAAAAGAAAAAATATGAACGTCACATACCTCTGGCACTACTGACTTGGCCATATAAATGAGTCGAGGATTAACAAATTATACAAAGATAATTTCTTTGATCCTTATGATTATGAATCATATGAAACTTGTGAATCTTGCCTCATGGGAAAAAATGACCAAGACTCCATTTATTGGACATGGAGAAAGGGCAAGTGACATTTTAGACCTTGTACATACTGATATATGCGGTCCAATATCGACTCAAGCCAGAGGTAGATACTCTTACTTCATCATGTTTACTGATGATAGGTCTAGGTTTGGATATGTATATTTAATTAAATACAAATCCAAAGTCTTTGATAAATTTAAAGAGTATCAAAGAATAGTTGAGAAACAAACTGATAAAAGTATTAAAACTCTTCGATCGGATCGAGGAGGAGAATACTTGTCTAGTGAGTTCCTTGATTATTTGAAATAAAATAGAATATTCTCTCAATGGACACCTTCTTATACTCCACAATTAAATAAAATTGCGGAAAGGAGAAATCACACCTTATTAGATATGGTGCGGTTCATGATGTGTTTCATGGATATTTTGATATCCTTTTGGGGATATGTTCTCGAGGCTGCAGCATATATTTCAAATAAATTACCTTCTAAATCTGTTTCAGCACTCTATATGAAATATAGAAAGAAAAAAGACCTAATCTTAAGCATCTTAAGGTTTGGGTTTGCCCAGCTTATGTGAAAAATATTGATGAACATAAGCTGGATGCTAGATCAGAAAAATACAGGTTTGTAGGTTATCCCAAGGAGAGTATAGGATACTACTTCTATAATCCTACTCAACAAAAGGTATTTGTTGGTAGGCATGCCGTTTTCTTGGAGAAAAAATTTATCCAAGAAGGAGGCAGTGGGAGGAAGTTCAAAACCTACAATCCATCCAAGACTCACCAAATGGTTCACAACTAGTTGTGCCCATCATTGAGGCACAGCCACTACACACACCTCTATTAGATGTGTGTCCTAGATGCCAGATTGGTTAACACATTCCTGTACAAATGTAAGGGCAAATTTATAATTTTGATTATAAATAAATAAAAGGGTTATTCTACTATCACATTGTGTATATTATGTCTGTGATACATCCTTTGAGTTAGTAAGAATGTAAATTCATATTTTCAAGAGTTAAAAATTTAAGGCATGAATTTACATAACTAACTCATAAGCAGCTCCTGACCATAGGATCATCATGAGGATGGTGATCGATCCGAAAGGTTGGTGTACGATCACTTTCTTAAGGTAGATGAGTCTTGAGTCTACGGTGTGGAGATACCGAAATGAGAGTATAGGTATTCGTTGAGAATGAGAGTACTGAGCGTGACCACCTCGAGCAGTCATAAGAAAGTCTACCTTCTCGTCGATGACTAGCTCGTTGCTGCAGCTGTGTGTCTAGTTCTTTGATCTGAGGTACATCGATAGTTCACCTTGAGTGTGTTATAGTTTGACTACATCATAACTCGATCTCCTAGCCATTCGAAATCCTGAGGTGTATATTGGCTGTAGCATATTCATTGTAGGAACCAGATTGCACCAAGATGGGATCTATCAATCTCGGTAGATGAGAGGAGTAGTCCTATGATGATCGAAAGATCGAGTCCTTAAGCCCATGGCCATGGCAAAGTGAAATAATGAAAAAGAGTTTTCCATTAAGGTTTCACATTGGATTCGGATCGATCGATTGATTCATATGATTGATGTTGGGTTTGACGAGTTCACCTTAACCCTAATTCAGTTGGGACTCATGATAGAAGAACTCAATCACACAGGTAGCTGCATTGAGAGGTTCATCTTTATTTCTGATGGGTTGCCACCATATACTGCTAGGTGTCACTGGTAGATTTTGGAAGCAATTAGAATGATATTGATGATCGATCATTCTAATTGTCTGAATCAGAAGAGTTCTGATCCATCGAAAGGAGTTTCGATGATGTCGATGATGAGATCACGACATGTCTCATTATCATACGGAAATGAACCTAACTGGGTCATACAAACAAGAGTTAGGGTCTGGATGTCATCAATTGAGCTAGCCCAGTTCGATTGATTTGGATTAGATCCAATTATGTTCAAGGAACTCCTGCTAGCACACGATTGAGCCTAACTTTCTCCTCGTGCAATCTTTTTCATCTTGACTGAGCCAAATATGATTTGACTCACCCAGAGAACCTTGAAAAGATTTTTCTCAATCTGACTGAAGCTAGTCTAGCTCAAAAAAGTCTTATCTTAATTCATGAGATGAATTTAAGACAACACCTGCTAATTCCTGTCACCTGCCATTTTTATTTTAGGACATCAGTCAAATGTTGACTTATGGATCTTAAACTGAAGGCCACTTGGCAAGAGGTTATTGGAGAGTTTTTATGGAGTATCCACCTACTAAATTAGGCCTCAAAGTGGGTGCCAAGATTAGATTGGGCATGCACCCCAAGTGGATAAGGATAGAGTCCCATGAGATGAGGACTCTGATCCCTTGATCGACTTGGACTGTGGGGCACCAATCTCACTGTGCTTATCCAGTGTTGGCACCAACAGTAGTAGAAATTGAGGGAATTCTTATCTAATATGATCAAATGACATCACTCCACCAATCAAATTTTTTTTATAATTAATTGAAATTTTTTGATTGGCCGAATGATGTGGCACTGCATGGCGCAGCAGGATCTATTTAAACCCTGTCTGCGCCTAGGGTTTAGAGATTCTACTCAATACTCAGAAAAATGAGATTCCCCTCCACTTCTCCATATCTCCTCTACTCCTCTCTCTCCCCTCTTCACATCCAAGAAGTTGGACGTCCATTTGGTGCTTGTCCAAGGCGTGGTGGCTCTCTAAACAGAAGGGTGCAGAAATTTATCGAGAAGCTGCTGCTCCAGCTTCAGAAGATCTTTTGAAGATCTTTCAGATCAGATCCAGATCTGATTTTGGAGCAAAGATTTGCAAGGAGAAGATGATCTAGATCCTACTTGAGTAGATACCAGTAGAGGCCAAGCGACTGCGTGGCTATTTTTGAACCTCGGGCATTGCTGCGATCATCTACAGGGTAATCTAGTTACCCTAGAGGTATCCCTCTAATCTTCAAATTTTAGATTTAATTTTAGATTAAATATTAAATAATAAGAATCAGATTTAATAGACCTTAGATCTAAAATAAAGTAAGATAAATTTTTTTTTAAAAATATTTCACCCCAGATCTCATTAGATCTGGAAGATCCTACAAGCAAAAAGCCATTTTTTTTCCTTCAACCTCCTCTCTGAAGGTCGAGTAGAGTGCATATGTACCACTCAGATATGGATTTATTATTGAGAATGATAATACAACCCACAACATTGAGAATGATGATCTCACGACCTATTCGAAAGCTGTCATGAGTAGTGACTCTGACAAGTGGCTCAATGCCATGAAATCCAAAATGGACTCCATGTATGTCAACCAAGTATGGACTTTGGTTGATGCACCTGGGGGCATGATCCCAATAGGCTGCAAATGGATCTTCAAAAAGAAAGTTGGAGCAAATGACCAGGTAGAGACCTATAAGACCAGGCTGGTGGCAAAAGGTTTTAGACAAAAATAAGATGTTGATTATAAAGAAATCTTTTCGCTGGTAGCCATGCTCAAGTCTATTCGGATAATGCTTGCTATAGCAGCATATCATGGTTATGAGATCTAACGGATGGACGTCAAGACTGTCTTCCTTAATAAAAATCTTGAGGAAGAAGTCTATATGACTCAGCCAGAGGGATTTGTCTCAATTGGAAGAGCAAATCAGGTATGCAAGCTCAATAGATCTATTTATGGATTAAAGCAAGTATCGAGAAGCTGGAACATCCATTTTGATGAGACAGTCAAATTGTTTGGCTTCATCAAAAATATGGATGAATCTTGTGTGTACAAGAAAAATAGTGGAAGTGCTACTATCTTCTTGATTTTGTATGTGGATAACATACTGCTCATTGAGAATGATATCCCAATATTACAAATGGTCAAGACTTGGCTATCATAAAAATTTTTCATGAAAGACTTGGGTGAGGCATCCTATATACTTGGTATAAAGATCTATAGGGATAGATCGAAAAGGATGCTTGGCTTGTCCCAATCTAGGTACATTGATCTGGTGTTGAAGAGGTTCAATATGGAGGGAAGTAAAAGAGGTTACTTGCCCATAAGTCATAACATACAACTCTCTAAAAAGATGTCTCCTAAAACACCTGAAAAGAGAAATAAAATGAGTTCTATTCCTTATGCTTCGGCTGTTGGATCAATAATGTATGCTATGTTATATACCAGACCTGATGTTGCTTATGCCTTAGACATTGTAAGCAAATTTCAGGCTGATTCTGGGAGGGATCATTAGCAAGCTATGAAAAATATACTCAAGTACTTCAGAAGGACTAGAGATATTTTTCTGATATATGGTGGATCTGATTTAAAACTGAAAGGTTATACCGATTCTAGTTTTCAATCTGATCTGAATGATAGTAAATTGATATCTGGGTATGTGTTCACTCTGTATGGTGGTGCAGTAAGTTGGAAAAGTTTTAAATAGTAAACGGTTGCTGACTTAGTCACTAAGACTGAGTATATTGCTACAAGTAAGGCTGCTAAGGAGGCCGTTTGGATGAAGAAATACATCATAGAGTTGGGTATGGTTTCAGGGATTGAACAACCAGTGCCTCTTTATTGTGATAATACTAGGACAGTTGCTCAAGCCAAAGAATCAATGTCTCACCATAAATCCAAGCACATCCTAAGACGGTTCCACCTCGTTCGGGAGATAGTCGAAAGATGCGATGTGATTGTGGAGCAAGTTGACATCAAGAACAATATAGCAGACCTATTCACTAAGGCCTTGTCAATGCAGTAGTTTGACCGCTACCTTGATAGTATGGATATCAAGTATAGGAGCAATTGGCTTTAAGTGCAAGTGGGAGATTGAAAAAATAATGTTCTACAAGCCAAACGCATATGGGATGCAATAGGATGTTTATTGTAATTTATCTTTCAAACTCATATAATTGATATTTATTATTAATAAAATAAGATATTTTTATTTCATTATATGCTGCATCTTATTTATTTTAAGATTATAATGAATCTCATAGGTTTGGGCAATGGTTTTAGGATTGTGATGAGATCACGCCAATGAGATCTAATTTCTTGATAGTCCTAACTTAAAATATTTTTAGTCATTGGTACATTAAGTTGGAGATCAATGATACCAGTAAGACTGGCATGCCCTATGTATGCTCAGAAATGAGGATGGTTAATCTCATAACCACTTGAGTGGTGATACTAATACAAGGATATGGGTGCTCATTAGATAATGAGTTCACTGAATTAACCTGTGAGAGAATATCAGATGAAGTCTTATTTAAATGTCAACTGATATTTCTCTAGTGAGAGTTGTGTATGTGATCCTTAGACCTGAGGTCACTATGATACCTTGTGTACTTGGATCCATGTTTTGATTCACTACTAACTTATTCTCTGATCCTAGTGTGGGGTGTTCTGGATATGATGAAAAGTATATAGAGATTGTGAGTGATCGATAAGAGATCAGTCACTCCTAATAAGGGGAGCGAATATCCTATGTGATCTCATAGATTGTTGATTCGGAAGTCTTTGGCCAAAGCAGGATGATAATTAGAAAAGGATTTCTAATGCATCATTAACTAAATCATCACCTTCTGATCGAGATACATAATGATAAATGATTGAGTTTGACATATTTCCATGCCCATAACTCATCTGAGATGTTGTTTGACTAAATGATTAAATTTCACAAGAACTTACCACTGAAGGATATTTTGATAATTTTTTATCAAAATTTTAAATCTTTTGGATAGTCATGACATATTGCTAGATATCAATCTTGACTTGTGAATTTATCAAAATTAAAAAAATTTAATTCTAAAGTCGATTTGGAAGAGTCTGAGTTGATTGGGACTCTTCGGATGATCTAATCTCATCGGATTAGGGTTACGTCGAAAGTCTTGATCCACTGTTGGCTAGATTTGGAATCCAATGGGTGACATACTTTGAGATTTAGTCTTAGTCTGATCTAATTAAAGTTTAATATAAATTATATGGATTAATTTGATATGCTAGCATATTGTATTAACCCAAGTTTCCAAATTGGTTTAGATCAAATTGTTTGAGCTAACCTAGACCAGTTGGCTTTGACCTAATGGGATTGGATCAATTTAAATTAGATCCTTATACAATTTAAATTAGTTTCAAGTGGAGAAAGACTCCTCTACATCCACCAAAACCCATACATAAAAATAAATGCCACCCCCCTTATTTTGGCTTGTGAAGTAAAGAGTCCTTCTTAAAGAAGGCTCTTAACTAATACATGTTGCCTTAAATTCCAAACTAGAAATCCTATGTTTTGATGTCAAAATTTTTTAAATTTCTTATGACATGTAGAAGACTAAGATTCCTTTTTCTCTAAATATCTAGATCATCAAAAATTTACTCGATGAATTTATTTGGCACGTGGGAAGTTGGAGCGCCAAAGGTTGGCACCCCTTCATCCCATGTGATGTCCCTTGGTCTCCTATTTATAGGGGATGCCTCAAATGGTTTCTTATTAAAATTTTTTGCTAAAATTAGAGAGAAAGAATGTGGTAAATATAAAAAAAAATTAAAAAAATTTTGAGAAATAAGAAAGGAAAATTTGAGTGGCAAATGTTGAAAGAAGGGTGGTGAGATTTTCAACAAGTGTTGCTTGAGTGCCCTAGGGTTTGGTTTTTCCATGTGTTAGAGCCAAAAATCAAGTCTTAAGTTGTATGGCATCTGAAAAGTATCTTCTTGGTGTCATTCTAGTGGCAAGATAAAAAATAACTGGCCTTTGGTGCGATCGTGACATAAGTTTGAAGCCGGTAGTATTCTTCAGGGGACAAGGCTACGGCAGCGCACTAGTTGAGAAGGACCTTTGTCATCTTTCATGTGGATCACTGTTGGAGGACTTCTACTTTAGATTCTTATGGAAAATACCAACATGCCACTTTTTTATTTTGGTGAAAGTATAAAATTCTATCCCTATGCATGCTTATTTTTGCCTTGATCGATATCGACAAGGTGATTCTGGGGTTTGGATTCTAGCTCCATAGTTTTATATGATAGAACTACTAATTTGTATGATTTTAAAATTTTTAAAAATTATTTTTCACTGCATGATCGAAATTTAATAATTTTTTTTATTTTTTTTAGTATAAAAATTAGATTGGATCTGATTTATAACATAAAAATTTAAAAAAAATATTAAAAAAATTTGATTGGATATTTGGGGCTTCCTAGGGCTCTAGATTAAGGAGAAAAAGGGAGAAGAAAAAAGAACAGTTCTCCTCTTGGATTTTTCATTTTGATTTTTCTAGACTATGAAAATCCATATTATTTTTTATATAAAAAATTAGATTAGATCTGATTTTTATCATAAAAAATTAGAGAAAAAAAAAATTTCTTAAAGATGTAAAAGGAAAAGAGAAAGGTTCTCTCTTGTGCATGAGAGAATTGAGAAGAAAGAGTTCTTCTCTTGATCTCTATTGTAAAAATCTGATACATGGATCTAGGAAGAAAGGGAGAGGGTCTCTTTACTTTTCATCTTTTTCATGCTCCTCTAAGATCAGCCAACAGTAAGGTGTCTTCATGAGTTAGCACTCTCAAGAAGATCGATCAGCACAAGGACTTCGTGTAGATATCCGTAGAGGCCAGATGCATGTGCGACTGCTGAACATCATGAATAACCAACTATCATAGATTTTGAATATAGTGATCTGCTACTCACACTCAGGTATGAAGTTTTGAACTCAATTCATATTTAGATATGATTTAAATAAAATATAGATGTGATCTATATTTACTGAATTTTAGATTTCAGATTTACATACATGCATATTAGTTCATGTTATAGATCCTGTATGATAGTTTTAGACTTAATCTATATATGTATTGTAGATTAAATTATTTAATCTATGTATGTTCTGCTATAAAAAAAAAAAATTAAAATGCATGCACAAAATCACCTCGCTTTCCTTCAACTGATATCAGAGTGAAGGTTCATTATGACTTAAACATATATGCATGTAGAGTTAAAATCTAGATTTAGTAATACATGAGATATGTTATGATCTAATTTTAGATATGATCTAATATACAAATCAGATCTGATATAATTTAGATTAGATCTAAATTTTTTGCATATATGATATGTGAGTAGATTAAATGATCCAATTAGCAAGTACTTAGATTTGGTTGATCACCAAGCCGTCCAATCATAGGAGCAAAAAGGGTTTAAAGGCCCTCTCTTTCCATTCAATAGGATGATCATAGGAGTAAAAAGGGTTTAAAGGCCCTCTCTTTCCATTCAATAGGATGCTCTTATGGCATGTAGGGGTGCCATATGATTTAATCCCATGAAGAAAAATATGAAAGGAAGAACTTACCTTTCTGCAAAATCCTATATGTTAAAATCTTAAGAATTGTTATATATGATATAAAGCATGAGTTGTATGAAAAGTAGAACATCTAATCTATATAATTAAAATTATTTTAATCATAAAAAATAAAATTTAAAATCATAAAATATTTAGATATAAACTAAAAGTTTATTATGATTGATTTTATTTCAGTTTATGCGAGAATTTTTAGCTCTGAAATTATATGATATCTGTTGGCATGCCAACTGAGCCGACTCAGTTTTGAACTTAATCAACTCAATCCTCTGATTTAGTCGACTCAATGCTAGCTGACCCAACCCAATTGTCACGGGCCAAATAGTAATGGTTACTATTTATGATCAGTTAGTCGATCAAGTATCAGATTTAGTTAACCCACTGAAGTGAGCTAACTCAATTCAGGGATGAACCAACCTAATTTTTAAAATAAAAAATTTTAAATAAAAGTGATGTAAAATTATTTTAAAATTAAAATGATTTTAATTACTAATCTTAACCCATGTTAATGCTATACTTAATTGAGAATTAAGAAATATATTTTAGATCTAGAATTATGATTTAAGATCTAATGATATTGCATAAAATATGAGGTATGGGTTAACTCAAATCAGATCCTTTTAATTGGGTTAGACCTAAAATTAGAATCAAAGACTTAATGGACTAAAAAGAGTAGTTGATCAAATCTAACCAATAGTTGATGTAGATCAGGTCAAGGATACTTTAGATCAAATATAATAGTTGTAGGAGGTCGAGTCCATGTCTTTGATTAAACCAAGTGGATCTTGATTGAGGCTTAATGGTTAAGCCCGAGTCATTAGATTGATTAGATCACTAATTGACTCAAGTTGACCCATGTCATTAAGGTTAATCAGTATGACTGATTTAGGTACACTAGATCGACTTGTCTCTAATCTTTTTCATGACTTGGTGAAGTCAGTGAAAGGATTTATGACTTGTTGGTTAGACCAGCTAGTCTTTAGTCCTTTACATGACTTGGTGAAGTCAATGGGAGGATTTATGACTTACAGGTCAACTGATGTCTTATAAAATATATTAACCAAATCTTCTAAATTATTAAGTCTATAAAATGAGCTAGTTATAGGGATAACTAGATCATAGCCTCCCATTAAGGTGCATGATAATGCATCCAATTTTCTAAATAGGCATTGATAGTGCCACACGTCTGGTATCTATTGGGTATTAGAATTATCATTCATCATATGATCATTTTGTTGTATCCTTCAGATCAATGGTTAGGTTAGTTGAGCCACACTCGTGTCTAGACATTCGTTTGCTAAATGCACTTGATGTAGTCATATTAATGGTTGGACCTAATTAGATTTTTTAGTATAGGCACCACATGCTTACTGAAGAGATTCTAGGATAAAATCTGATTGCTAGAAATTATTTGAAAAAATAATTGGTTAGAAATCTACCCATGGATGCACTAGAATTGATCGAGCCACACTCGGATCTGAATGTAGTCTGTGTGAATTCTAGTACCTACTAAGAAATTAAAATAATTTTTTGAATTGGATGTAAAGGCTACCAATTCATATAAAATAGTAGGAGAATCTTTAAACTAAAGTCCAAGTCTTTAGGCTTGAAATAATTCATATACCAATAGGTCAATTGTTCTCTTTTCAGAAATGACTAAAAAATTATCACTCTGTTAACTATTAGACAGTGACAACATTATCGAACCTAATTTCGATAGCTAGTATCAAAAGTTGAATATAGTTCTTGAGCCTGAATTAATCAAGAAGTTTAAGGCTAACCACATTTAGACAGAATGCTTCTTTAGAAGAAGCTGGATCATTGGAAGAGGAATTATCCTCGATGTTTTGGTTTTCTTGATCCAAACAGGCTTAAAAGAGAAATTAGCAAATGATTGCTAGATAAGATAGTTATATGATAACTCCTTGAAATTTTTCTATTCGTAATACTACTACTTGGGTATAGAATACCAACAGTACAAGTCATATTTGTAAATAATTATAAAAGATTTTAGGATAGTAGAAGGTTTGAAAATGATAAGAGACTCTTGAATGTA
Organism: Elaeis guineensis; assembly: GCF_000442705.2. Classification (NCBI taxonomy): domain Eukaryota; kingdom Viridiplantae; phylum Streptophyta; class Magnoliopsida; order Arecales; family Arecaceae; genus Elaeis; species Elaeis guineensis. The sequence continues at coordinate 23,575,772 of NC_026006.2, read as the reverse complement.
AGAGATAGAAGTCTACTCCAGTCTTAACATTAGGAATCGTCGAGCTTGTTTTCAATGCTGAAGATGTCATTTTAAGTGATTGTCACTATTGTCCAATCTTATTGATGATGTCAATAAGAATGATTATTGTGATATCATTGTGAATGATACTACAATAATGAGTGGATAATTAAAAATGACATAAACTCAGTACCACAGCTTGTTAGTATAAAATACACATCTAACTAGCACCCTAAATTAGATAATATCATGGAAGCCTGCCTTTGGCATAGTTGACTTAGTCACCTTTTATTGAAAAGGATGAATAAGCCAGTAATATTTTGAGTTTGATATATATTGATGTATTTGTACTCATGAACATAAATACCAGAAAAGGGCTTACTACTTCATTAAAATCTTTGACAATCTATCTTGGCATAGATGCATCTTGCTTATGAAGCACATGTCTAAATCGATTGAAATATTTAAATAATTCTGTAATGAGATAGAAAAATAAACTACAAAGAGTATTAAAACTCATCGATCAGACTGATGAAGTGAATACCTTTATAGTATGTTTTAGACATATCTTGAGGAGAATTGGATTCTCTCTCAATAGACCTCTCTTGGGACACCACTATTTAAAAGGATGTCTGAAAGAATGAATCAAACTTTATTAGATATGGTTCGATCCACTATGGGGTTTGGTAGTCTGCCTGAGGTTATGTTTTAGAGACTACTTGATATGTGCTCGAGAATGTTCTGAGCAAATCAGTCATCAAATCTCCATATGAGATATAGACTTGGATAATTCGATACTCTCTTACCTTAGGGTTTGAAGTGTTAGACTTATATGAAATGTTCACAAATCGACTAGCTTGGATCTTTGTCTGATAAATATTATATTAGAGATAATTCTTCTACCTTCTTAATGGACATGAGATGTTAATGAATCCTAAGGCATTCTTTTTAGAAAAAAAATTTCTGGATGAAAGAACTGATGCCGTTAAGAGCAAGCTTGGTTAAGCTTGATAGAAAGAGGAAGCGACTATGACACAAACTAACAGAATCGAAGTTGATTATATCAAATCTGAAGTCCGATATAAAGGTATCCTTGAGTAGATATGGTAGAGTACCGTGTCAGCTGAGCAGATACTTCAATTTTTAAGTTTGAGAAGAAGATTTGATCTCCCATACGGATGCTATATAGGGATCTAACTTTGAGAAGTGGCTCAGAGCCATTAAATCTGAAATAAAATCCATGAAGATTGATGATGTATGGATATTCGTTGATTCATCTGAAGAGATAAGACCCATAGGGTGTAAGTGGATTTTAGATGGATAAAAAATACAGACAGAAAGATGGAGACCTATTAATTCTATCTGGTTGTTAAGGGACTTCATCAAAGTTATAGTGTTGACTATGATAAGATTTTTTTTTTTTGACAATCCTCAAGTCCATTTGGATTGAATCAAGCTTTTCGGAGTTGGAACATATATTTTGAATGTATGGCTTCATTGAGAATGAAGCAGAATCTTGTATGTACAAATGAGCTGATAGTTTTGTAATTGTATTCTTTATACTATTTGAGATGAAATTCTTTTAATCGAGAATGATATCCCTACATTACAGGAAATAAAAGTTTGGTTGTCATCTCTATTCTCTATAAAGGTTTGAAAGATTATGAAAACCATCCTTAAGTATTTATGAAAGACAAAGGACCAATGACTCATTTATGGAGAATCTGACTTAAAATCTATGAAATATTCATTTCAATTTCTAATCAGATCGAAATAACAAAGTTGTGTCGGTTATGTTTTTATCCTAAAAGAGGAGCAACATGCTAGAAAGGTTTCATATAGTATTCAGTAGCAAGTTTTATTTGCGATATGGAGTTTTTTACGATATTTGATGCTGATAAAGAAGTTGTTTTGTTATGGAAGTTCATTAGCGATCTTGGAGTGGCACCCTTCATTGATGATCCAGTCCTTCTATATTGACAGTAGTACTGGAGCTATAGCTCAAGCTGAAGAACTGATGTTTCATCTGAGAACCAAACACTTTCTACATTGCAATCACCTTATCTAAAAAGATTAAGGTAAAGTCGATCTTAGAAAAATCGATCGAAAAAAGAACTTGGCCGACCCATTGAGTAGAGCAATTGGATCTAAGGAGTTTGATGATCACAAATGGAAGACGGATATTTGATATCGATCTGATTGGCTTTGGTCCAAGTGAGAGTTGTTGGAAAATATGTTCTAAAGTCAATCATTTAGGTTGTAGATGATTGTACTCCATACATGTATATGAATTATAAAATGATAAATATTATCTAACAAATTCATCATAAGGAATACATCTTTCTAAAAAGAACTCATATGTTATGATGAAGTCTTTAAAGCTACTTTTAAAATGATAAAGAAGGATTTATCGTGTGGTTCTTAAATTCTGCTCATGATCAAATGATACAATTGTTACAAGGATGATAATTGTATTGAGTGTAGGTCGTTGTACACCATATTAGTTGGTTGTCCTCTTAACCAAGGCGTGTGGTGATACAGATATAGCACATGGGTGAAATGTAGGAGTATGTTTCATTGAGCATGACCAACTTCGGAGTACTCCACTATCAAAGGTTGCTCTGATGGGATATGGGTATAAGTATCCCTCTGATCTAAGGCTACCTTAGTAACTTGCAAGCAACTCACTGTGCTTTGGTGCTAGACTATCTGAATTTCTAATTCAGTGATGGAAGATTTTTGGGTACAGTCAAGTACTTGTGAAGTCTGAGTGCGAATCAAGATGGAATTGATCGCTCCAAGTAAAATTGGAGATAATGCATCACTGTATTTTAATTCAGTAAAATTTTAGCCAAAGTAGTCCTAGTGAGGAGTCACAGAATTTTTGAGGTGAAGACATAATATAGACCACTTATCTTGGGTTGACAGTTTAACTCTTAGTCATCCTTGAGTATCGAGAGTCAAAGGTATGAATTATAGGATAACTATATCCACGTAGATTCTAGAGTATTACTAGATACACATTTGGTCTATCCGAATGTCGGATCCTATTGTTAGATAGTTACATCGATTAGTACATAAATTATTTTTATACTATCGGCTTAGGTTTAAACCTATGGGGTCACACACATAGAAGTACCTGTCTGATCAAATGACTGATCGATGATTATGAATCATTGAAGGGTTTAATTATCAATATAATTGATGATTAACTCTATACAAAAATTACAATAAATTATTTACTAATAGTTAATAAATTAGAAGAATAATTAATTAATAATTTGATTATTAATTATCTCAATTTGATTGAGCAATGAGGATTGGATCAGATCTAATTGAATTGGATTCAGTTAGATTTGCTTTGATGCAGTCCTAGTAGATTACAGGACTTGTTCCTATTGATCTTAAGGATGCAAATCAAATTTAATTGATAGAGATCAGTTTAATTTGATTTAGATTTGATTGGATCAAATCCTATTGGATAATAAGCTTGATTAGATCAAGTCCTATTGATTATGATATGATCTTATATCTAAGAATCAATCTCTAGATCAATGAGCTTTTGATCTAACTAATTCTCTAATTAGATTGGGGTCTAATTGGTTTCATAATTGGGCTAGGACCTAATTAGTTAGTTTGTTCTAAGTTAGTTAGGATTGGATCCAAGGATTAGTTAAAGTTGGAATAAGATTAATGAGTCCTATTTGGAATAGGACTTAACCAACTGAAAACCCCATCTATCTAAGATTTCTCCATACCTCCTCTTAACCATGAGAATCCACACTCAAATAAGATATCACTGTTGGGTTCCGATGATGCAGCGAAAGGGTTAGGTGTTTAAAATTTTCATTCAAAATACCTGATGCATCGAAAACCCTAATATCCAGAAATCCTTGACTATATCAATCAAAGTATAATTAAAATAAATTTGGATCAGAAGAATACCTATAGAGCTAATCCAATTTTCATGAGGCATCCAAATGTCTATCCTCCAATGATAATCTATATGAAAATTGAACCAAAAACAGTGCACCTTCTTCACCTTGCTTCAAGAGTTCTAGCCCCTAGAACTCGATTAGCCACCAATCGATCAAACCTTCCTTCAAACCTGAGTCTGAACCTCTCAAAACCACCCACTAGACCTGACCACCTTTTTTTGAACCTCTTAAACCCTTAAAGCTATTAGGATTAGGCTTGTCTTAAAAGAACAAGCCTTTGTCCTAAACCTAGAGTTGTAAGAGAGGGAGAGAGGGAGTGGATAGGGGATGTAAGAATTGAATGGTCCGTCCATTTGCCGTCCTCTTTCTCTAGCACCAGATGGGGCACCAATAGAGAAGGCACACCTCATCTAGAAAAGCATATCAGGTCCTCATATTACTTATCTGAGAGTCTTCAAATAGAAAGACTCTTCACGATGTGATACATCAATCAATTCCCTCTCATGTGCGCACGCCCAGAAAGAGATGCATTTGGCATCTCTTCTGACTTCAGATCAGCATGAAATTTTGCCACGTAACACATGATTTAAATAGGAAGGCTATCAATAAGTGATGCCTCAATTGGATAAGTGTTTAAACCTGAGAAGGACTCTTTATCAGAGAGATGTGTGAGTACCTTCTCACTGTCATGCGCGCGCACACCCAGAAAAGGGCATCAAAAGCAACCTTCTGACATTTGATAATTTTTTAGATTTATCACATGAGATTAGCACTTGAATGTGTTCCTTATCAAAAAAATTATTAGATAAAATAGGTCATTTAAGACTCCTTAAATAGAAGGAGACTTTGTGTCTCTTCACACATCCAGAAAAACTCTCACACACGACAATGTTCCAAGAAATATTTCATGCATAATCTGATGGATTTTTCATACTTTTAATAGTTTGCTAGGTTGCTCATGATCTGATCTTATTGTCAAAAAAATTATAGATCCAAAGTAGAAGGACTCTTAGTCCTTCTGCATGCCAACACCAAAGAGTGCATGCGCTCTTCATATTTGTGCCAAGAGTCCTTCTCAACTTGTGACTCTTGATTTTTGGCATTAATCATCAGATATGGTGCCTCTTTTTGATTGCTTCTAGGTGGCTTGACCTGACCCAAATGCCCACCAAATTAGACTAGAAAATCAGTAAGATATGAGACCAAATTGATCTCCAAAGGAGCTAGAATTTTCACACGTGCTAGTATTCTTACCGGAACCCTGATTGAATCCAAAATTTTAATTAACCTTTTTCATAAGGGTCTTTGATTAAGTTTTATATGTGTGTGATCTATTGGATTCCACATCTAGCCAATGGTAGATTCGGGTGTAAGTTGATCTAATTTGATTAGACTTCAATCTAACCGATTTAGGCCCAATCTAGCTAATCTGAGCTTAACAATTAGAACCCTTTCTAATTAGCGATCGAATTAAACTCTTTAATTCAATCAAATTTATAAGTCAAGATTGATATCTAGCAACATATCATGATCATCCAAAAAATATAAAATTTAGTAGAAATATCAAATATATCCTTCAGTGGCAAGTTACCTTGCAATACAATCCTTCGATCATCCCTGCACCCTGAATATGTTCATGAGTATGGAATCATGACAAACTCAAAGATATATTTATATCGATTCTCAATTAACCAATGATGACTTTGATGAAGAAATATTAAAAACTCTTTCTAATCTCCTTCCTACTTGTTGGTGCAAAAATCCGCTTGCGCCGGAGAAGCTGGAGTTGCGGTTGCCGTCGGGACCTGCAAAAGAAGTCTAAACCAGAGGTGGGGTTGCTCCGGCAAGACCCTCCGATGCTCAAGTGAGTTCTCTGCCTCAACAAGAATGGAGTGCTCGAACAAAAATTTTAGCAGAGTTTCTAGGTAAAAATGAGAGCTTATAGAATAACGTATCTGGGGTCCCCCTTTTTATAGGCAGAGGGGCAACAAACTGATAGCGATGCCTGTAACCGTCTGGCAGTGGGCCGCCCAGAGTCAGAAAAAGTTTGTTGCGGAGAGTAGTGGAGTGGACCCATGGCTATCACCAGGGCATGCCACGTGGAGTCTGCCACGGGGATCGGAGCGGCGTCCATTGTCACGACTTGGAAGAATCGCACCGTATCCATCGCAGGAAGTGGAGCAGGATCATGGCCATTATTATGGCCTGCCAGGGAGTGATGGAGCCGCGTGGAATCCATCACAGGAGGTGGAGCAGAGTCGTGGCTATTGCTGCGGCCTGCCAGGGGGTGATGGAGCCGCACGAAATCCGTCGCAGGAGGTGGAGCAGGATCGTGGCCATTATTATGGCCTGCCAGGGGGTCCAGGCCTATCGACCGAAGTTCGGCTGGGGTGTCTGACGGAGAGAGATGGCTAGCTACCCATCTGAGAGGAGCTTGGAGTCCGACTCTCGTAGGAGCCCGGATGGAGTCTTCTTTCAGTTGAAGTCGGGGATGAAGTCCGGCTCCCACAGGAGCTCGGACGAAGTTTACCTGCAGCTGGAGTCGGGGATGAAGTCTGGCTCCCATAGGAGTCCGAATGAAGTTTACCTGTGGCAGGAGTCGTCGGCGGAGTCCGGCTCCCGTAGGAGTCCGGACGAAGTTTACCTGCAGCAGGAGTCGGGGATGAAGTCCGGCTCCCGTAGGAGTCCGGATGAAGTTTACCAACAGCAGGGGTCGTCGGCGGAGTCTGGCTTCCGTAGGAGTCCAGGCGGAGCCTGCAGGTGAAGTCGTGGGTGAGGTCCGACTCCTGTAGGAGTTCGGACGAAGTTTACCTGCAATTAGAGTTAGGGGTGAAGTCCGACTCCCATAGGAGTCCGGATGAAGTTTATGTAGGAACCAGATCTAGGGTTTCAGGGTTAGATCTTGAAACTTTTTCAAGATCATACAGCGAAAGACTAAAATAAATCAAAATTTATTTTCTAAGATCAGAAAATCCCTAGATCTAAGATCCTATTACATGATTATTACATAGCATTAAATCAAAAATTAAAATATATATAAATATAGTATGAACTACATGTTGATCATATCAACATGTTTCTATACTAGCTACATCTAATGTATGTATTAAATAATAGATCAGATCTATTACCTTGCAAGTTAGATGCTCTAACCTCACTGATCCGGGCTTAAGGATGATGTTGCAAGCCGCACACGCGTCCGGCCTCTAGGAGTCATCCACACGAGCCCACGAATCTCGATCAGAAGTCCTGCTTCAGAAAATCAGCACAGTATGCTAGTACTGCGCTGATCCTTCTTTGATGGTTGATCAGGTGCCTCCTTCTTCTTGATTTGGACTCTTCCAAAGATGAAAAGTAGAAGGAGGAGTTTCAGATCTGAGATGCTCTCAGGAAACTCAAGATGGAAGGAGGAAAGATATGAAAATAAAAACCCTAGAAGAAGACCCTCTTCTTCTTCACGTTTTTCTCTCTAGACACCCAAACTTGCATCTTTTATATCTCCACGACCCAAAGGTATTTCTCTCTGATTTTTGGATGGCAGAAAGGTCTTTCAAAAGACCATCTCCCCTTTAAATTTCACGAAGAAACTCGTCTTATATAGAGAGATATAATAGAGTCCTTGTCTAGGTCAAACACCTAGTCAAGGCTTATCCAAACATGGCAAGTAAAGGGACGCCCAACTCTTGAGCACCTCCTTCATATTTTTGTGGATGGATCAATAGAAAAGGGTTCACAATGTAAACCCTAAAAGCCACAAAAATTCCAAAATAAATTTGGATAAATTCGGTGCAAAATTGAAAGAGTTTTGGATTTCTAAAACTCTATCTCATAGAATTCAAAATCCAAACTTATTCCTTTTAGATTTGATCCAAACCACCTTCCATGTAAGAAAGAAGAGAAGAGACCTTTTGTGAATGTGGGAGAGATCTGGGAGAGGGCTTTTGTCACACAAAATAAGTGGAGATTGGCGTTGAATAAGAGAGAGGGCGTGGAGAAGGTTTATGTGGCGCAAGGTGGAATCCTAGTCCTACTAGGATTCTGTCTCATAACTTGTTTTAATTTGGTTTCCCAAACTAAATCAAATCAAAATTAGATCAACCCAATTAAAATAGGTCTTAACCCAATTAAGAATCTAATTTAATCAGATTTAAATTAGATTTAAATCTGATTTAATTTTCTAATCAAATTAGAAATTAGATTGACCCAAGTCCTAGTTGAACTAGGACTAGTCTTTCCTTGCACTTGGCTTATCCAATAAACCAATTGGACTTGATCCAATCAAGCCCAAACTAAATCTAATTAAATCATATTTAATTAGACTTAATCTCAGCCCATTGGCTTAATCAAATTAAGCCAATTAGCAATCAAATTGCTAATCGATCCTCCTGCAACACTTGCACTGGGTTAAATGTCAATCGTATTGATTATTTAACCCTATAATGATTCTTAATCATTGATCAACCATCCGATCGGATCATGAACTCTAATGTGTGTGACCTCATAGGTCCGAACCTAAGCCGGTAGCATAGAAACAAATTCCTATACCAATCGAAGTGACCATCTAGCAATGGTACCCGACGTCCGGATAGGTCGAATGTGTAGAAACAACATCCTTAGAACCCATGCGGATATAGTTTTCATATAATTCATCCCCTTGACCAAACTGATCATAGGACACCCCAGAGCTCAACTGTCAACTCTGATCAGGTTGTCCACATTGTATTTCAAAATATCAAATCCATCTGATGGATTACCCTGGCCAAGGTTTTGCTAAATTGAAATACAGCGACTCATTCTTCTCCAACTCTTGGAGTGGTCAATCCCATCTCGATCACACTCTGACTTCGCAAGTACTTGACTGTGCCCAAAAGCCTTCCGTCCCTGAATTAGAAATTCAGTTAGTCCAGTACCAAAGCATAGTGAGTTGCTTGCAAGTCACTGAGATGATCTCAAGTCTAAGGGACACTTATACCTATATCCCATCAGAGACATTCTCGACAGCAGAATGCTCTGGAGTTGGTCACGTTCAATGATGATGTACCCTTACATCTCACCTGTATGCCATACCAGTGTCTCCACACTCCTTGGTTAAGAGGACAACCAACCCATATGGCCTACAGCGACCTATGCTCGATAGAAGCTGTCGTCCTTATTAACAGCTTATCATTTGGTCGTGAACAGTTTTAAGGACTAATCGATAAATCCTCTCTTTATCGAATCTAAATAGTCCTAAGGACTTCATCATAACAACGGAGTTCATTAGAAGATGAAAGCTTATGATGAAAATGCCAAATATATTTTATTTATTAATAAATCAATTACAATACTTGGTTGCTCAACCATCAACAGCTTGACGATTGGCTTTTTGGGACACATTTCCCAACAACTCTCACTTGTTTTAAAGCCACTCGGCACAGTATCTAATACCCATCTTCGACTTGTGGTTGTCGAACTCCTTTATTGCCAGGGCTCTAGTGAAGGGGTCGGCTAGGTTCTCCTTTCAGTCGATCTTCTGAAGGTCGACGTCACCTCGATCCACGATCTCTCGGACCAGGTGGAAGCGGTGCAAGATGTGCTTCATCCGCTGATGTGCTTTGGGTTCCTTCACCTGAGCTATGGTACCAGTGCTGTCGCAGTAGAGCAGGACTGGACCATCGAAGGAGGATGCTACTCCAAGCTCATTGATGAATTTCCTCAGCCACACAGCTTCCTTCGCGGCATCCGATGCTGCGATGTACTCCGCTTCACAAACAGAGTCTGCCACACTATGCTGCTTGAAACTCTTCCAGCAGATGGCTCCACCATTCAGAGTAAAGATATAACCCGACACACTCCTGCTGTCATCATGGTCAGATTGGAAGCTAGAGTCTGTGAACCCCACAAGTTTCAGATCTGACTCGCCATAAATCAACCATTGGTCCTTAGTATTTCTCAAATACTTAAGGATGGCTTTAACCACTTTCCAGTGGTTTTCTCCAGGATTAGATTGGTATCTACTCACTACTCCTAGTGAGTATGCCACATCTGGTCTTGTACATATCATGGCGTACATGATAGATCCCACGGCTGAAGCATATGGGACTCTACTCATACGCTCTCTCTCTTCAGGAGTTATCGGACAATCCTTCTTAGAGAGAGAAATTCCTTGGCCTATCGGTAGATAGCCCTTCTTGAAATTCTCCATGCTGAACCTCTTCAGCACAGTATCTATGTACATGGACTAGGATAACCCAAGCATCCTTTTAGATCTATCCCTATAGATCTTCATCCCTAGGATGTAGGATGCTTCACCCAAGTCCTTCATGGAGAACTGTGATGACAACCAAACTTTTATTCCCTGTAGTGCGGGGATGTCATTCCCGATTAAGAGAATGTCATCCACGTACAAGATAAGGAATACCACAACTGGACCATTTGCCCATTTATAGATGCAGGGCTCTTCTCCATTCTTAATGAAGCCATACGTTCTGATCACCTTATCAAAATGCATGTTCCAACTCCGAGAAGCTTGCTTCAATCCATAAATGGATCTCTGAAGCTTGCACACCTTGGACTCATCTGTGGATGTAAACCCCTCAGGTTGTATCATATACACCTCTTCGGTCAGCTCTCCATTCAGAAAAGCTGTCTTTACATCCATCTGCCAGATCTCATAATCTAGATGGGCAGCTATTGCAAGCATTATCCGAATAGATTTGAGCATTGCCACAGGAGAAAATGTCTCATCATAGTCAATACCATAACGTTGACGATACCCTTTGGCAACCAGACAGGCTTTATAGGTCTCCACCTTTCCGTCTGCGCCCCTCTTCCTTTTGAAGACCCATTTACACCCAATGGGTTTAACCCCTTTAGGTGGGTCAACCAATGTCCATACATCGTTGACCTTCATGGACTCCATTTCGGATTTCATGGCTTTAAGCCATTTCTCAGAATCAGGTCTCTGCATAGCATCCATATAGGTGATCGGATCCTCATTATTCTCATCAAGTTCGATGGGATCACCGTCCCGGACCAAGAAATCGTAGTATCTGTCCGGCTAATGCGGTACTCTACCGGATCGCCTTAATGGTACAGGTATATTGGGCTCCGGATCTGATCTAATCATATCCGACTCAGGTTCAGCTATTGGTGTCGGTCCTTCTACCTGTTGAACTTCATCAAGTTCAACCTTAGAGGCAACGGTTCCTTCACCAAGGAACTCCTTTTCTAAAAAGATTATCTTAAGGCTGACGAACACCTTTTGTTCATCAGCATGGTAGAAAAAATATCCTTTAGTCTCTCTGGGGTACCCTATGAATGAGCATTTGTCAGACCTAGGTCCAAGTTTGTCTGTGATTAATCGTTTGACATAGGCCGGGCACCCCCAGACCCTAAGGTGTGAAAGTACTGGCTTACGCCCTGTCCATATCTCATATGGAGTCTTAATTACAGACTTACTTGGAATCCTATTTAACAGATAACAGACCGATTCGAGTGCATATCCCCAGAAGGATATCAGCAAGCTAGCAAAAACCCATCATGGATCGGACCATGTCTAACAAAGTCCGATTCCTCCTTTCAAACACACCATTATGCTATGGTGTTCCTGGAGGAGTCCATTGAGAGAGAATCTCATTCTCTCCTAGATATGTGAGAAACTCACTAGAAAGGTATTCTCCTCCTCGATCAGATCGAAGAGTTTTAATACTCTTCCCAGTTTATTTTTCTACTTCATTTCAGAATCGTTTGAACATTTCAAATGAATCCGACTTATGTTTCATCAGATAGACATATCCATATCGGGATAGGTCATCCGTGAAAGTTATGAAGTAAAAATATCCACCTCTAGCACTGGTGCTCATGGGCCCACATACATCAGTATGTACTGGGCTCAAGAGCTCAGTAGCTCTCTCACCTTTTCCAGTAAAAGATGACTTGGTCATTTTACCAAGAAGACAGAACTCACAGGTTGGAAGTGATTCACAATCACTGACTTTGAGGATTCCCTCTTGAGTCTACCTGTTTATTCTGTTCTTGTTTATATGACCTAGCCTACAGTGCCATAAGTAGATATCTGACACACTATCTAATCTAGGGTGTTTGCCAGTTGAATAGACTCTTATCAGGCTTGATCTTTTTGGTCTGGCTCTGCACTGATGTCCTAGCCTGAACTTGCACCTTCTTTACTTTCTTCTTCTTGTTCTTCTTCCCTTTCTCAAAAGGTCGAGAACCAGAAGACGAACCTCCCACTAAATTCACCAACTCCTTGTGAAGTTGGTGATCCTTCTCAAAGTTCTGAAGCAACCCCAGTAACCTGTGGTAGTTCTCTTCAGGCTTTTTCATTCTATAATGAGTGAGGAATGGGAGATAAGACTTGGGCAACGAGTTCAGTATTGCATCTTTCCCAAGCTGCTCATGCAAGAAAAAGTCAAGCTTGCTCAATCATTCCATCAGCTCGATCATGTACAATACATGATCAGTGACAGAGGCACCATCCCGTATTTTGGCATTGAAGATGGCACAACTAGTCTTGTGCCTCTCCACGTCATTGGGTGTGCCAAAGGCATCCTCCAACACTTGAAGCTTGTCCTTTGGCTGAGCCATCTCGAATCTGCGACTGAACTCGTCGCTCATGATAGCCAGCATGATACAGCGCACCGTGGTCCGATCACTGAGCCACTTCTGGTAAGTGTCTCTGATTGTTCCACATGCATTGACAGCTGGCTCCTCAGGTGCAGGATCTATTATCACATATAGGATCCGTTCATGCTCCAGGACTATCTTCAACTTTCGATACCAGCTATCGAAGTTGGATCCCACCAACTTATCATTGTCCAACAATGATCGGAGTGATAGGGAAGTGGCCATATTTGCACAAAGGAGAACCATAACCTAATTAGTAATTGATTCATTAAACCTAAAGATTTGGACTTTAATCAAAAGGTTTCTCCTTTCAGTTTTATTCGAATTGGTAGCCTCTACCTCCAATTCGAGGAATTACCCTAATTCCTTAGCGGGTACTAGAATCCACTTAGACTGCACACAAGCCCAACTTTGGTTGGCCAACCCATGTACATCTAGGGGTAGGTTCATAACCAATTGTTTCTCTAAACAATTTCTAGTAATTTTAATTTTGCCCCAGAAACCTAATCAGTAGGCTTTGGCCTCCACTGTAAGGATCCGGTTAGGTCCAACCATTAACATGATCATACTTGGTGTATCTAACCAACGAATGATTAAGCCCAACTTTGGTTGGCTCACCTAACCACCATTAGAGAGACACTTCCAAGTCATCATATGATGAGTGATAATTCCATTAGTCAACAAGCACCAGGCCTTTGGGTCTGCAATGATTATTGAGTTCATGGACTCATTATCAAACACCTTAATGGGAGGCTATGACTCAGTTATCTTCATAACTTTATCATTTTAAGGACCTAATAATTTTAGAGGATTAAATAATATAGAGGATGAGGTCAGATGAACCAGCTTATCATGATCCTCCCACTGACTTCACCAAGTCAGCTTAAGGGAGACCATTAAAAGGGCTGGTCTAGGAGCACCTAAATCAGTCACACTGATTTACCTAGCTGACATGGGTCAGCTTGAATAGTCAAGTGATCCGATCAAAACATAATTTCACCAAGAGGCCAGGTAAGTTCGATCAGTGGGAGGGTCTGCCAAAGCTTGCCTTAGACACCATCATAAATGGCCAGGTAAGCGGGCTCCCAATTAAAAACCACCGGTCTGGTTTACCTTAGACACCAACTGGTTTAATTAGTTTCGATTAGATCAACCTAACAGTTCGTGCTAGATCGCTTAGCCAAGAATCAAGTCCATTTGGTTCTCATTAAAGACATGGACTTGACCAACTACAACTATTGTAATTGATCTAGAGAATCCTTGACCTAATCTAAGACAACAATTGATTAGATTTAGTCAATTCTCTAATTAAGTCCATCTTTAATCTAACCATAGGTCTAACCCAATTAATGGACCTAATTTTCACTAACCCATTAACCCAATGTGTTATGATTTGTGTCTTAGGTTCTTCAATTCACAATCCTAGAACCTAATCAAATAACTTCTTAATTCTTAATTAAGTTTTGGGCTGAGGGTTGGGTTCGGCTTTTCAAAAAATCATTTTCATATTTGTAAAACAATTTTACAATATGATTCTACCAATCATATTGCATGTTTGATTCATAATCAAGATGCAAGTGAAATAAACATGAAACTACTTTAGATCTAATCTAAACAGGTTCATGTAATTGAAACAATTTCAACTTTAAATAATTTTTTTGCATAAAAATTATTAACAAAGAGATTTTATTTCAGATTTAAACATCTTTTAAATCTAATAAATCATAAATTTAATCTAGATCATATCTAACAAATTTATGATTAAAGATAGATCTACACAAACTAGGACAACCTTTGCACTGTAAGGGGTAAACCTTACAGCAGGACAACCTTGCAGTTTGTGATTGATCTAAAATTTTAATTTTAGATTTAATAATCAGATTATAAATTAGATCTAATCTAAAAAATAATCTAAGCATGTATAAATAATTATGTAATAAAGAACCTAGGCTCTGATACCAATTGTAGGAACCAGATCTAGGGTTTCAGGGTTAGATCTTGAAACTTTTTCAAGATCATACAGCGGAAGACTAAAATAAATCAAAATTTATTTTCTAAGATCAGAAAATCCCTAGATCTAAGATTCTATTACATGATTATTACATAGCATTAAATCAAAAATTAAAATATATATAAATATAGTATGAACTACATGTTGATCATATCAACATGTTTCTATACTAGCTACATCTAATGTATGTATTAAATAATAGATCAGATCTATTACCTTGCAGGTTAGACACTCTAACCTCACTGATCTGGGCTTAAGGATGATGTTGCAAGCCGCACATGCGTCCGGCCTCTAGGAGTCGTCCACACGAGCCCACGAATCTCGATCAGAAGTCCTGCTTCAGGAAATCAGCACAGTATGCTAGTACTGCGCTGATCCTTCTTTGATGGTTGATCAGGTGCCTCCTTCTTCTTGATTTGGACTCTTCCAAAGATGAAAAGTAGAAGGAGGAGTTTCAGATCTGAGATGCTCTCAGGAAACTCAAGATGGAAGGAGGAAAGATATGAAAATAAAAACCCTAGAAGAAGACCCTCTTCTTCTTCACATTTTTCTCTCTAGACACCCAAACTTGCGTCTTTTATATCTCTACGACCCAAAGGTATTTCTCTCTGATTTTAGGATGGAAGAAAGGCCTCTCAAAAAACTATCTCCCCTTTAAATTTCATGAAGAAATTCGTCTTATATAGAGAGATATGATAGAGTCCTTGTCTAGGTCAAACACCTAGTCAAGGCTTATTCAAACATGGCAAGTAAAGGGACGCCCAACTCTTGAGCACCTCCTTCATATTTTCGTGGATGGATCAACAAAAAAGGGTGCACAATGTAAACCCTAAAAGCCATGAAAATTCCAAAATAAATTTGGATAAATTTGGTGCAAAATTGAAAGAGTTTTGGATTTCTAAAACTCTATCTCATAGAATTCAAAATCCAAACTTATTCCTTTTAGATTTGATCCAAACCACCTTCCATGTAAGAAAGAAGAAAAGAGACCTTTTGTGAATGTGGGAGAGATCTGGGAGAGGGCTTTTGTCACACAAAATAAGTGGAGATTGGCGTTGAATAAGAGAGAGGGCGTGGAGAAGGTTTATGTGGCGCAAGGTGGAATCCTAGTCCTACTAGGATTCTGTCTCATAACTTGTTTTAATTTGGTTTTCCAAACCAAATCAAATCAAAATTAGATCAACCCAATTAAAATAGGTCTTAACCCAATTAAAAACCTAATTTAATTTAAATTAGATTTAAATCTGATTTAATTTTCTAATCAAATTAGAAATTAGATTGACCCAAGTCCTAGTTGAACTAGGACTAGTCTTTCCTTGCACTTGGCTTATCTAATAAACCAATTGGACTTGATCCAATCAAGCCCAAACCAAATCTACTTAAATCATATTTAATTAGACTTAATCTCAGCCCATTGGCTTAATCAAATTAAGCCAATTAGCAATCAAATTGCTAATCGATCCTCCTGCAACACTTGCACTGGGTTAAATGTCAATCGTATTGATTATTTAACCCTATAATGATTCTTAATCATTGATCAACCATCCGATCGGATCATGAACTCTAATGTGTGTGACCTCATAGGTCCGAACCTAAGCCGGTAGCATAGAAACAAATTCCTATACCAATCGAAGTGACCATCTAGCAATGGTACCCGACGTCCGGATAGGTCGAATGTGTAGAAACAACATCCTTAGAACCCATGCGGATATAGTTTTCATATAATTCATCCCTTTGACCAAAATGATCATAGGACACCCCAGAGCTCAACTGTCAACTCTGATCAGGTTGTCCACATTGTATTTCAAAATATCAAATCCATCTGATGGATTATCCTGGCCAAGATTTTGCTAAATTGAAATACAGCGACTCATTCTTCTCCAACTCTTGGAGTGGTCAATCCCATCTCGATCACACTCTGACTTCGCAAGTACTTGACTGTGCCCAGAAGCCTTTCGTCCCTGAATTAGAAATTCAGTTAGTCCAGTACCAAAGCACAGTGAGTTGCTTGCAAGTCACTGAGGTGATCTCAAGTCTAAGGGACACTTATACCTATATCCCATCAGAGACATTCTCGACAGCAGAATGCTCTAGAGTTGGTCACATTCAATGACGATGTACCCTTACATCTCACCTGTATGCCATACCAGTGTCTCCACACTCCTTGGTTAAGAGGACAACCAACCCATATGACCTACAGCGACCTATGCTCGATAGAAGCTGTCGTCCTTATTAACAGCTTATCATTTGGTCGTGAACAGTTTTAAGGACTAATCGATAAATCCTCTCTTTATTGAATCTAAATAGTCCTAAGGACTTCATCATAACAACGGAGTTCATTAGAAGATGAAAGCTTATGATGAAAATGCCAAATATATTTTATTTATTAACAAATCAATTACAATACTTGGTTGCTCAACCGTCAACAGCTTGACGATTGGCTTTTTGGGACACATTTCCCAACAGTTTACCTGCAGCTGGAGTCATGGGTGGAGTCCGGCTCCCGTAGGAGTCCGGGCGGAGCCTGCAGGTGAAGTCATGGGTGGGGTCCGGCTCCCATGGGAGTCCGGATGGAGTTTACCTGCAATTAGAGTTAGGGGCGAAGTCCGGCTCCCGTAGGAGTCCGGACGAAGTTTACCTGCAGCTGAAGTCGGGGACAAAGTCCGGCTCCCGTAGGAGTCCAGACGAAGTTTGCAGGTGAAGTCGTGGGTGAGGTCCGGCTCCCGTAGGAGTCTGAACAAAATTTACCTGCAATTAGAGTTAGGGGTGAAGTCTGGCTCCTGTAGGAGTCCGGACGAAGTTTACCTGCAGCTGGAGTCGTGGGTGGAGTCCGGCTCCCGTAGGAGTCCGGGCGGAGCCTGCAGGTGAAGTCGTGGGCGGGGTTCGGCTCCCGTAGGAGTCCGGATAGAGTTTACCTACAATTAGAGTTACGGGCGAAGTACGGCTTCCGTAGGAGTTCGGACGAAGTTTACTTGCAGCTGAAGTCGAGGACGAAGTCCGGCTCCCATAGGAGTCCGGATGAAGTTTACCTGTAGTTGGAGTCGGGGATGAAATCTGGCTCCCGTAGGAGTCTAGACGAAGTTTTCCTGCGGTCGAAGTAGAAGGCGGAGTCTGGCTCCCGTAGGAGTCCGAACGAAGTCTGCCTGTAGCTGGCGAGATCAGGCTCCCGTAGGAGTCCGGCTGTCGCGAAGAATCTGGTCGGCGCTGGTGGGGTCCTGCCCGTCGGCACAACTTGGGAGTGTGGCAGAGGCTCGGCCGCCCGGGAGGTTTGAAGAGATGTTGTCGGAGGTCGAAAGTCAGTTGGATCCTCGGAGGGTCACTCCCATCACGAACTTCAGCTGGGGGGTATTTTATACCCAACACTTCCCTTCATTGACCTAATAAAAACTCTTCCAAAAGAAAACTTTCATATTCCCAAGACAGGAGAAAAAGATCAAGTTTATCATGAAAAAATTCTAACTCAAATAAAAAACATACATGTTCATCACAACTATCAACAGAATGGTGAGATTGCTTACTCTAAACTTCTCATACTAAAAGTTTTCTCTTTGAAAGATTGGGATCCAGAGCAGAACCCCAATTCTACTAAGACTTTAAGAATAAAAAACTATGGAGATAAAGAATTCAGCTATTGGGATTTCAGGAAGCTTGGATCAATTTTTTTTATATTCAAAACACAGAATACAAGCATTCATGGTTCATAAAATTCAAATATCAAGAAATTCTACTTATCTGATTCTATTATTATTGGTGGCTCAAATTTGGAATTATCCCAGATATACTCTCTAAAGATATAAAATTTGAAGTTCTCAAGAGATATCATAGTATTGACGACATTAATCTGATGAGGTTCTATACTATGACAGGTCATCCTTGGATATTAAAGTGGGAGTTCAACATAAAAACTGATCAGTTTCCAATATTTTTAAGCAGAAAGATATACATCTAAAGATAGATTTTATTCGATGAAGATCCAATAATTCAAGAATTTACATTAGAAAGAACTTTAAGTGGAACTTCAAATTTTTATCCAATCGAACTATTAATGGACTCGTCTAGGCTGCATACAAAAACTGCTGAAAAAACCCTTAAAAGAGCTCCATCTCCTTATAAGAAAATCTATGGAAAATATTTTGAAAAAAATTATGAACTACAAAATTCAGAAGCTTCTACTTCCAAAGCATCCTACAAAATCAAAGTATAAAAGAAGAAGCAGAAGAAGTTTATATGATAGACGACAACTTCACCACTTATCATCCTGAAGCAAGAACTAGAATATTCTTTTGGAAAAAAGAATTTTACTAACCCTTCTACCAATCTTTTGGCAGAAAATTTTTTTGCAGGTACAATCCAGTGGCTCTTCTAGCCACTTCTATAACCAGATGACTACCACTATCCTCTAAAGACAACATGAATCATTATTACTCTAGAAGCCAGATGATTCACCTTCAAACTCGGACTACAATAGAGTCTAAAAGATGACAAGCAAGCTACAGAAAGATTCTTGACGTTACTACTATTCATCTACAAGAAGATTCCTGACACTGTACAAAGAAGATAAAATGCTACAGGAATGTGGACTTAAAATCAATTAAGTTCCAACTTCGTTTCTGACTTCTAGAGGCTTTTGAATTTCAGGCTAGTTGGAAGTCCGTCGAACTCCAAACCAACTGAAGTCTGCATAGTTCGACTGCAGAATACCTTCCCTCGCCTATAAATAACAAGAAAGGCCTTCATCCGAAAGAAGGCCGAGCACGGAGAGGCAAGGCCGAGAGGGGTTCAGTGCTAATGACAGAGCCTTTTTTTTTCCATCTCCATCTTCCTTTTTCTTTGGTTCTCTTCCATCTAAACTTCTCCTAATCCTCTTTCATCCCTCCATCTTCTCCATGAAGTCTTCATTTCTTTCATCTAAACTTCCTTAATCTTCTTAATCTGTTTCCATCAGAGCCAACAACTCCATGTGAGCTATCTTCTTTTCTTCCACCACACTCCATCTTTTTCGTTAAAAAATTCCTCCACTCCACACATCCAGAGAATCATCTTGTTATTTCCCCTTTGTTTATTCATTTTCTCTTGGTTTCTTCCATAATATCACGTCTTATCTCATTCCACTTCCATTATAATATTCATCCACTTTCTCCTTTACCAATTAAACAAACCATTCTCCCGTATTTCTCTCTATTTCTCCATTAAAAAATTCATCCCATCTTCCCTTCCACAGATTCCTCCATAGAAATCTTATTTCTCTGTCACTTAGCTTCATTAACTCATGTAGGTTTTTATAAATAAATGTGCTTATGGTGTGTTTACTCATGTATTAGCATATATTAGCACTTATGATTTGTATTTAAGTTTGCTTAAGTTTGATTAGTGTATATAAAGCTTGTATGATGTGTATTTCAATTTCATTAGACTCTATGTAAGTGTGTTTTTGTAAATAAAGCTCATTTTACTATTGTTAATTAGGTTTTAAGCTTTCTTTACGCCTAAGCTTGTTTATATTACTGTTCATTACGGTAGCTGTACTGTAGCTAATTACTGTAGCATATGTAACTGTGCAGTACTGTAGCAGAAATACTGTACAGTACTGTTGCGTACTGTAGCATGTTACTATAGCATGATGGTAAACAACCAGAATGCTACCAAGGCTGTGAAGTAAATAATGGATCAATCTTCTAAGGATAAACAACCCTAAGATTGGTAGAGATTATGAAATAAACAACGAATCAATCAGAATAAACAACTCAAATACCACCTGTAATATGTTATAAGATTATACTAAAAATATAGTGTAATCTATCGTGCAATCGCGAAGTAAACAATGGAGCGATTATATGCTATTAAATTAGTTAAAGTACTCTATTTTATTTTAAGCTTTTGTTTATTTCTTTGTTTTGTTGTTTAAGTACTGTACTTTACTTCATTTTAATAGTTTTATCCTTTCTTTTATATTTAGCAGTTCTATTTTATTTAAGTTTATCTACTTTTAGTTAAACTTAGTTCTGTACATTCTACTTTATTTCTATTTTATTTACTATATTTTTTTAGTTAAATTTTATTTCTTTCTGTTAGTAGTCTTTTTTATTTTTTATTTTGCTCTACTCTTACTTATTTTATTTTATTTACTGTAGCCAGTTAGCATTTAGTTTGTTTGCTCTGTTAGTTTTATTTACTGTAGTTAGTCATTAGTCTTATTTACTGTAGTTAATCATAGTTCAGTTTACTTTTAATTTTCAATTAGTTTATCTTTTAAGTTTGTTAATCATAGCTTAGTACTTTACTCAGTAGTTTATATTTTATATTTTACTCTTATTAATAGCCTAGAATTTACTTTGTAGTTTATTTATTGCATTTATGCTTCTTTCTCTTATATTAATTCTTCTTGCTTTTATATCAATTTGTTTACTTGCAGTCTGGATAGTTTTAGTTATTAGAAAATTTAATTCATTAACCTATAGTCTCTGGTTTACATTCAGCTATTAGCTTATACCTTAGTCTGTGTTCTCATATTAGCTTTCTATTAACTTATGTTCCAGTTTATAATTAACCGAGCTTACACTTTAGATTTCCATTAGCCTTTGTTACCTGTATCTTAGTCTAGGTTTTATCTTATGTGCTTAATTTGTCTTTAGATTTTCATTAGTCTATTTACCGTATGTCTGAGTAGTCTATTCATCGTATGTCTGAGTCTTGTTAATCTTTTACCTTTGCCTTCTGTAGTCTGTCTAATATCTGTTTAGATATTATCTATAGGTTTGATTTCATATACTCCTCAATCATAGTTCATTTTGCTATCATACTCCTGAGTTCCGAACTATCAGATATACGGTGCATGCGGGCAGTATCGTATACTTTATAGTTTGTCTATGTATCTACTGCTTCTACGTGTACGCACGTAATCTATCTATTTGCTGCTTCTACATGTACGCATATAGCTTTTACTATTGTGTTACACTGTTGTGATAATATACTGCTGGGCACTGTGATACTTTCGCCTCATGGTTATCGAGATTCCTGATCTACGTCAGGAGAGTCCGTTAGGACTTACGAAATATCATACGTCTATGGCTCCAACCCACATACACACACACTGCTGCTCTCACGCATCCACGTGTTGGTCTGGGTCGACCTGAGCCAATGCGCGTACGCATGGAAACAGTAGTGTGTGAGTGGGTCAGAGCCACAGAGGTATATTGTCATAGCAGTGTGACACAGCAGTAAAAGCTACGTGCATACACGTAGAAGTAGTAAATGGAGAGGCTACGTGCGTATATATAGAAGCAGCAAATAGATAGATGAACTATAAGGTATACGATACTGCCCACATGCACCATATATCTAACAGTCCAAAATCCAGGAGTAAAAGCAAAATGATTATAATTGAAGAGTCAAGGAAGTCAATCCTACAGATAATACTACCTAAACAGATGATAGACAGACTACAGAAGGCAAAGGTAAAGGAGTAAAAGATTAACAAGACTCAGACATACGATGAATAGACTACTCAAATAGACTAACGAAAGTCTAAAGACAAACTACGTACATGAGATACAAATCTAAACTAAAGCAAAAGCTAATGGAAGACTAAAACACAAACCAAAGCATACTAAAGCTCAAGTTAGTGGAATACTAAGGCAAACGCAAGCTAAGCTAATTATAAACTAGAACATAAATTAATAGAAAGCTAATAAAAGAATACCGGCTAAAATAAAGAACACAAGATAAGATGTAAACTAAAAAACATAAAACTTCAGTTGCTTAAGATAAACTAAACTTTTAATAATTAAAACTATAACTATCACTAAACTTTGAATGATTAAAATAATTAAAACTAAAGCTATCCAGCATAAAGTAAATAGACTAAGCTGAAGGCTACGAAAGATTAAGATTATAAATAAACTAACAAAGTAAATAAACATAAAAGTAACAAATAAACCATTGAGTATACTATACTACTAATAAAAGTAAACTGTAAATTATTAAACTCTAGTTATAAATGGTGAACTAACTACAGTAAGTAAGATTAATAGAATAAATAAACTAACTACTAACTGACTACAGTAAATAAAACTAAAATAAGTAAGAGCAGAACGAACCAAAAATAGAAAAGACTACTAACAGAAAGAAATAAAACTTAACAAAGTAGAATGTACAGAACTAAGTTTAACTAAGAGCAGATAAACTTAAAAATAAAATAAAACTGCTCAATATAAAAGAAAAGATAAAACTATCAAAATAAAGCAAGGTACAGTACTTAAATAATGGAACAAAAAAATAAATAAAAGCTTAAAATAAAATAGAATACTTTAACTAATTTAATAGCATATAATCATTCCATTATTTACTTCACGATTGCATGATAGATTGTACTATAATTTTAGTACAACCTTATAACATATTACAGATGGTATTTGAGTTGTTTATCCTAATTGATCCATTGTTTACTTCACAATCTCTACCAACTTTAGAGTTTTTTACCCTTAGGAGACTAATTCATTGTTTACTTCACAGCCTCGATAGTATTTTGGTTGTTTACCGTCATACTACAATAACATAATACAGTGCGTAATAGTACTGTATAGTATTTCTACTACAGTACTGCACAGTACATATGCTACAGTAATGAACAGTAATATGAATAGTAATATAAACAAGCTTAAGTATAAAGAAAGCTTAAAACCTAATTAACAATAATAAAATAAACTTTATTTACAAAAGCACATTTACATAGAGTCTGATGAAATTGAAATACACACCGTACAAGCTTTATGTACACTAATCAAGCTTAAGCAAACTTAAATATAAACCACAATCACTAATATATGCTAATACATGAGTAAACACACCATAAGCACACTTATTTACAAAAACTCACATGAGTTAACGGAGCTAAGTGACCAACAAATCAGATTTTTATGGAGAAATCTGTGGAAGGGAAGATGGAATAAATTTTTTAATGAAGAAATAGAGAGGAATATGGGAGAATGGTTTGTTTAATGGGTAAAGGAGAAAGTGGATGAATATTATAATGGAAGTGGAATGAGATGAGATGTGATGTTGTGGAAGAAACCAAGAGAAGATTAATAAACAAAGGGAAAATAAGAAGATGATTCTCTGGATGTGTGGAGTGGAAGAATTTTTTAAGGGAATGAATGGATGTGGTGTTTGGTGGAAGAAAAAAGGAGGAAACTTTCACATGGAGTTGTCTGGGATGGAGGAAGCAAACAAGGAGGATTAAAAGAGTTTATGTGAAGAAAACAAGTGCTTTGTGGAGAAGATGGAGGGATGAAGAAGTCTAATAGAGGTTTGGGAGGAAGAAGACAGAGGATGAGAAGAGAAAGGGAGAATGGAGATAAGAAAGAAAGGCTCTGTCATTAGCATCGAACCCCTCTCAGCCTTGCCTCTCCACGCTCGGTCTCCTCCTGGGCGAATGCCTTCCCCTTTATTTATAAGCGAGAAAAAGAACTATGCAGACTTCAATCAGTTTGGAGTCTGACGGACTTTACTTGACTTGAAATTCGGAGTCTTCTAGAAGTCGGAATCGAAGTCAGAACTTAATTGATTTTAAGTCTGATTTTCTGTAGCATCTTGTCGTCTCTATACAGTATCAGAAAATTTTCTGTAGATGAATAGTAATGATGTCAAAAATCTTCTTGTAGCTTGCTTGTCGTCTTTAGATCCTGGTATAGACTGATTTTTTGAAGATAAACGGGCTTCGAGAATAGTGGTTCATTTTATCTTCAAAAGATGGTGGTAATCATCTGGTTATAGAAGTGGCTAGTAAAAGGGCCACTAGATTGTTCCTGTAAAGAAAATTTTTTCTACCAAGAGATTGGCAGAAGGATTAGTAAAAATATTTTTTTTTTCTTCTTTCTTCTTTTTTTTTCAAAAGAACATTCTAGTTCTTGTTTCTAGATGATAGGTGATGAAGTCATCGTCGATCATGTATACTTCTTCTGTTTCTTCTTTCATACTTTGATTTCTAAATGATGTTCTGAAAGTAGAGGCTTCTGATCTTTGCAGCTCATAATTTTTTTCAAAATGTTTTTCATAGATCTTTTTGTAGGGAGATGGAGCTCTTTCAAAGATTTTTTCAGCAGTTTCTATATGTAGTCTAGATGAGTCCATTAATAGTTGAATTTCTGTAACATCTTGTCGTCTCTATACAATGTCAGAAATTTTTCTGTAGATGAATAGTAGTGATGTCAGAAATCTTCTTGTAGCTTACTTGTCATCTTTAGATCCTGGTATAGATCGATTTTTTGAAGATGAGCGGGCTTCGAGAATAGTGGTTCATTTTATCTTCAAAAGATGGTGGTAATCATCTGGTTATAGAAGTGGCTAGTAAAAGGGCCACTAGATTGTTCCTGCAAAGAAATTTTTTTCTACCAAGAGATTGGCAGAAGGATTAGTAAAAATATTTTTCTTTTTTCTTCTTTCTTCTTTTTTTTTCAAAAGAACATTCTAGTTCTTGTTTTTAGATGATAGGTGACGAAGTCGTCGTCAATCATGTATACTTCTTCTGTTTCTTCTTTCATACTTTGATTTCTGAATGATGTTCTGAAAGTAGAGGCTTCTGATCTTTGCAGCTCATAATTTTTTTCAAAATATTTTTCATAGATCTTTTTGTAGGGAGATGGAGCTCTTTCAAAGATTTTTTCAGTAGTTTCTATATGTAGTCTAGATGAGTCCATTAATAGTTGAATTGGATAAAAATTTAAAGTTTCACTTGAAGCTCATTTTAATGTAAATCCTTGGGTTATTAGGTCTTCATCGAATAAAATCTATCTTTTGATATATATTTTTTTGCTCAAGAATATTAAGAACTAATCAGATTTTATGTTGAACTCCCACTTTAATATCTAAGGATGACCTGTCTCGATGCAGAATCTCATCAAATTGATGTCATTGATACTATGATATCTTTTGAGAACTTCAGATTTCAAATCTTCAGAAAGTATGTCTCGGATGATTCCAAATTTGAGCCACCAATGATAATAGAACCAGATAGGCAAAATTTCTCGATATTTGAATTTTATGAACCATGAATGCATGTATTCTGAGTTTTGGATATAAAGAAGATTGATCCAGGCTTTTTGATAATCTCAATAGCTGAATTCTTTATCTCCATAGTTTCTTATTCTCAAGGTCTTGGTAGAATTGGGGTTCTGCTCTGGATCCCAATCTTTCAAAGAAAAAACTTTTAATATGAGAAGTTTAGAGAAAGCAATTTCACCATTCTACTGATAGTTGTAATGAATATGTACACTCTTAGTTTAAGTCAAAATTTCTTCATGATAAACTCGATCTTTTTCTCCTATCTTTGGAATATGAAAGTTTTCTTTTGGAAGGATTTTTATTAGGTCTAGGATATTGGAGTTTAGAACATGTGCTTCTAAAGGAAAAAGATTTTCTTCTGATTTGAATATATAAGGATTAGGACAGTATGGTTCTTTAGTAGAGGTAGTAGGAATATTGGACATTTTATAGTCCCAAGATTGTCTTACCTGATCCTTCTCTTTAGAGAATTGATCTTTTGGAGATTGGATGCCAAAATATGCTTTCCTATCAAAATATGTCAAAATCAGTTCATAATATTCAGCAACAATTAGGAGAGTACTCTCTTGTAGATATAGGTAATTGATTAAAAACTTTATAACTTTTCCAAAATCTTTCTTTTGATTAAATATATGAGTTTGCCATATTTCTTTAAATAGTAAGTAATTTTCCAAAGAGAGTTATGGAATAAGACAGGAGGGATTTTTTTTTTTCTTGCCCCAATTTTTGTTAAACTTTATATTTTTATCAAAGAAATATGGATACACATTTTTTAGTTGAATTGAGGATTCATGTTCCAGTCTTTTTTTATTCCAGTCTCTTTTTGTTAATTTGTTAAAGCATTTTGTTCTTAAAATTTTATTATCATCCATAACAGACTTTCCATTCTTAAATATAATAGTTAAGTAAGGACGATTTGTTTTGATAAGTGCCATATAGAAATTAGCAGTAAAATTAAAGCATTCCAAGAAGAGTTTTAATCATTCTTTATTTAAAAGTTTATCAGCTAACTTTAAAACTTGATCTAATGAGAGTATGATGTTATGATCTAGTTGGATTTTAATTTGGAAAAGTTCTATTACCTTTTCTGGTAGTACTAGTCCATTTCTTATTATAGTCCTAAAGAATATTTGCAGGTGCTTCCATTGTTGCTTATCATGAATATATATAATTATGAAATGAGCAAAAAGAAGAAGAATTTGTGTCTGCTTGATCCATAATATTATATCAAATTTAAAGTAATTCTTGGCTCCATGAATTCCTTTTAATATATTTTTTGAAATTAAGTGTTATATTTTATCCATTGTAATATTTTATATAAAGATTTATGATCTTTCATTAATTTTAATCTTCTTCTTATCTTTTTATGATATTTGGATTTTAGTTTTGTATTATTTTTGTAGGATAATTCTTGTACATATTTTGAAAACTCTTCAGAATTATAGCAAGTCTTAAACAATATTCTCTGGTTGCCTTGTGTAATGATTTCTTTTTCTGTAATAGTAAAAGGTTTAAAATAGGCTAAGAAAGGATTTCCTAATATAGCTCCTTGTTCTAGAGTTTTGACTAATAAGAATGACATTTTAATACAGAGTTTTTCTATGCATATATTAAGTTCAAAGATCTTATAGTTTACTTTCAGACTTCTTCCTTCGATAGTTTGGAGGTTTTGATTAATTCTTTCAAAGTATTTCGGAGGAATTAAGTCTTGTCTAATACAGTTTATGTCAGATCCAGAATCTAACAAAGCTTCATGTCTAAAGTAATATCCATCTTTTAGTTTAAATAAAGCATCACAGATCCATTTTTCATTTAGTTTCTTTCGAGTTCTTAGCTTTTTAGGAGTCTTTTGAATTCGCTTATCAAACTTCCTTTTGGATTTTTTATATTTCTTTTCATGCAATCTATTTACTCGAGATCCAAATTTATAGCTAAAATCTTTTAAGTCATAGATATCATTTCTCCCTTTTCTTTTGTATAACTTTATGATCAATTTAGATTTACTAAAAAGAGTTACTCTATCTGTATTTCCTAAATTAACTTTTAAACCTAAAGGAGATAATTCTAAAATGAAGTAAATATCTTTATACCATCTAAACTTAATTAAATTATTACTCCTATGACTACTTAATTTATTAACAATATCTATATATGGATTATCAATAATGTTCAAAAGATAATCTAAAAGATTGTTGCCTTTAGACTTCTTTTGAACCATATTCACAACATCTAAGTTAGCAGAAGAGGATTTTCACCAACCTTTCAATTGTTTTAATAAGTAATTTACCATTATTTCGGCAATTGAAATTTATGAATAAATATGGATTTTATAGGATTTCAAGTATATCATTATCAGTTGATAGTAATCTATAAATCCATCAGAGTTCCAACCAAGAGTTCTTCTCTTAGAATGGATAGTGGATAAGTTATCAGATATCTCTGTCAACTGTGAATCTACTAAGTTCGATCTAGGATAATGATTTATTATTTTAGAGATCAGAACTACTAGTTTGTAGTTAGGAATTAATTTATCTTTGGTACTTTTCGAGATAAACTGTTTGCTAACTATATTTTCTCTACTAACTATTCTCTTGTTCTTAGTATTTTCTAGGATTAAGGGATTATTAATTCCTATATCCTTAGAGAAACATGAAGTTTTATGAATTTCT
Source organism: Elaeis guineensis (assembly GCF_000442705.2). Lineage (NCBI taxonomy): Eukaryota > Viridiplantae > Streptophyta > Magnoliopsida > Arecales > Arecaceae > Elaeis > Elaeis guineensis. The sequence continues at coordinate 23,547,471 of NC_026006.2, read as the reverse complement.
TTAGATATAGGGATAGATCTATTGGATAAAAGTGACTGATTCAAAGAATTTAAATCAGGTAAAGAGTTTGGCTTGGTCTTTAAATCGAATAGATCACATGTAGAAGCACACAGATCAAATATAGAAGTATTTTCTTCAAGTATTTCATCAGAAGGAGTTTTATCAGTTTGGTTCAATATGATTTCATTTAATTCTTCTAGAAACTCCTTTTCTAATGGTGCTTCTGAAAGGTCAGGTGTTGGAGGTTCTTTAGTCAGATCCAAATGTTCTTCTTTAGTGATCTCCTCAATGATTTTATGTTCAATTGGTACCTTTAATTGACTGATGCCTAATCTTGACTTAACAGATATAGGGTTCAAATTAACTTCAGTATCAGGATCATAAACAGTTTCAATGATTTCATCAGAAAGGTTCTCTTTAATCAATATTTTGTCAGATTCTTCACCTGATTCAGTTTCAATTTCTAAGAGATTGGGTATAGTATCTATCTTCATGGAAGAGTCACCAATCAGATCGAATATAGTATTAATCTTTATAGAAAAGTCATCAATCTTTACTAATAAATAGTTAGAATAATCTCAATCAAATTTAGATTTGTTTTCAATTTCTAGAAGGCTATCAGCCTGTGTTTCTTCAAGGTTAAGAAAATAATTCATATAATTCTATCATTCCTTATCCTGATCTAAATACTCAGAGATCTTATCAGAACGAGTTTCTTTATGATCCTTAGTTATTTCTTTCAGCAGACTAGTGCTTATTTTCTTTAGAGCAGTCACTGACTTACTAGATTTTGGGGTAATTTTTAGATCTTCAGTAAAGTTTTTAATAGGCTTTTGGCATCTTATTGGCTGAATATGTACCTTATCTTTTCTAGATGAAGATATCACCCAATTTTGGGAAAGAACCTTAATTCCAAACTCTTGATATTTAGGATTTATATTTTCAAGACCTTTAGGATAGTACTTTATAAACCAATCAAAGAAAGAAATATTTCTTTCAGTCCACATTTGGGCAGACCATACTTCTCTTATAAAATTTTATTTTTTCTTATTATATATCCTATAAAACCATATTTTTCTTTTTTGATTTTTAATAGAATTAAAGTCTGCACTTAGTAGTTCTCTATCTATCTGAAAATCAGCTATTCTTAAGTATTTATCATCTAAATATGTGTCAAATATATCTTTAACTACTAATCTAGCTATTTATTTTACATCTATTTTTATATTACCTAGAGAATCGAATGAAGTTTTTATTTTAAGTTTTATACTATAATCATCTAACCTATCTTCTAGCTCCTCAATCGGTATAGTTTTTCTATTTATTTTGCTTTTTAGAGATATTTTTGAGTTAAAAGAGATATTTTTAACGTGGATAACCATCAGATCAGAATCAGTTAGATTTTTCATTCATTTCAGATTTCAGAGATTCGGCAAGAGGTCTAAGGATATCAGCTATTAAGATGACACCAACAGTCAATTTGTGACTTACCACTCTAAACGCCTTTCAGGCTAACACAGGATTTATCGTACTACCTATCCGATCATGCTCTCTATATGGTTAAGAAAATTGACAGATCCCCTCTTCGACATGAAAAATAGCTCTGGTACCAATTTGACCCGGACCAATGCACATACACGTGGAAGCAGCAGTGTGTGTGTGAGTGGGTCGGAGCAACGGAGGTATGATATTTCGTAAGTCCTAACGGACTCTCTTGATGCAGATCAGGAACCCCGATAACTATGAGGTGGAAGTATCACAGTGCCTAGCAGTATATTATCACAGCAGTGTGACACAGCAGTAAAAGCTACATGCATATACGTAGAAGCAGCAAATGGATAGGCTACATGCGTACACATAGAAGCAGTATATGGATAGACGAACTATAACATATACGATACTGTCTGCATGCACTGTATATCTAACAGTCTGAAATCTAGGAGTATGACAGCAAAATAAACTATGATTAAGGAGTATATGAAATCAAACCTATAGGTAATATCTAAACAGATAGTAGACAGATTATAGAAGATAAGGGTAAAAGACTAACAAGACTCAAAGGTACGATGAATAGACTACTTAGACATATGATAAATAGACTAAAGAAAATCTAAAGACAAATTAAGCACATAAGATAAAACCTAGACTAAGATACAGGCAACAAAGGCTAATGCAAATCTAAAGTGTAAGCTAGGCTAATTATAAATTGGAGCATAAGTTAACAGAAAGCTAATATGAGAGCATAGACTAAGGTATAAGCTAATAGCTGAATGTAAACTAGAAACTATAGATTAATGAATTAAATTTTGTAATTACTAACACTATCCAGACAGCAAGTAAACAAACTGATATAAAAGCAAGAAGAACTAATATAAGAGCAAGAAGCATTAATGCAATAAATAAACTATAGAGTAAATTTTAGACTATTAATAAGAGTAAAATATAAAATATAAACTACTGAATAAACTACTAAGCTATAATTAACAAACTTAAAAGATAAACTAACTGAAAATTAAAAGTAAACTGAACTATGACTAACTACAGTAAATAAGACTAAGGACTAACTACAGTAAATAAGACTAACAGAGCAAACAAACTAACTGCTAACTGGCTATAGTAAATAAAATAAAATAAGTAAGAATAGAGCAAAATAAAAAATGGAAAGACTACTAATAGAAAAAAAATAAAATTTAACTAAGAAAAATACAGTAAATAAAATAGAAACAAAGTAGAATGTACAAAACTAAATTTAACTAAAAGCAGATAAACTTAAATAAAATAAAACTGCTTAATATAAAAAAAAGAATAAAACTAACAAAATAAAATAAAGTGCAGTACTTAAATAATAGAACAAAGAAATAAATAAAAGCTTAAAGTAAAATAGAGTATTTTAACTAATTTAATAGCATATAATCGCTCCTTTGTTTACTTCATGATTGTATGATAGATTGTACTATGATTTTAGTATAATCTTAAAATATATTACAAATGGTATTTAGGTTATTTACCCTGATTGATCTGTTATTTACTTCACAATCTCTACCAACCTTAGGGTTGTTTACCCTTAAGAGACTGATCCGTTGTTTACTCTACAGTGCGCAATAGTACTGCATAGTATTTCTATTACAGTACTGCACAGTGCATATACTGTAGTAATTAGCTACAGTACAGCTACAGTAATGAACAATAATATAAACAAGCTTAAGCATAAAGAAAGCTTAAAATCTAATTAACAATAGTAAAATAAAAAAATAAGCTTTATTTATAAAAGCACACTTACATGAAGTCTGATAAAATTAAAATACACACCGTACAAGCTTTATGTATACTAATCAAGTTTAAGCAAATTTAAAGTTAAATCACAAATACTAATATATACTAATACATGAGTAAACACACTATAAGCATACTTATTTACAAAAACTCACATGAGTTAACGGAGCTAAGTGACAAAGAAATAAGGTTTCTGTAGAGTACTGCGGAGGAAGAGAATGGGATGAATATTTAAATGGAGGATGTTTGAAAGTGAAGGAATAAACAATGGAAAGTGATGTAGCGGATGAAAGGAAATGATTTTTTAATGAAGGAATGATGAAACGAAGTGGTGTTCTGGTGGAAGACAACAAAAGGAGGAGAATAAACAAAGAGAGAAATGGTGAAGATGCTTTTCTGAAAGAGTTTTTTAAGGGAAAAGATGGAGTGTGGTGGAAGAAATGAAGATAGTTTACATAGAGTTGTCAGCTCTAGTGGAAACAGATGAAGAAGATTAAGGGAGTTTAGATGAAGAAAATGAAGACTTCGTGGAGAAGATGGAGGGATGAAGAAGTTTAATGGAGGTTTGGGAGGAAGAAGATAGAGGATGAGAGGAGAAAGGTGTTGTGATCCAGGTGGTGTGTCCAAGGCCCAGGGGATCAAGGCCAAGGCCAAGGTCCATCATTCATGAGGGCTTCATGGAGGCTCTAGGGCTAGTTGGGCCCTAGGTTGAAAGGCTATGGGCCTTTTGGGTTCTTGAGGTCTAGGTTATGTGGGCCTCAAGGGACCAACTCTTTATGGGCCAGGTCTGGGTCCAGGATAGGTGAGATTAGGTCGAGTCATAGGTGTACATGGGCTTGGGTTAACCTAATCTCCCATAGAGTTGGTCAAGGGAGTTTTGGGTTTGGGTCACTTGACCCTGTGTTTATATATATATGCACTGTATAGGTTTGATAAAGCCAAGAAATATGAAAACTCTTTCTCTCAAGTCTCTCTCTCTCTTCTCCCTCTCTCTCCAGCTATTCTCCATGCCCCAGGAGCAAGAAACCCTAGGGTTTCTTGCCGCTAGGTCTCAAAAAGGCAGGAAAAGCAAGGGGAGGTGCTAGGCTCCCCCTTTGGGCCGCCAATCACTTTTCTCTCTCCCTCTCTTTCAGTCATCCAAACATCAGGTCTAGGATATGAAATCTCTTGAGAAGAGGTTGATACAAGTTTCTCTCAGATCTGGAGTTGATCTAAGGTCGTTTGAGGCATGGGTGAGATCTCCATCAACAGATCTACAGGAAAGGCTGCAGCAGGATAGATCTGTAAGGTCTGGTTCTATCTACCTTCTTACCTATCTAAAATACTCCGATTTAAGATCTATAAATTGGAAGACCTCGGTTCAGGCCTTATCTAGTTGGGTACCAGATCTTGGATTTTTTAGAGATGATCTTAGAGGCATTCTTCATCTGGAATGAAAGGCTGACGAAGAAGGCAGCAACCAGGCTGATTTCGTCAAGGGCCTTTGATCGAGTCCAGAAGTCTCCAGATTTGTTCGTTGCTGGTTCTACTACACCCAAGATCCGTGGGAGGAGCCGGGATCATGCTCCAATAGTTGGTATCAGAGCCACAATGGTGAGGAAGTGATTCCAAGCATGAGAAGTTAAAGATCCCAAGTACTGAAAATTTTTAGCAAGGTACCGTCAAGGTATATTCTATACTTCTTGATTTTATATTGCTTGTTTGGCTTGGATCTAGTCATGGGCAGCAATATGAAGATTGATATCGAGAAGTTTGATGGTAAGAGAAATTTTTTCATGTGAAAAATTTAGGTGGAGGATCTTCTGGTACAAGCAGATCTAGATCAGGCTTTGGATGAGAAGCCTGAGGGAATGACAGATAGACAATGGGCATCGTTAGAGAAGAAAGCATGCTCGGTGATCAGAGGATGTTTGGCGGATGCGGTGTTGTATTCGGTGCTGGAAGAAAAGACCCCGAAGGGTCTTTGGTCGAAGTTGCACACCATATATATGGGGAAGAATATGTGCAACAAGCTGATACTGAAGAAGAGGTTGTACAGTCTTCGGATGCAGGAGGGATCTGATGTGATTGGCCACATTCAGAGGTTCGACCAGTTGTGCACAGAGTTGATGAATATCGGGGTGAAGTTGGATGAGGAGGACAAGTCCCTGTTGCTTTTGTGTTCGCTGTCAGGATCATATGACTCTTTGGTGACTACACTGCTCTACGGTAAGGAGACTCTGGAATATGAGGACATGGTCTCGGTGCTGAGGTCTAATGAGCAAAGAAAAAAGTTGACCAGAGATCGGGCTCCCTAGGAGGGTTTGGCAGTAAGGGAGAGGACAGGTAGAGGCAGAGGCAGAAGCAAGTCCAGGGGGTGGTCCAAGTCTAGGAAAGGAAAGAAAGAGATGAAATACTTTAAGTGCAACGAGTTCGGGCACTTCAAGCGAGAATGTCCACTATGGAAGAGCAAGAAGGGAGAAAGAAGTGGCTCAAAATCAGTGAGTGCAGTTACTGGGCAGTAGGTGGAGGATGATCTACTTGTGGTATCAGATGGTCACAGGCATTACACAGAGGAGTGGACACTAGACTCTACGTGCTCACATCACTACACACCACACAGGTCTTGGTTTGCGACATACACCAAGACAGATGAGGGATCAGTGACTCTAGGCGACAATCATCCTTGCAAGGTGGCTGGGATAGGGACAGTCACGGTGAGGATGTTTGATGGGATTGTGAAGACATTGACAAATGTAAAGCACGTCCCGGAGCTGGAAAAGAATCTGGTGTCACTAGGCTACTTGGAGCACAGTGGATACAACTTCAGTAGTAGGGCTAGAAGCGGAGTATAAAACATCTCCAATGGAGCTATGGTGGTGATGAGAGGCAGGAGGTTGGACAATAACCTCTATCACATGGAGGGATCTGTGGTGACCGGAGAGTCTGATGCAGCAGCTGCAGCACAGGACCAGCAGGGGGCTTACAGGATGTGGCACTACCGCCTAGGCCACATGGGTGACAAGGGGCTGAGGGAGTTGAGCAGGAGAGGACTCATCTCTGATCTGGAGGATGGTGCTACAGGGGAGATCTGTGAGTCTTGCCAGATGGAAAAGCAGAGGAGAGTTCAGTTCAACATCAGTACAACCCGCAGTGCAGCCCCTCTGGAGTTAGTACACACGGATGTGTGGGGACCAGCCCCAGTTTCAGCTAGGAATGGGGCCAGATACTTCATGACCCTGATTGATGATTTCTCAAGAAAACTCTGGATTTACTTCATGAGAGAAAAGTCAGAGGTCTTCACCAAGTTCAAGATCTGGAGAGCTGAGGTGGAGAAGGAGCAGGGGAGGAGCGTGAAGTGTCTGAGGTCAGATAATGGCGGAGAGTACACCAGCAGAGAGTTCCAGGACTACTGTGAGGAGTGTGGGATCAGGAGATACTTCTCAATTAAGGAGACTCCACAGCAGAATGGGGTAGCCGAGAGGATGAACAGAACACTTCTGGAAAAGGCACGATGCATGAGGCTGCAGGCAGGGCTTCCAAAGGAGTTCTGGGTTGACACAGTTGACGCAACGGGTTACTTGATCAATCAGTCACCTCACACCAGGTTGGATGGCAGGCTTCCAAAGGAGGTGTGGTCTGGGAGGATAGTTGGGCTGGGCCATCTATGGGTATTTGGGTTCACGGTCTATGTGCACATTGGAGCTGGTGAGCGGAGCAAGCTAGATGCCAGATCATGCAAGATGGTGTTTCTAGGCTATCCGCGAGGAGTTAAGGGATACAAGCTATGGGATCCCTTGAAAAAGAAGGTCATCATTAGTCGGGATGTGACTTTTGATGAGGAGTCAGTCCTACGGAGGCGAGCAGGCATGGAGGAGCAGCAGGAGCAGAAGGAGGTCCAGCAGGGTGCTGCTGGACAGCTTACCTCTTTGATTTTGCCTCTTGCAGGTACTACTGGAGGATATGATATTCAAGTGGAGCACCTACCTAAGGTGTCTCCACAGGTGGAGAGGACTCAGACGGATGATCGAGGCGAAGAGGTCCAGCAGGAGCGAGCTGGACCAAGGACTGATATCGGTGTTGCCCTACACAAGCCCAAGAGGACCATCAGGCAACCGGACCGATATGGCTTCGAGGAGATACTGTCATATGCCCTGGTGACAGTGAATGAAGACCCATATACGTATCAGGAGGCTATTGAGAGTCAGGACAGAGAGCAGTGGGTCCAGGCAATGTCCGAGGAGATGCAGTCTCTCCACCAGAACCAGACGTGGCGATTGGTGCAGTTGCCACAGGGGAAGAGGCCCATTGGCTGCAAATGGGTCTACAATCGCAAGGAAGGGCCTTCAGAGCAGGGAGGTATCAAATTCAAGGCGAGGTTAGTGGCCAAGGGATACTCCCAGAAGGAAAGTATCGACTTCAGCGAGGTCTTCTCTCCCGTCGTCAGACATACTTCCATCAGAGTGTTGCTGAGCATTGTAGCAGCTCAGGATTTAGAGCTGGAGCAGATGGATGTCAAGATGGCGTTCCTCCATGGGAATTTGAAGGAGAGGATTTACATGGAGCAGCCACCCAGTTTCAGGGATCCAGGATCAGAGGGAAAGGTTTGTTTGTTGTAGAAGTTGCTGTATGGGCTGAAGCAGTCGCCGAGGCAATGGTACAAGCGGTTCGACTCCTATGTGTGCAGCATTGAATTTTTCAGGTGCGAGTTTGATCCCTATGTTTATGTTCAGTCTCTTGAGGATGGTTCTAGGGTGTTCCTACTCTTGTATGTGGATGACATGCTTATAGCATGCAAGAGTAAGAAGGTTGTGCAGGATCTGAAGGCATTCTTATCTCGAGAGTTTGAGATGAAGGATTTGGGCCCTACAAGGAAGATCCTAGGCATGGAGATTTTCAGAGACCAAGCCCGAAGGGTGCTGCATCTATCTCAGGGGGGCTACATACAGAAGGTCTTAGAGAGGTTTGGGATGAAGGGAGCAAAGCCGGCGGAGCTGCCACTTGCCGGTCACTTCAGACTCTCGAAGACCATGGCGCCACAGACTGAGGTGGAGGCTCAAGAGATGGAGATGGTTCCTTATGCTTCAGGAGTTGGGAGCTTGATGTATGCGATGGTCTGTTGTAGGCCAGACATCGCTCATGTAGTGAGTCAGGTTAGCAGGTTCATTGCGCAGCCTGGCAAGGAGCACTAGAGAGCTCTGAAGTGGATATTCAGATACCTGGCAGGTTTAGTTGGAGTTGGCATCTGCTACAGATAGCGAGGAGGTGCAGTGGGATACTCTGACATATCTAGGGAGGCTCAGGGGCTGATTGGCGGTTATGTAGATGCAGACTTCGGTGGAGATGTGGATACCCAGAGGTCTACGATAGGCTTCATCTTTAGCCTGTATGGAGGTCATATTTCTTGGAGATCGAGTCTGCAGCCTATCACGGCCCTATCCACTACAGAGGTGGAGTACATCGGGTTGACAGAAGTAGCTAAGGAGGCAATTTGGCTGAAGGGTTTGTTGACGGAGATGGGCCTTACTCAGGAGGCCATTAGAGTGCACTGTGACAGCCAGAGTGCACTTCTACTAGCACAGAACTCAGTCTATCATGCAAGGATAAAGCACATCGACATTCGGTATCATTGGATCAGGGAGCTTGTGGAGGATGGCGAGGTGGAGCTAGTAAAGGTACACACCAAGGAGAACCCAGCTGATGCACTTACGAAGGTACTTCCACGGAACAGCTTTTAGAGATGTGTTGAGCTGATTCGGCTGATGGACAGAGTGGAGCTGGTTGAGGCCTTGGGACACCAAGGTGGAGATTGTTGTAATCCAGGTGGTGTGCCCAAGGCCTAGAGGACCAAGGCTAAGGCCAAGGTCCATCATTCATGAGGGCTTCATGGAGGCTCTAGGGCTAGTTGGGCCCTAGGTTGAGAGGCTGTTGGCCTTTCGGGTTCTTGAGGTCTAGGTTATGTGGGCCTCAAGGGACCAACTCTTTATGGGCCAGGTCTAAGCCCAGGATAGGTGAGATTAGGTTGAGTCATGGGTGTACATGGGCTTGGGTTAACCTAATCTCCCATAGAGTTGGTCAAGGGAGTTTTGGGTTTGGGTCACTTGTCCCTGTGTTTATATATACATGCACTGTATAGGTTTGATAAAGCCAAGGAATACGAAAACTCTTTCTCTCCAGTCTCTCTCTCTCTTCTCCCTCTCTCTCCAACTATTCTCCATGCCCCAGGAGCAAGAAACCCTAGGGTTTCTTGCCGCCAGGTCCCAAAAAGGCAGGAAAAGCAAGGGGAGGCGCTAGGCTCCCCCTTTATGCCGCCAACCACTTTTCTCTCTCCCTCTCTTGCAGTCATCCAAATATCAGGTCCAGGATCTAAAATCTCTTGAGAAGAAGTTGGTACAAGTTTCTCTCAGATCTGGAGTTGATCTGAGGTCGTTTGAGGTGCGGGTGAGATCTCCATCAACAGATCTACAGGAAAGGCTGCAGCAGGATAGATCTGCAAGGTCTGGTTCTATCTATCTTCTTCCCTATCTAGAATACCCTGATTCAAGATCTACAAATTGAAAGACCTCGGTCCAGGCCTGATCTAGTTGGGTACCAGATCTTGGATTTTTTAGAGGTGATCTTAGAGGCATTCTTCATCTGGAACGAAAGGCTGACGAAGAAGACAGCAACCAGGCTGATTTCGTCAAGGGCCTTTGATCGAGTCCAGAAGTCTCCAGATTTGTTCGTTGCTAGTTCTACTGCACCCAAGGTCCGTGGGAGGAGCTGGGATCGTGCTCCAACAAAAGGAAGGGGGAATTGAGATAAGAAAGAAAGACTCTATCATTAGCACCGAATCCCTCTCGGCCTTGCCTCCCCACACTCGGCCTCCTCCCAGAACAAAGGCTTCCTTCATTATTTATAGATGGAGAAAAGAACTATGTGAACTTCAATCAATTTGGAGTCTGACAGACTTTACTTAACTTGAAATCCGGAGTCTTCTAGATGTCAGAATCAAAATTGAAACTAAATTGATTTTAAATCTAAATTTCTGTAGCATCTTGTCGTCTTTGTACAGTATCAGAAATCTTCTTGTAGATGAATAGTGATGATATCAGAAATCTTCCTATAGCTTGCTTGTCCTTTTTGGATTCTGATGTTGATCAGCTTTTGAAATGAACCATCTCTAAGAGTTAGACTGGCTTCAAGAATAGTAGTAATGGTTTATGTTATCTTTAGAAGATGGTGGTAGTCATTTGGTTGTAGAAGTGGCTAGAAAAACCACTGGATTGTACCTGAAAGAAAATTTTTCTACCAAAATATTGGTAGAAGGGTTAGTAAAAATATTTTTTTTTTTTTACAAAGCTCAACCTTTCAGAATGAGTTGGTTGAGTACTAGAGAAAATTATCTTGCTCAACTTTCTCGATCATAATATAGGTGAATGTCTATTTGTCTGCAATCATATCCGAATTCTTCTTCAATCTTTGAGCATGACATGACTCCTTCTTTAAATAATTTTTGGCTTTGAATTTTTTCAAGATAATTTTCTAAGTTGAGAAGAGTACTCCATTTTGTATATGAATTTTCTCTACATAGAAGATCTTGAGGATCCTCTTGAATTGGTATTCTTGTTGAAAGATTGGTAGTTACCCAAATTCGCCCATCAGACCAACATTTCTATTGTTGTAGTTTTCTGGCTGTCCAATAGATTTCTAAATATGATATTACTTCATAAATTTTGGGATCAAAGTCTTTGGCAGATGGATCAAAGTTTTTGACAGATTTCTTTTTTTCTTTTGTTATTCTTGATCGAAATCCTACTGATTATCCACATCCTCAAGAGTAGTGATATCGTAGATTTGAAAAGGATACTCAATGCCTCCTATCTTCTTTTCTTCTATACCACTGTATATTTGTACTTCAAGATATTCTCAATTTTTTTTCACATCTCTTAGTATAGTGGCAACAATAGAAGAAAACATATCATATGGCATGGCACAATCTATCGAGATCAGTTTTACAAGTCCTTTATATAAAGCTCTGATTGTTTCTGCTCTAGTCAGTATATTGATCTGGGGTAGAAAGAGCTTGGGATAGGTCCAATTATCTAAAAATAATTGTATATCTTCAAGGAGTTTCTTTGATTCATCAGGCTGAGTTGTTTTTTTATAGATATCTTCTTGGAGTTCAAAATTTAAAACTTCTTGTACCTTTTTTCAGTAATCAAATCTTTTGAACTTAATCATTGTTGGCGTCTCTGGTATTTCATAGAGATTATAGAGAGAAATGAGTTCAGAGGTAGATTGTATTACCTATCTTACAACTTTACAAATATGTTCTTTGATAGCTTTTAAAAAACATTCTTTTTCCGGCTAAGTGGTTAATTAGATTGGTCATATGGTGGAGGAACGCCTTTTCAGATCGAAATAGATGAGCATCCCATACTTTATAAATTATAGAACATGTTTCTTGGGGAAGATCATAATGGAAAGATTCCACAATTTTTAGATCTTTACTCAGTCTGTCATATAAAGGGGCTTTTCTCTTTTTCTTCCTTTTTGAATCCCTAAAAAATAAAATTTATGAGTATCTCAGAAGAATTAAGAATTAACTCTAGAGCTCTTGATGGTATCTTGGTTTCTATAATTCAGAAAATAGTTTAAAGGATTCTCTGGACAAAATTATAATAGAATTCTACTTCTAGAATTTAAAGATTATAATGTCAGTTTTAGAAGTAATTCATTTACCAATTCAAATTTTCTTTGTATGAGAAGTTGCATAAAATAATCATTTTTCGAATAGAGTTTTGAATCTTATGGCTTAGATAGAGATTTTATCTTGTTCTAATAAAGTTTTAGGATTTAAGGTTATAGATAAAATCTCTCAATCTAATTTTATTGATCCTCTAAAGTTTTCAGAGAAGTGATTAAATCAGCCATTATTGGATTTCTTCCAAAATCTATCTATATTATTAAGGGTTATATATTTATATTATTAGCAGTCTAGTGATACTTATTTTATAGTCTCGAAAGATTTTTACTTTTTTTTTAAGGATCTTTCTAGCTCTTTTATCAATTTTTTTTTTGAATTTTATATATTTCTTTATATATGATTTACCTGGTTGAAATCCAAGTTCATAACAGAAATCTTTTAAAATATAGAGTTCCTTTATCTTTTCTTTATTAGGTATATTTCTAAATTGATCTCCTATCTTTAGCTTGTTATTCAACTTGGATTCACCAAAAGAAATTACTCTATCTAATCTACTAATATTATAAATATATTCTAATCTAGTTCTATCTTTTTTTAAGAGTAAAAGAGCAATTTTTAAATTAATTCCTAAACCTAGAAACAATCCTAATATAGCAGAGTGAGGTTTTAACCCTAAAGAAGATAATTTTAAACCTAATATAATAGAGTTGGTATCTCTATACCATCTAAACTCAACTATATTGCTACTCCTAAGACTATCTAACTTATTATTAATATCCATATAAAATTTATCTACTGTGTTCAAAGGATAATCTAAAGGATTGTCGCCTTTAGAATTCTTTTGAACAACATTCACAATTTCTGAGCTAGTGGAAGGGATTTTCCACCAACCTTTTAATTGTCTTAACAAGTAAGTTATCATTATCTTAGCAATTAGAATTTGTGAATAATCATGGATCTTACAGGCTTTCAAATGTTTCATTGTCAGTTGATGACAATTGTTAGCTATTTGAAATTCAGTAAGTCCATCAAGATTCCAGTCAAGAGGTTTCTTTCTAGAATGGATAGTGGACAAGTTGTCAAAGGTTTCTGTCAATTGTGAATCCACTAAGATCATTCTAGAATAATAATTTATTATCCTAGGGATCTGTACTACAGTTTATAGTTAGGAATCAGTTTATCTTTGGTGTTTTCTGAAAAAAATGATTCACTAACTATATTCTTCCTACTAACTATTCTCTTATCCTCAAAATTTTTTGAGACTAAGAGATTGCTAATTCCTACAGAATTATTAATTTCTTTATCCTTAGAGAAACATGAGATTTCATGAATTTCTTCAGATAAAGGAATTAAACTAGACCTACTAGATGAGGGTGATGGATCTAAGGTGGGCTGGTTTAAAAATTTAAATTCTGGTAAAAAGTCTAGCCATAAATCAGGTGTAGAAGCACACGAATCAAATGTAGAAGTATTATCTTCAAGGGTTTCATAAGAAAAAAATCTATCAAAATGATTCAGTATAATTTTATCTAATTCTTCTGAGAATTCCTTATCAAATTGTGCTTCATAGAGGTCAAATGTTGGAGATACCTTAGTTAAATCCATGTAATCTTCCTCAGTAATTTTTTCAATGATCTCATCGTGTCCTTTACCTGATACCTGTAGGAACCAGATCTAGGGTTTCAAGGTTAGATCTTGAAACTTTTTTAAGATCATGCAGCGGAAGACTAAAATAAATCAAAATTTATTTTATAAAATCAGAGAATCTCTAGATCTAAGATCCTATTACATGATTATTACATGGTATTAAATCAAAAATTAAAATGGATAGAGAATGAACTACATGTTGATCATATTAACATGTTTCTATGCTACATCTAATGTATGTAATAAACAATAGATCAGATCTATTACCTTGCAAGTTAGACGTTCTAACCTTGCTGATCCGGGTTTGAGGATGATGTTGCAAGCCACACATGCATCCAACCTCTAGGAGTCATCCACACGAGCCCATGAATCTCGATCAAAAGTCCTGCTCTAGAAAATCAGCACAGTATGCTAGTACTGCGCTGATCCTTCTTCGATGGTTGATCAGATGCCTTCTTCTTCTTGATTTGGATTCTTCCAATGATGAGAAGTAGGAGGAAGAATTTCAGATCTGAGACACTCTCAGAAAACTCAAGATGGAGGAAGAGAAGAGATGAACACAACAATCCTAGAAGAAGACCCTCTTCTTCTTCTCTTTGCTCTCTCTAGACACCCTATCTTATGTCTATTATATCTCCACACTCCAACCTTTTTTCTCTTTGATTTCTAGATGCCCCAGAGGTCTCTCTTTGATCTATTTTTTATAAAACTTTTATTAACAAATTTATTTTATATAGAGAGATATGATAGAGTTCTTGTCTAAGTCAAATACCTAGTCAAGGTTTATCCAAATATGGCAAGATAAGGGGCGCCCAACTCTTGGGCACCCCCTCCTTCTTTTTGTGCATGGACCAACAGCAAAGGAAACCTATCAAGTTCCATAAAAGCCATAAAAATCTCAAAAAAAAATTTAAATAAAATCAGTGCAAAAAGGAAAGAGTTTTGGATTTCTAAAACTCTATCTCATAGAATTTGAAATCCAAACTTATTCCTACTTTGATTTGATCCACAACCATCTTCCATGTAAGAAAGAAGAGAGGAAACCTTTTGGGTGTGGTGAATACCTGGGAGAGGATTTTTGTCACACAAAATAAGAGAGAATTGGCGTGGAATAAGAGAGAGGGCATGGGGGGCTTATGTGGCACAAGGTAGAATCTTAGTCTTACTAGGATTCTATCTTATGACTTGTTTTAATTTAGTTTCTCAAATCAAAATTAGATCAACCCAATTAAAATATATTTTAACCCAACTAAGAACCTAATTTAATCAGATTAAATTAGATTTAAATCTATTTTAATTTTTTAATCAAATTAGAAATTAGGTTGACCCAAGTCTTAATTGAACTAAGACTAGTTTTTCCTTGCACTTGGCTTATCCAATAAATCAATTGGACTTGATCCAATCAAGCCCAAACTAAATCTAATTAAATCATATTCAATTATACTTAATCTCAGCCCATTGACTTAATCAAATTAAGCCAATTAGCAATTGAATTGCTAATCAATCTTCCTGTAATACTTGCACTAGGTTAAATATCAATCGTATTGATCGTTTAACCCTAGAACGATTCTTAATCGTTAATCGACTATCCAATCGGATCATGAACTCTAATGTGTGTGACCTCATAGGTCCAAACCTAAGTCGGTAGCATAAAAATAAATTTTTATACCAATCAAAGTGACCATCTAGCAATGGTACTCGACAATCGGATAGATCGAATGTGTAGAACAACATCCTTAGAACCCATACGGATATAGTTTCCATATAATTCATCCTCTTGACCAAAATGATCATAGGACATCTCAGAGTTCAACTGTCAACTCTGATCAGGTTGTCCACATTGTATTTCAAAATATCAAATCTATCTGATGGATTACCCTAGCCAAGGTTTTGCTAAATTGAAATACAGTGACTCATTCTTCTCCAACTCTTGGAGTGGTCAATCCCACCTTGATCACACTCTAACTTTGCAAGTACTTGACTGTGTCTAGAAGCCTTCCATCACTAAATTAAAAATTCAATTAGTCCAGTACCAAAGCACAGTGAGTTGCTTGCAAGTCACTGAGGCAATCTCAGGTCTAAGGGACACTTATACCTATATCCCATTAGAGACATTCTCGACAGTAAAATGCTCTGGAGTTGGTCACGTTCAATGATGATGTACCCTTACATCTCATTTGTATGCCATACCAGTATCTCCACACTCCTTGGTTAAGAGGACAACCAACCTATATGGCCTACAGCGACCTATGCTCGATAGAAGCTGTCGTCCTTATTAACAGCCTATCATTTGGTTGTGAATAATTTTAAGGACTAATCGATAAATCCTCTCTTTATCGAACTTAAATAGTCCTAAAGACTTCATCATAACAATGAAGTTCATTAGAAGATGAAAACTTATGATGAAAATATCAAAAATATATTTTATTTATTAACAAATCAATTACAATACTTGGTTGCTCAACCGTCAACAGCTTAACGATTGGCTTTTGGGATATATTTTCCAATAACTCCCACTTGTCCTAAAGCCATTCGACACAGTATCTAATACCCATCTTCGACTTATGGTTGTCGAACTCCTTTATCGTCAGGGTTTTAGTGAAGGGATCGGTCAGGTTCTCCTTTCCGTCGATCTTCTGAAGATCGACGTCACCTCGATTCACGATCTTCTAGACCAGGTAGAAGCGATGCAAAATATGTTTTATCCGCTGGTGTACTTTGGGTTCCTTCGCCTAAGCTATAGCACCAGTGCTGTCACAGTAGAGCAGGATCGGACCATCGAGGGAGGGTGCTACTCCAAGCTCGATGATGAATTTTCTCAGCCACATAGCTTCCTTCGTGGCGTCTGATACTGTGATGTACTCCGCCTCACAAATAGAGTCTGCCATAGTATGCTGCTTGAAACTCTTCCAGCAGATGGCTCTACCATTCAGAGTAAAGATATAACCCAACACGCTTCTGCTGTCATCATGGTCAGATTGAAAGCTGGAGTCTGTGAACCCCATAAGTTTCAGATCTGACTTGCCATAAACCAACCATTGGTCTTTAGTATTTCTTAAATACTTAAGGATGGTTTTAACCACTTTCCAGTGATTTTCTCCAGGATCAGATTGGTATCTACTCACTACTCCTAGTGAGTATGCCACATCTGGCCTTGTACATATCATGACATACATGATAGATCCCACGACCAAAGCATATGGGACTCTACTCATATGCTCTCTCTCTTCAGAAGTTATCGGACAATCCTTCTTAGAGAGAGAAATTCCATGGCCTATCGGTAGATAGCCCTTCTTGAAATTCTCCATGCTGAACCTCTTCAGCATAGTATCTAGTACGTAGACTGGGATAACCCAAGCATCTTTTTAGATCTATCCCTATAGATCTTCATCCCTAAGATGTAGGATGCTTCACCCAAGTCCTTCATGGAGAACTACGATGACAACCAAACTTTTATTTCCTGTAGTGCGGGGATGTCATTCTCGATTAAGAGAATATCATCCACGTACAAGACAAGGAATACCACAACTGGACCATTTGCCCATTTATAGATGCAAGGCTCTTCTCCGTTCTTAATGAAGCCATACATTTTGATCACCTTATCAAAATGCATGTTCCAACTCCGAGAAGCATGCTTTAATCCATAAATGGATCTCTAAAGCTTGCAAACTTTGGACTCATCTGTGGATGTAAACCCCTCAGGTTGTATCATATATACCTCTTCGGTCAGCTCTCCATTCAGAAAAGCTATCTTTACATCCATCTGCTAGATCTCATAATCCAGATGGGTAGCTATTGCAAGCATTATCCGAATGGATTTGAGCATTACTACAAAAAAAAATATCTCGTCATAGTCAATACCATAACGTTGACGATATCCCTTGGCAACCAGACGAGATTTATAGGTCTCCACCTTTCCGTCTGCGCCCCTCTTCCTTTTGAAGATCCATTTACACCTAATGGGTTTAACCCCTTCAGGTGGGTCAACCAATGTCCATACATCATTGACCTTCATGGACTCTATTTCGGATTTCATGGCTTCAAGCCATTTTTCGGAATCAAGTCTCTACATTGCATTCATATAGGTGATCAGATCCTCATCATTCTCATCGAGCTCGATGGGATCACCATCTCGGACCAAGAAACTGTAGTATCTGTCCAACTGACATGGTACTCTACCGGATCGCCTTAATGGATAGGTACATTGGGCTCTGAATCTAATCTAATCAAATCTGACTCAGGTTCAGCTGTTGGTGTCGGTCCTTCTATCTATTGAACTTCATCAAGTTCAACCTTAGAGGCAACGGTTCCTTCACCAAGGAACTCCTTTTCTAAAAAGATTGCCTTAAGGCTGAAGAATACCTTTTGTTCATCAGCATGGTAGAAAAAATATCCTTTGATCTCTTTGGGGTACCCTATGAATGTGCATTTGTCAGACCTAGGTCTGAGTTTATCTGTAACTAACCATTTGACATAGGCCGGGCACCTCCAGACCCTAAGGTATGAAAGTGCTAGCTTACGCCCTGTCTATATCTCATATGGGGTCTTAATTACAGACTTACTTGGAACCCTATTTAATAGATAACAAGCCGATTCGAGTGCATATCCCTAGAAGGATATCGGCAAGTTGGCAAAATCCATCATAGATCGGATCATTTTCTCCTTTCAGACACACCATTATGCTGTGGTGTTCCTGGAGGAGTCCATTGAGAGATAATTTTATCTCTCCTAGATATGTGAGAAACTCACCAGAAAGGTATTTTCTTCCTCGATCAGATCGAAGAGTTTTAATACTCTTTTCAGTTTATTTTTCTACTTCACTTTGGAATTGTTTGAATATTTTAAATGAATCTGACTTATGTTTCATTAGATAGACATATCCATATCTGGATAGATCATCCGTGAAAGTGATGAAGTAGAAATATCCACCTCTAGCACTTGTGCTCATGGGCCCGCATACATCAGTATGTACTAGGCCCAAGAGCTCAGTAGCTCTCTCACCTTTTCTAGTAAAAGGTGACTTGGTTCTTTCTCTGCCTGTTCGGATCCAGGGAGGCAATGTACTGAGAACAGTTTCTCTTCCAGTGCCCCCACTTCTTGCAAAAGAAGCATTCAGCTTGACCCTTATCGGGTTTGATCTTTCTGATCTGACCCTGCACTGATGTCCCAACCTGAACTTGCACCTTCTTCACTTTCTTCTTCTTATTCTTCTTTTCTTTCTTAAAGGGTCGAGAACCAGAAGATGAACCTCCCACTAAGTTCACCGACTCTTTGTGGAGTTGGTGATCCTTCTCAAAGTTCTGAAGCAACCCCAGTAATTCGTGGTAGTTTACTTCAGGCTTTGTCATTCTATAATGAGTGAGGAATGGGAGATAAGACTTGGGCAGCGAGTTCAGTATTGCATCTTTCCCAAACTGCTCATGCAAGGGAAAGCCGAGCTTGCTCAAACACTCCATCAACTCGATCATGTACAATATATGATCAGTGACAGAGGCACCATCTCGCATTTTGACGTTGAAGATGGCACAACTAGTCTTGTGCCTCTCTCCACGTCATCGGGTGTGCCAAAAGCATCCTCCAACACTTGAAGCATGTCCTTTGGCTGAGCCATCTCAAATTTATGATTGAACTCGTCGCTCATGGCAGCCAACATGATGTAGCGTACCATGGTCCGATCACTGAGCCATTTTTGATAAGTATCTCTGACTGTTCCACGTGCATTGACAGTTGGCTCCTCAAGTGCAGGATCCGTTATCACATATAGGATCCATTCATGCTCCAGAACTATCTTCAACTTTCGGTACCAGCTATCGAAGTTGGATCCCACCAGCTTATCATTGTCCAACAATGATCAGAGTGATAGGAAAGTGGCCATATCTGCACAAAAAAAAATCATAACCTAATTAGTAATTGGTTCATTAAACCTAAAGATTTGGACTTTAATCAAAAGATTTCTCCCACTATTTTATTCAAATTGGTAGCCTCTACCTCTAATTCAAGAAATTACCCTAATTCCTTAGTGGATACTAGAATCCACTTAGACTACACACAAGCCCAACTTTGGTTGGCTAACCCATGTGCATCTAAGGGTAGGTTCATAACCAATTATTTCTCTAAACAAGTTTTAGTAATTTTAATTTTGCCCCAGTCCCTAATCAGTAGGCTTTGGCCTCCACTGAAAAGGTCTGGTTAGGTCCAACCATTAACATGACCATACTTAGCCCATTTAGCCAATGAATGATTAGGCCCAATTTTGGTTGGCTAATCTAACTACCATTTTGAAAGATGTAGTCAAAAAATCATATTATGAATGACAATTCCATCAGCCGATAAGCACCAGGCCTTTGGGCCTCCAATGATTATCCAAATGATGGACCCATTATCATCCACTTAATGGGAGGCTATGATCTAGTTATCACCATAACTATTTTATTTTAAGAACCTAATAATTTTAGGGGATTTAATTGATTTAGAGGATGAGGTCAGATGAACCAGCTTATCATAATCCTCCCACTGGCTTCACCAAGTCAGCTTAAGGGAGACCATTAAAAGGGCTGGTCTAGGAGCACCTAAATCAGATACACTGATTTACCTAGCTAACATGAGTCAGCTCGAATTGTCAAGTGATCTAATCAAAATATAATTCCACCAAGAGGCTAGGTAAGTTCGATCGATGGGAGGGTCTGCCACCTTAGACACCATCAGAAATGGTCAGGTAAGCGGGCTGCCAATTAAAAATCACCAGTCTGGTTTACCTTAGACACCAACTGGTTTGATTAGTTTCGATTAGATCAACCTAACAGTTCATTCTAGACCGCTTAGCCAAGAATCAAGTCCATTTGGTTCTCGTTAAAGATATGAACTTGACCAACTACAATTATTGTAATTGATCTAGAGAATCTTTGACCTAATCTAAGACAACAATTGACTAGATTTAGTCAATTCTCTAATTAAGTCAATCTTTAATCTAACCTTAGGTCTAACCCAATTAATGGACCTAATTCCCACTAACCCATTAATCCAATGTGTTATGGTTTGTGTCTTAGGTTCTTTAATTCACAATCCTAGAACCTAATCAAAATAACTTCTTAATTCTCAATTAAGTTTTGAACTGAGGGTTGGGGTTCGGCTTTTTGAAAATAATTTTTATATTTATAAAATAATTTTACAACATGGTTTCACCAACCAAGTTGCATGTTTGATTCATAATCAAGATGTAAATGAAATAAATATGAAACTACTTTAGATCTAATCTAAACAGGTTCATGTAATTGAAACAATTTTAACTTTAAACTGCGCAAATTTTTCAGACAAAAATATGATGGTTCTTTGCACAGGTTATATTAACAAAGAGATTTTATTTTAGATTTAAATATCTTTTAAATTTAATAAATTATAAATTTAATCTAGATCACATCTAACAAATTTATGATTAAAGATAGATCTATACGAACTAGGACAACCTTTGCACTGTAAGGGGTAAACCTTACAGCAAGACAACCTTGCAATTCGTGATTGATCTAAAAATTTTACTTTCAGATTTAATAATCAGATTATAAATTAAATCTAATCTAAAAAATAATTTAAGCATGTATAAATAATCATGTAATGAATAACCTAGGCTCTGATACCAATTGTAGAAACCAGATCTAGGGTTTCAGGATTAGATCTCGAAACTTTTTCAAGATCATGCAGTGGAAGAATAAAATAAATCAAAATTTATTTTATAAAATTAGAGAATCTCTAGATCTAAAATCCTATTACATGATTATTATATGATATTAAATTAGAAATTAAAATATATAGAGAATGAACTACATATTGATCATATCAACATATTTCTATGCTACATCTAATGTATGTAATAAATAATAGATCAGATCTATTATCTTGCAAGTTAGACGTTCTAACCTTGCTGATCCAGGCTTGAGGATGATGTTGCGAGCCACACATACATCCAACCTCTAGGAGTCATCCACACGAGCTCACGAATCTCGATCAGAATCTTGCTCCAGAAAATCAGCATAGTATGCTAGTACTGCGCTGATCCTTCTTCGATGGTTGATCAGGTGCCTCCTTCTTCTTGATTTGGACTCTACCAAAGATGAGAAGTAGGAGGAGGAGTTTCAAATCTGAGATGCTCTCAGAAAATTCAAGATGGAGGAAGAAAAGAGATGAACACAACAACCGTAGAAGAAGACCCTCTTCTTCTTCTCTTTGCTCTCTCTAGACACCCTATCTTGTGTCAATTATATCTCCATGTCCCAATCTTCTTTCTCTCTAATTTTTGAACACCCCAAAGGTATCTCTTTGATATATTTTTCACAAAAATTTTATAAAAAAATTTATTTTATATAGAGAGATATGATAGAGTCCTTCTCTAGGTCAAATACCTAGTCAAGGTTTATCCAAACATGGCAAGATAAGGGGCGCCCAACTATTGAGTGCCCCTCCTTCTTTTTATGCATGGACTAATAGCAAAGGGTGCCTATCAAGTGCCATAAAAGCCACAAAAATCTCAAAAAAAAATCTAGGTAAAATTGATGCAAAAAGGAAAGAGTTTTGGATTTCTAAAACTCTATCTCATGGAATTTAAAATCCAAACTTGTTCCTACTTTGATTTGATCCACAACCATCTTCCATGTAAGAAAGAAGAGAGGAAACCTTTTGGGCATGGTGAAGACCTGAGAAAAAATTTTTGTCGCATAAAATAAGAGAGAATTGGCGTGGAATAAGAAAGAGGGCGTGGGGGGCTTATGTGGTGCAAGGTAGAATCCTAGTCTTACTAGGATTCTATCTTCTGAGTTATTTTAATTTGGTTTCTCAAATCAAATCAAATCAAAATTAGATCAACCCAACTAAAATAAATCTTAACCCAATTGAAAACCTAATTTAATCAGATTAAATTAGATTTAAATCTATTTTAATTTTTTAATCAAATTAGAAATTAGGTTGACCCAAGTCTTAATTGAACTAGGACTAGTTTTTCTTTGCACTTGGCTTATCCAATAAACTAATTGGACTTGATCCAATCAAGCCCAAACTAAATATAATTAAATCATATTTAATTAGACTTAATCTCAATATATTGGCTTAATCAAATTAAGCCAATTAGCAATTGAATGGCTAATCGATCCTCCTGTAATATTTGCACTAGATTAAATGTCAATTATATTGATCGTTTAACCCTAGAATGATTCTTAATCATTGATCAACTATCCGATTGGATCATGAACTCTAATGTGTGTGACCTCATAGGTTCGAACCTAAGCTAGTAGTATAGAAATAAATTTTTATATCAATCGAAGTGATCATCTAGCAATGGTATCCGACGATCGGATAGATCGAATGTGTAGAACAACATTCTTAGAACCCATGCGGATATAATTTTTATATAATTCATCTCCTTGACCAAAATGATCATAGGGCACCTTAGAGTTCACCTGTCAACTCTGATCAGGTTGTCCATATTGTATTTCAAAATATCAAATCCACCTGATGGATTATCCTGGTCAAGGTTTTGCTAAATTGAAATACAATGACTCATTCTTCTCCAACTCTTGGAGTGGTCAATCCAATCTCGATCACATTCTGACTTCGTAAGTACTTGACTGTGCTAAAAAAACTTTCATCACTGAATTAGAAATTTAGTTAATCCAGTACCAAAGCACAGTGAGTTGCTTGCAAGTCACTGAGGCGATCTCTGGTCTAAGGGATACTTATACCTATATCCCATCAAAGATATTCTCAACAGCAGAATGCTTTGAAGTTGGTCACGTTCAATGATGATGTACCCTTACATCTCATCTGTATGCCATACCAGTGTCTTCACACTCCTTGGTTAAGAGGACAACCAACCTATATGGTCTACAGTGACCTATGCTCGATAGAAGCTGTCATCCTTATTAACAGCCTATATTTGGTCGTGAACAATTTTAAGGACTAATCGATAAATCTTCTCTTTATCGAACTTAAATAGTCCTAAGGACTTCATCATAACAATGGAGTTCGTTAGAAGATGAAAACTTATGATGAAAATGCCAAAAATATATTTTATTTATTAACAAATCAATTACAATACTTGGTTGCTCAACCGTCAACAGCTTGACGATTGGCTTTTAGGACATATTTTCTAACAATACCTTCAATTGACTGATGCCTGGACTTGACTCAAAGGATTCAAGTAAAGATATAAAATTCAGATTGACTTCAGTAATTGATTCAATATCAATATCGAGACTATGAACAGTCTCAATAATTTTATCAGAAGAGATTTCTTCAATCAAAATTTTATCGAATTCTTCAGATGAATCATTTTTATTTTCAACTTCATAAGATTGGGTATAGTATCGATCTTTATAGAAAAGTCACCAATCTTTACTAATGAATTATCAAAATTATTTCGATCAACTTCAGACTCTTTAAATTAGGTTTAAAAATTATGTCAATAACTGTTGGGTGAGGCCACAGGACTTAGAGACCAAATTGCTGCAACATGCTTAAAGAAGTATATGGATAAAGAGTTATCCATGCAATGATATACGTATCACCAATAACTGTTAGGTGAGGTGCCATGCATCAATAAGACCACAGCATCCACTAAAATTACTTATCGCATTAGATTTTTATTTCTCCACCCGAAGAGTGTGAAAGACTCAAAAAATTAGTGGGAGCCTTTGTTTATTTTTAAAGTTTATAGAACAAACTATTACAAGTACAATCATCTAATTAAATCTTTACTCTCTATGATCAATTCTTCAGCTTCCAATTCTCTAGCTCGAATCCTAGATATCAACCACTTAGCCGAAATCAATTATATATTCTGGCTCAGAAATCTAAGACTAGTTCTTAGCTTTTAAAAATTAAGCCATGTTCTTGATCAGGTTAACACAATATCATCAGTTTGTCCAATCCACAGTCAACGAGTTATACTTGACAAATGGTTAGACATTGACAATTAGGTTAGGTGTTATAAATTGGATTCCATAGTTGATGAAATTCAATATATGTATAAAGACATGTAGACTGCCAATGGCATGCGATTCATCTGCAATAGTTGTGAGATGATCAGAGTCGCACAATACATGAGATGTATGATGGATAGTTTGTCCATGATCGATGATCAAGGATATTAAAGAGCTTGAAAAGCTCGACATGGCTATGTATAAAAAATTACTAATAGATTTGATCCTACAATCTCTAATTCATACAGATAATTTATTAAACTATTATATGAATAATATTATAGTATCTTAACTAAATTGATCAATATCCTGATAACTAAGGGATATTGAAAAGTTTAAAGGTACATACCTGAAGAATCTAAAGAAACATTGATACACCTTGTGAAGGTATATCGAATTGCTCCAAATTGTTCTTACAATTTTCTCTTTTTCATTAGACTTTAGTGCATATAACGCACTTTAATATAAGATCTAAGAAAGGAAGAGGACTAAGAGAAGGTGAAGTGACTCTTTTGAGTCAATAATGGTACAAAAGTTGTACTAGACCGTGGGCACCTAATCTCGGTGATTATCGTTTAAATTTAATTTTTTATCATTTGCATGGTGATGCATTTATGAAAATTATTTGAGAAAATAGTGAATGCCATTAGGTCTGAGAGATCTAGAACCAAATAACCTGAAGTATATAGATAGTTCATTTGGCTAGGTCATGTATGAGAAGAAATGATTTACCGACTGGAGAAAATGGGCCTTTGGGTTCATTGATTGTTAAGTCATGTCTAGTCTATGAATCATCTCTTTGAGGATTAATGACCAAGCTATCTTTTGTTGGTTAAAAGGATCGGACCACTGAGATACTTACCCTAGTATGCATACGATGTGCATGGCCCATTTGATGAGTTAGACTAGGAGGTTATCACTACTTCATCATATTTGTCGATAAGCAATTATGGTATCGATATGTATGTGAGATACAAATCTGAAAGATTTTAAAAAGTTTAAAGAATTCAGATATGAAGTAGAAAAGATAAATCAAAAATTTTTAAAAATACTTCCATCAGATCGAGGATGCAATACTAAATAAAAAATTTATCGATTATCTAAAAAGAATGGCATAATTTCATGATGAAATTTTTCTTGTACATCTCAGTTCAACGATGTATCTGTGAGGAGTGATGGCACTGTATGAGATATAGTCCAGTCCATCATGAACATCACTAATTTAACTATTGTTTCTTTAGGAACAAGATTTAATTTCTAAAATTTAAATTAGATTTCCTCTAAAGTTGATTTTACCACACCATATGAGATATGATGTGATGGACAAGTTAGAGGATAGGTCTATGAGAACTTATTTATGGGGTATCCCAAAAGGGTTTGAGATGTCACTTTTTCTTTTCAGTGGTTCACAATATGATTATGAGCAATCATACTGTTTTCTTAAAAACAGTGGGAGGATGAACTCAAAGAGAAATCTCTAAAGAACAACAAGTCACAGGACCTGTACAATCTATTTAAGATGAGCCAGTATATATAGTACTTCCTCCATCTCGTAGATCTATTAGGATCTCCATCCTTTAGAAAGGTACTTTGTATACAAAAGATTCAGAGAAAGTATTTCTCAAGAGAGAATGGGAACATAGGGATGACCCCAGAACCTACAACGACGTGATATGAGGAATCATGTAGTTATATGAAGGTCAGTGGGAGGGTCTCATACTGACATCGATTATGATGTGGTTACATATAGAATTTTTTTTTGAAAGACCTAGATCAAATATTCTAAAAATAAAAGACTATAAAGTTAGATCCTAAAAAGATGTTTGTTTTTTCACAGACAAATACATAGAAGAGGTGCTTAAAGGGTTTAGCATTGAAACATCCAAGAGAGATCCATTATCCTCTTAGGCATGGGTATATGCCACGCTATATACTTGACTTGGTACATCCTGCTGTGAAAGTCACGAGCAGATATTAGTCGAATCCAAGCTGGGAGTATTGGATTGCTGTAAAAATATTTCTAAGTACTTGAGAAGCACTAAGAGATTATTCTTCATCTTTGAAAAAGGGTTAGAGCTAAGAGTGGGAGGATACACTGATGCTGATGGTAGAATGTCTACATCAGCATGTATTCTTGAGTTATGATTGATTCGGTATGTTAGAAGGGTTCTAGGCAATCGATCAATGGAAGCTGAATATGCTATAGATGTGCAGGATACATTCTGGTTCTTATTATAATTATGGAACTTGATATCTATCATTAGATACTATGACATTGTACTGCAAAGATAATGATCCATAGCTCTCGCTAAGGAGCCAAGATCTCACCAGAAGTCCATGCACATAGAATAGAGATATATGTGATTATCTCAAGTAAAAATACATGAAGGTATAGAGAGTAGACTCCACATAATAATGGTACACCCAAGTCAATTAGCCAGCTAAACACTGAAGCATGTCTTCAGAAGATGAGGCTCAGATATATGGCAGATTGGCTTTAGTACAAATGGGAGTTTGTTAGATGTGTACCCTAGAAGCCAATCTTGACTGACACATACTTTCCTTTAGGACATGTTTTATACTTGATGGGCAGTCCTTATAACCAATCATGTCTTATGTGTTCATGATTTATCTTAGAAATTAATAAAGATGATTTTGTATATTCTCAAAGTGTTGAGAATTTGAGACTTACATCATTAGTGGTTAATTTCTAAATACTTCTGATCGAAGGATCGTTATGGAGGATAATGATCAATCTATTCAAGATCAGTGTACAGATCACCTTCCTTTAGGACAGTGAGTCTCGAGTCTGCGATGTAGAGACACTGGGGTGAGAGTGCAGGTGGTTGTTAGAGAATAACTTGCACTGAACATGACCAACATGAGAAACCACTTGGATGTCTACTCACTCATCAGTGATTTTCTTGATGCTCTAATGGTGTGACTGGTCCTTTGACCTGCAATGTGTTGGCTATTTGCAGCGAGGCTACTTAGTTTGACTGTACGTTCTCTTGGTCTCTAGCCATTCGGGTCCTTACTATGTATGTTGGCTATTGTAGGTTCAGGTTCGCTGTTTAGAGTAGGATGTACTTAGATAGAATCTATCGATCTTGATAGAGAAGGAGAAGTCCTATGTGATTCGTAAGACTAAGTTCAGAAAATTTCTGACCAGAGTAAGAGTAAATACTGAAAAAAAGTTTTCACAAGACTCATAGATGAATTTGAGTTGAGCTAATCTAGCATATGACTAATGATGGGGTTTGACGAGTTTTTCATGACCTCCATCAAGTTGGAACTCACGATAGAGGGATTGTATCACACAATAACTGCACCTAGAGGTTCATCTTTTCTATTCTGCTGGATTGTCACTACATATTGCTAGACGTCACTGGTGGATCGTGAGAACTCACTGAGATCATTTTTGGATCAACGATCTTTGTTGAGGTGAGTTAGAATCATTTCAGCCTATCAAAAAGAGTTTCAATGATACTGTGATAGAGATCACGGTATGTCTCACTACCAGATAGAATAGAACCTGAAGGGTCATACATAAAAGAAGCATGACCTGATCAATGGCTTGGATCATATTCAAATTATCAATCGAATTGATAGTTTAAATTTTAGAAACTGCTAATTTGTATTGATTATATTTTGGCAACCGTTAATTATTATCACAGGAACTTAATTATAAATATTATAATTTTTTTAAAATTAATTAAATTATAAATTAAGTTTTAATTAATTTAAATCAAATTTAATTTAATTAAACTTAGTTTAATTTAATATTAATTAGGTTCAATTATGCAAATCAGATTTAGATTTCAAGCTTGATTGGATCAAGCTTGATAGTCTTTTCGAATTCGACTCGATTCGGACTCGATTTGAATCCGATTAAGGCCCAACTTGAACCAGAAGAACCATAACTTGAAGAGTCCAGATCCCCTAAGACTCTTCTCCAAAAATCATGCCAAAAAAGAAAGAGGGGCATTATTTTTCTCATCCTTCTTTTCTTGCACGCGTGAAAGGGGAAGGGCGCCAATAGTTGGTGCCCCATCTTATCTGGTATTCTTTTTTCTCTAGATTTTTTTTATTTGAATTTGATTAAAATAAGATAAAAATCTATCTATTGGCATCCCACCTTATCTGATATTCTTTTTTCTTTAAATTTTTTTTTATTTAAATTTGATTCAAAATAGGATAGAAATCCATCTGATTGGGGTATAGAAGAATTTTTTGGTGTGACAAAAAAATTGAAGAAAGGAGGGCGTGCGCTAATTATTAGCGTGAGATATATTTCCTTCTTCTTCCCTTATCTCAATGCCCATCTAATCTTTTTTTGTGATTTGAACAGCTATGATTCAAGGAGAGAAGATCTTTTATGGCGTGAAGAAGTGGTTGGGAGAAAAGAAATTAGTTTTGTGCAGCAAAACTCAACGTGAAGAGAAAGCGTGTGTGAGACATGAACTAGAGTCTTCTTTCTTACATCATAACTTCCTCTCCCAATGCATTCTCCTTCCTTCTCCCCTTCATCCAACACCCAAATCTGATGGTGATCAAATCTAAGAAGAGAAAAGAGAGAGAAGAAGAGAAGAAAAAAGATTCTTCTTCTCTTCATGGTGATGTGGTTCAGATCCCATTGGATCTGTGTGAAAGAATTCGCGTAGTGATCTTCTTCTTCGAGATCTAGAAGAAGAGATCTAGATCCAAGGCTGAAGAGCGAGATTTGCAAGGTGCTAGCACATCGATGATCTTGATACTTCGATCAAGCATCTCCATGTGATACCAGCAAAAGTCGAAAACATGCACGGCTACGATCAGAATCCAAGACATCCATAGGATTTGAGGATGGAGATCCGATCTCCGTTTGATTTGTTTTACTAACCGATTATTTTTTTTTCAGATTTTAGATCATGGTTGAATGTTCATATCAAGATCCTAACTATGATTTTTAGATTAGATCTGGTACATGGTTTAATTAAAAATATTTTAATTGATTTACTTTTGCTACTTAGATGCTTAGAAAATTTTTGAACTTCACATTTGAAACTGTAGCAATTTTCTAACAAGGACACCCCATACATAACTAAATCATGAATAAGTATGAACCAAAATATGGATTCATGTATACAAAGTTCTATGGTAGTCTCAGGTCAAAGGATTACTTGCACAACTCCCATAAAGAGAAAAATCTTCTGACAGGTAAGTAAGACTCCATAAGATGTTCTCAAAATGAATCAATTCAGTGAACTCGTTCTCTAATGAGCACTTATATTCTTGTATTAATATCTCATACAAGTGATTATGAGATCAATCACTCTCTCCTTCAAGCATACAAAGGATATGTTAGTCTTTTTGAAAATATTGATCCCCGACTCAATGATTCATTGATGAAAAAAATTATAGATTAAGATTTTAAGATTTTAGATCTCACTGGTATGATCTCATTATAACCTTAAAATTATTGTCCTAATCTATGAGATTCATCATAATCTTAACAAATATAAGATGTAGCATGTGATGAAACATAAATATCTTTTATTTATCTATAAAATGTTAAGTACATGAGTTAGAAAGATTAAAAAAAAATTCATCAAAAAATAAATTTTGATTGGCTTGTAAGACATTATTACTATAAAAATTTTAGGATTTAACAATTTTATATTGCCGACACTAGTGAAATGCAGTGGTAAATTTAAATAACAGCATTCATCCCCCAGTGCTTTCTATGAGCATTAGAATATTTTAAATGGAGAAATATTTATGATGCATAAAGACATCGATGGACAACAGCCATGCGTCGTTAAAATTCACCCTTAACCCCATCCCCTCCCCACATTCTCTCAATCGAAACCCACCCTCTTACTCTCCCAAGCCACTCTACCTCATCCACCCCCTCTATAGACTCCACCCGTCCCCATCGAAAATTGACTCTTCGCAAATCGACTCTCCACCTCATCTCCATCTCAGTTGCAAGGTCATCCTGCTCTCGCATCTCCATCCCAAGCCCTAGTCATCATTCCTTATCGTCGCCTCTCGTCGTTCTGCTTCACCACTGCTGTCGACCTCACCCTCGATCTCGTCCTCCTCTCCCATCACTACTTTTTGCCTACCTGATTGAATCCTAAACATCCTTGGATCGCCCTCATTCTCCTCCACCCCCACTACCCTAAAACTCAAACCTAGATGGTTCTATCTTTGTTCTATACTACCATGAAAACAAAACCCTAGATTAGGGGTTGCCATTGTCCTCGATCTCCCACAAGCTTCTTTGAAAACTCTCTCTAGGGTTTAGGTGTTGGGTTTCGATGATGCAGTGGAATATAAATTTCAAAAAAAATTTATATATATTCAACTATTGAAAATAAGTTTAACATTTAAACTAAACTACCGGAATACAAAAGTCCTAGGAAAACCTTGATGATTGCAATCAAATAACTTAAGCATGTATAATAGCAAGGGATCAGATGTCATATACCAATATGAAGATCACGAACTGATAATCTTGAAATCTCCACGAGACTCTAAAGTAGAAGTCCTCTAATGGTGATCCGCATGGGATTGATCAGGGTCCTTCCCAATTCGACATAGTGCTGCAGCCTTCTTCGCAAGCTCACTGCCGATTGTCCTTCTCAAGAATGGATTGCACTATCACTTATATGCCTTTGAGACCTCCACTAGGACCACTCTAAGAATTTTTCTTCAAATAATCTCACCACACACAAATCAGATTATATATTCAACACATGAACAACCTGATTTTAGGACAAGCATCTCATGCTTTCTATTTTCTCTCTTCCTTTCCTTTCTATATTTCTTTTCCTTTTCTTGTTTTTTTACTTCAGATTTTTCCTAACTTATCCTCATCTAATCCCATGCCTAACCACTCTTAGATTGCTTTTTAACCCATATGGGGTGCCCCTTATATAAGATATGAAGGGGCACCACAAATTTCCTAAGGGCTGCCAACTCTTGGCATCCCTTAATTCTTACACGCATAGAATTAATTTTTTGCATGGAACCCAAAGCATTAAGGCATGGAATAAGAAGTGTTTAACTAGCAGAAGGACTCCTCGTCTGTGTAGAAATATCTAAGGGTTGGAGTCCCTTAATTCTTACACGCATAGAATTAATTTTTTGCATGAAACCCAAAGCATTAAGGCATGGAATAAGAAGTGTTTAACTAGCAGAAGGACTCCTCGTCTGTGTAGAAAAATCTGAATGCCATCTGATGGCGTGTGAATAAGAGAATGGCATAAGAAATTAAGAATCCAAAACCATAAAGACTCTTCCATATTTCAACACAAATATGAAGGGGCATCCCATTTATTTTGTGGTGTGGAGTTCCTTGCCAGAGAAGGACTCTTCCTCCTCTTTCACACCAACATATCCCAATGGTCATCAGATGGCACGTGGGATTAAGAGAATGCGTGAAATTAAAGGAAGGAACTAAGAGTCCAACATGAAATGGACACTTCCAATTCATCGCACAAAATGTGAGGCATCCCAATTTATTTTGGCATGGAGTTCCTTCCCAGAGGACTTCTCCTCCTCTTTCACACCCACATATCCCAAGGTGTCATCTGATGTCGCACAAAATAATGGGATGGGGATTATGAAAGAGAAGTATGAAAGAAGGACTCTCCTTCTTTAACACCAAAATTAAATGGGGCGGGGATTATTTTTGTGTGTGGCACTTTGGCGTGGAGGAGGTTATTTCACATGGAACTCTTCTATTAAAAATTAGATAAACCACCTAACAATTAGATGGTTCAAATCCAATCATATTAGGTCAAGGCAACAAGTCAAGAGTTAGCACAAACACCTTTGCACTGAACCCAATTGAAAACTGGAGTTAATACATATGCTAGCAATTCAATTAACCCATTAGATTTACAATAAATCTAAATAGATTAGATCAAGATCAAATTTTTATTATGTGTAACCCAGTGGGTTCCAAATCTAGCCAGCAGTGGATCCAGACTCTTGACGTAACCCTAATCCAATTGGATTAGGTCAGCTCAAGAGTCCCAATCAACTAGGACTCTTCTTAATTGATTTTTAAATTAAACTCTTTTAATTCTGATGAGTCTATGAGTCAAGATTGACGTCTAGCAATGTATCATGACTATCTAAAAGATTTAGAATTTGATAGAAATACCAAAATTATCCTTTCATGGTGAGTTATCGTGCAATTCAATCCTTCGATCACACAACATCTCGAAAAGGTCATGGGCATGAAAATATGTCCAATCCAAATACCTATCCATATCTATCTTGATCTGATGACGATGACTCGATTGATGAACCAGTAAAAATTTTTTCTACTGTTCATTCCTGTTCTGGCCAGAGACTCAGAGTCATCATCCTATGAGATCACATAGGATATCTCTCCTCCTACAAAGAGTGATCGATTTCTTATTGACCACTC
Source organism: Elaeis guineensis (assembly GCF_000442705.2). Classification (NCBI taxonomy): domain Eukaryota; kingdom Viridiplantae; phylum Streptophyta; class Magnoliopsida; order Arecales; family Arecaceae; genus Elaeis; species Elaeis guineensis. The sequence continues at coordinate 23,514,491 of NC_026006.2, read as the reverse complement.
ACAATCTCCATACACACTTCACCATACCCAGAATATCCCATACACATCTCAAAGTAGTGTGCTAGGGAATAAACCAAAGTAAGGGTCCATGTACACAAGGTACAATGGTAATCTCAGGTCAAATGATCACATGCACCACTCTCACTGAAGAACCATCTGTTGACATGCTGTAAGGTTCCATCAGATGTTCTTCATGCAAGTCAATTCAGTGAACTCATTCTCTAATGAGCATCTACATCCTTTTATTAGTATCACCATATAAATGATTGTGAGATCAACCACGCTCTCCATCGAGCATACATAGGATGTACCAGTCTTACCGATATCATCGATCTCCGACTCGATGATCCAACGACTGAGAATATTTTAGACTGGGGCTATCAAGATTTTAGATCTCATTGGCATGATCTCATCATGATCCTAAAATTATTGTCCTAATCCATGGAGTTTATCATAATCATAAAAATATGATGCAGCTAATGATAAAACACAATACCTCATAAATAAAATAACTAATGTCATGCAAATGAATAGGAAGATGACACAGAAAAGTCCTTTCGCATCCCCATATGATTGGCTTGTATGGCACTATTCTTTCATTAGGGTTTGAGATGTTCGTATTAATTCTCCCTTTTTATGGAGCTTCTGGGAGCATTGAAATGCCAAGGTGGGGAATCCGGGCTCTCCGTCGGAGATCTCTGATGGTGACTCTAAGGCTCGAAAGCACGTGGCTTTTTTTCTTGAGTCGAAATTCATGTAGCATTCCTTCCCTTCTTCTTCTTTTTCGATGCTTTTCTCAAATTTCTACTTGGCTTGTTCTTTGTTTATGGCCTTTGGCGAAGATCTCAGTGAAAGAATGGGAACTTCTTGTTCCATCAAGCGATGGAATTTTCCAACTTTTGTCGATATACATGATTTCTACTCTTCTTCTTCTTTTTCTTTTTCCTTGCCTCTATGTAATTTTTTTTGAATGGTTTGTTGGCTAAAAGATAACTATCGGTCTGTTTAATTTTTTTGAACGGTTTGTTTGTCAAAAGATTGTAACTAATTGCAAATATTTGGGCTTTGAAGCAGTTGATTTGAAGGCACTAAATCTGAAAGATTTCGCTTTTCTATAAATCATGTACTCTGAAGATATGTATCTTAACTCAAAGTTTCCTGTTCACATCCTTTAGAAAAAGAAAAAACAAGATTAATCTATTGCCAGAACAAATAAGTGGCAAACAATGGCAGAAACTTTTGCATGTTACACTTTATAGGATAGGTTTCAACTTCTGTTGTAATTTTGAATGTTTTCTTTAATTTATTCCTTTTGTTTCTTCCTTGGTTTGTTAGTCTGTGGGTTGGGACTTGGTGGAACCATTAGATCTGATATTTCACAATCAATGCTTAGTACAAGAATTGCTTTGTTGCTTGTGTTTTGTTTGTTTGTTCTTTTCATTTGTTGTTCATCCTAATGTTGAGTTGGCAGCAGGTGTCACACAGGAGCATAAATGATGTTATTTGCTAACTAGCTGTTTGATTAAGTGACTATTTTTTATTCTGAACCTTGTAACTGGTATCTTATATTATTCAATGATGTCTTTTCTTTCGTGAAGCAATTTATTAATTACTGACTCAGACTCTCTGAGACTCTTTATATTGTTGGGCAGGCTCATTTCATAAAAGATAGGCATTGCAATCCTGCAAAAGCTGTTTTTGCCTTACAATCTCTATATAAGTGGGCATTAAGTGGGACTCCTCTACAAAATTGAGTTGGAGAACTTTACTCACTGGTTTGTGCTAATCTTCATTTCAAAGATAATTGCTTTTTTTATTTTAGGCTGATACAATGATATGCCTTATACAGGTTCGCTTGTTGCAAATTCTTTCATTAGATGCATATTTTGATGCTTGGCTTATTTCCTTTTTCTTTCCCTCCATAGGAATCCTTGATTATTTGTTGATAAAGATGTAGCACAATAACCTCATCCACCAAAAGAATTATATTCCTATCCATGCCTTTATATCATTCTAGAAATCCTAACATGACTCAGTGTATTTGATGTACATGCATCTTCTACTCCCTTTCAAAATCTATGTTGGGATTCTGCTTGGTATTTCTGGTGTGGCTGCATGTCTAATCATCAGGCCCTATCATATCCAAGCTACTTCTTATGAAGGCTTGTCTAAGTGTCATATCAATCTGCATGTTTAAGTATCAGGTTAGGATACTTAGGCAAAATTTAAGTGTCCAGGTAATGTTCATGAATGAACAACTGAAAAGAGCCTAGACATGAAATTGGTCCCTTGTAACTTGATGTCTAAACCCTTCTAATCTTGCATCATTTGAAAACTTTAAAAAAATTGAACTAAGATTAGAAATTTTATGTGGCTTGTTTAACAATGCTTTGTTTAACAGCATATTATGTAATGTGGTTTGCTGAATTACTATTTTAATGTATACTTCATTGTGCCCTTATAAATTTTTTGATGTAAATTGTAATCTTGATTATTTGAATAATTTTATTTGTATAACTTTTTTTTTAAAATTTATTATTCAATTATTGTTCTCATACAATGGACAAAAGTTGGATAAACAAGTCAAGATCCAATCAAGATTATTTTGAAGGAGTGCAAAATTTCATTAAATTTGCTGTTGAGAAAGGATCAATGAATGAAAAGATTTTTTGTCCATGCCGAAAATATGTAAATAATTCTTCTCTCAATCCACAAACTATCGAAGAACATTTGGTGTGGAATGGTTTTGTAAGAGGATATGCTGAATAGGTATTTCTTGAAGAATTCATGTTGCCATCTTTATATAATCAATCCTCACATATAAAATATAGATCTGATATTGGAACCAGTAATCTACAAAAAAATTCTGCAAGAGATGATGATATGATGGGTTTGTTTAGAGATGCTCTGGAATTTGGTATTGAAAATTTAGGATATTTCAGTAAAGAACAAGAAATAGATGTGATGCCCGATAAGTCTACATTTATTGATCCTATGCATGTTGAGAGGGCTTGGCGTTCATCTAATAATGAGATAGAATATCGGTATCATAATTGTTGGGCTTTATGTGATTCTCCCAAGGCTCAAGGGACTAAAGCTCAGGCCAAGGTCCAAAGTCCATGAGGTGGTCATAGAGTTTCTAAGGCTAGTTTGGGCCCTAGGATGAAAGGCTGCTAGCCTTTCGGGTCTTGAGGTTCAGGGATTTTAGGTCTTGAGGGGCTAACTTATATTTAGACTAGGATTGAGTTCAAAATTATGAGATTGGATCAAATCATGCATGTACATAGGCTTGGGTGAGCGCAATCTTATATTGAGTTAGTCAAGCGAATTTTTGGGTGGGTTACATTGACCCTGTATATAAAGATACATTATTTTCTAACTCAATGAATCGAAGGAATACTAAATCATTTTCTTCTTAACCTTCTCTCTCTTTCTTTCTCTCTCTCTGATCTTCTCCATGTCCTAGCAGCAAGAAACCCTAGGGTTTCTTCGCCGCCCACCCCAAAAAGGAAAGAAAGGAGGTGCTAGGGTTTCTAGCACCCTCCTTGTGCACGCCCCCCCTTTTGTGTGCCCCCTCTTGGCCATCCAAGAGGAGTTCCATGCCTTATCTTTTATTTTTTGGAGGCTTCATCAAGGATACTTCCAGATCACAAAAGGTGAGTTTTAGATCTGATGGAGAAGGGGTTTAAATCATAGAAAAAAATTCTACCGACAGGATTTACAAGGTTACTGAAATTTTGAAAGGTATTTTTATTTTGCTTGGTTGCTGGCCTTCAAAGATCTCCACGATCTGATCTTTGTTGTTTCCTGATGTCCACAACCTAAAAAAGTTGCTCCAATAATTGGTATCAAAGCACAGATTGTGTGAAGAAAGAAAGAGACTCCAGAGTTGAAAATCTTCAAAGGCTGAAATTTCAGCAAGAACTCTGTCAAGATACTTCTCAAATCCCTTGGAGTTTTGTTGTGTTTTTGATTTGGATCCAGCCATGAGAAGCAACATGAAGGTTGATTTTGAAAATTTTGATGGGAAAAAAAAATTTCATATGAAAAATTCGGATAAAAGATCTTTTGGTTCAAGCAGATCTAGATTAGGCATTAGAGGAGAAGCCTGAAGGGACGACAGATTGTCAGTGGATGTCCCTAGAGAAGAAGGCTTGTTCTATGATTAGAGGATATTTGGTGAATGCGGTGCTCTATTTAATATTAGAGGAGAGGATCTCAAAAGGTTTGTGATCAAAATTATGCACAACGTATATGGAGAAAAATATGTGTAACAAGTTGATGTTGAAGAAGAGACTGTACAGTCTTAGGATGTAGAAAGGTGGAGATGTCTTGGGTCACATCCAGAAATTCGATCAGATGTGTAATGAGTTGCTGAACATCGAGGTGAAGATGGAGGAGAAAGATAGGTCATTACTGCTGCTATGCTCGCTGCCCCCTTCCTATGATCCATTGATGACGACGCTGCTCTACGGCAAGGAGACCCTAGAGTATAAAGATATGGTCTCAGTGCTGCGGTCCAATGAACAGTGAGAGAAGTTGACCAAGGAAGGTGCTCCTTAGGAGGGTTTGGCCATGGGGAGAGATCAGGAAGAAGAAGAAAAAGAGGCAAGCAAAGGGATGGTCAAAATCTCGAAAGAGCAGGAGCAAGAAAGAAGCCAGGTGCTACAAGTGCAACGAGATCGGACACTTCAAATGAGATTGCCCACAGTGGAAGAACAAGAAGAAAAATAAGGGAGGATCTGATGCATTGAGTATGATGATCGATAGTGAGGTGGAGGATAATCTCTTGGTGATATTAGATGGTCACAAGCAAAATACAGATGTATGGACCTTGGATTCAGCCTGTTCGTATTACTACACCCCAAACCGGTCTTGGTTCGCTACATACACCAAGACGGATGAAGGGAGCGTGACACTTGAAGATGATCACCCATGTCGAGTTACTGGTATTGAGAGCATTTGGGTGAGGATGTTTGATGGGATGGTGTGGACTTTCACTAATGTGAAGCACATCCCTGATCTGCAGAAGAATCTCGTGTCACTTGGTTACCTGAAGTAGAGCGGCTACAGCTTCAGCAGTTGTGTCAGGAGTGGGGTGTTGAACATCTCAAATAGAGTCATAGTATGATGAGAGGTAGGAGGATGAAGAACAACCTTTACAGAATGAAAGGATCTATGGTGACCAAAGAATCTGATGCAGCAGTAGCAGCGCAGGACCAGTAGGGGGCTCACCGGTCATGGGACTACCACCTAGGCCACATGGGAGATCATGGGATGAAGGAGCTAAGCAAGTATAGTTTGATTCTAAATCTAGATGAAGGTATCTCAGAGGTATATGAGCCATACCAGATGAAAAAGTAAGGAGAGTGCAATTTGCCAGTAGTTCAGCCTGCAATGTAGCCCCACTGGAACTAGTTCACACTGATGCGTAGGGATCTGTCCCGATTTCAGCAAGAAACAGGGTGAGATACTTCTTGACCTTTATAGATGATTTCTCAAGGAAGGTATGGGTCTACTTCATGAAGGAGAAATCAGAAGTCTTCATCAAATTTAAGGTGTGAAAAGCTGAGGTGGAGAAGGAGACAGGTTGGAGCTTGAAGTATTTGTTGTCCGACAATGGTGGGGAGTACATCAGCAAGGAGTTTCAAATTTTTTGTGAGAATTATGGTATCAAAAGCTACTTTTAAGTGAGAGAGACTCCTCAGCAAAATAGGATAGCCGAGAGGATGAACAAAACCCTTATAAAAAAGGCAAGGTGCATAAGGCTGGAGGTAGGGCTTCCTAAGGTGTTCTGGGTTGATACAGTGGATGCAGCCTGTTATTTGATGAATCGGTAATCTCACTCCAAGTTAGATAGTAGTATTCCAAAGAAAAAATAGTCTGGCAGGAAGATTGAGTTGAGCCATCTAAGGGTGTTTGGGTGCAAGGCATTTGTGCACATCGATGCTGGTGAGCGGAGCAAATTGGATGCCAGGTCACGAAAGATGGGTTCTTGGGATATCCATGAGGAGTTAAGGGATACTGGCTATAGGATCCCTTAGAGAAAAAGGTTATCATCTGTAGGAATATCACCTTTGATAAAAATTTAGTTCTCCAAAGGTGAGATGGCAAAGAGAAGCAGCAGGAGCAGTAGGAGGTCCAGCAGGGCAGTGCTGGACAACTAACATCCTATTCTATTTTGCCACTTGCGGTGCATCGGAAGGACTTGATATTCAGGTGGAGCACTCCCTAAAGATGTCTCTATAGGTGGAGAGAGCTCAGATAAATGAAAGAAGCCAGGAGATCCAGCAGGAGCAAACAGGACCTAGGACGGATATCGAGATTGCACTGCACAAGCCCAAAAAGAATGTCAGGCAACCGAAATGATATGGCTTCGAAGAGACAGTGTCATATGCTTTGGTGATAGTGAATAGGGACCCCTACACCTATGAGGAGGCTATGAAGAGTCAGGACAGAGAGAGGTAGGTCCAAGCAATATCCGAGGAGATGCTCTCTCCACAAGAACAAGATGTGGCGATTGGTGCAGTTGCCACAAGGTAAGAAATCCATTGGTTGTAAGTAGGTTTACCAATGCAAGGAGGGGCCTTTGGAGTAGGAAGATATCAGGTACAAGGTGAGTCTAGTGGCCAAGGAATACTCTCAGAAGAAAGATATCGACTTCAGTGAATTTTTCTCTCCCATCGTCAGGCATACTTCTATCAGGGTGCCGCTGAGCATCATAGCAGCTTAGGACTTGGGGCTGGAGCAGATAGATGTCAAGATGGTATTTCTTCATGAGCATCTGGAGGAGAGCATCTACATAAAGCAGCCACCTAAGTTCCGAGAGCCAGAAGAAGAAGGGAAGGTCTGTTTGTTGCAGAAATCACTGTACGGACTGAAGCAATTGCTGAGGTAATGGTACAAGCGGTTTGATTCTTATGTGAGGAGCATCGGACTTTGTAAGTGTGAGTATGACTTTTGTATTTATGTTAAATCTTTAAAAGATGGGTCTAGGATGTTTCTACTCTTGTATGTAGATGACATGCTTATAGCATGTAAGAGTAGGAAGGTTGTGCAGGAACTGAAGACAGCCTTGTCTCGAAAATTTGAGATGAAGGATTTGGGGCCTGTGAGGAAGATCTTAGGTATAAAAATCTTCAGAGATTGAGCCAAGAAGGTGCTACATTTATCATAGGGAGGTTACATCAAGAAGGTCTTGGAGAGATTTGGGATGAAAGAAGCGAAACCGGCGAAGCTGCCACTCACCGGGCACTTTAGACTCTCGAAGATGATATAGCCACAGACTAAGGTGGAGGCTCAGAAGATGAAGAGAGTACCATATACCTCTAGTGTGGGGAGCCTTATGTATGTCATAATGTGTTGTAGGCCAGATATCGTCCATGCGGTAGGCCAGATCAGCTGGTTCATGGTGCTACTTGGCAGGAAGCACTGACAAGCACTAAAGGAAAACTTCAGGTACTTGGTGGGTACTGTTGGAGTTGGCATCTACTACGGACAGCAAGAAGATGCTGAGAGACTCTCCAACACATCCAAAGAGGCTTGAAGGTTGATAGAAGGGTTCGTAGATGCGGACTTCGATGGAGACGTGGACATCCAACGGTCGATGATAGATTTTATATTTAGCCTATTTGGAGGTCTCATTTCATAGAGATCGTGCTTGCAGCCTATCATGACCTTATCCATAACTGAGGTGGAGTACATTGGCATTACAGAGGCAATAAAATAGGATCTATGGTTGAAGGGCTTGGCGTTGGAGATGAGCCTCGCATAGGAGGCCATCAGGGTGCAACGCGACAATCAGAGTGCATTGTTACTTGCACAGAACTCTGTCTACCATGCGAGGATGAAGTACATCGATATCAGGTATCATCAGATCAAAGATTTTGTAAAAAAAGGTAAGGTAGAGCTAGTAAAGATCCACACCAAAGAAAATTCAGCGGATGCACTGATGAAGGTACTTCCACGGGATAACTTTCAAAAATATGTGACACTGATATACTTGATGGACAGGATGGAGTTGATTGAGGCCTTAGGGTACCAAGATAGAGATTGTTGGGCCTTATGTGATGCTCTCAAGGCTCAGAGGACCAAGACTAAGACCAAGGTCCAAAGTCCATAAGGTGGTCATGGGGTCTCTAGGACTAGTTTGGGCCCTAGGACGAAAGGCTGTTAGCCTTTCGGATCTTGAGGTTTAGAAATTTTGAGCCTTGAGAGGCTAACTTATATTTGGACTAGGATTGAATCTAAGATTATGAGATTGGGTCAAGTCATGGGTGTACATGGGCTTGAGTGAGCGCAATCTTATATTAAGTTAGCCAGGGGAGCTTTTGGGTTGGGTCATATTGACCCTGTATATAAAGATACATTATTTTTTGACTCGATGAATCGAAGGAATACTAAATTATTTTCTTCCTAACCTTCTCTCTCTTTCTTTCTCTCTCTCTAGTCTTCTCCACATCCTAGCAGCAAGAAAACCTAGGGTTTCTTGGCTGCCCACCCCAAAAAGGAAAGAAAGGAGGTGCTAGGGTTTTTAGCACCCTCCTTATGCACGCCCCCCCTTTTGTGTGCCCTTTTTTTGCCACCCAAGAGGAGTTCCATGTCTCATCTTTTATTTTTTAGAGTCTTCATCAAGAGTACTTTCAAGTCCCAAAAGGTAAATTTTAGATCTAGAAGAGAAGGAGTTCAAATCGCAGAAAGAAATCCTTCCAATAGGATTTACAAGGCTACTGAAATCTTGAAAGCTATTTTTGTTTTGCTTGGTTGCTGGCCTTCAAAGACCTCCACAATCTGATCCTTGCTATTTCCTGATGTCCACAACCTGAGAAAGTTGCTCCAATAATAATTTGATGATAGATTATGATCAAGAATTATATCCGGATTATAAAAATTTTACAAAAATTTTATTTCTTGTGCGTCTATTTCATTTGAAATATTTGAACGAATGGTTTGATAAAAGTTTTACTATACTGCTTCAATTATTAAATGATGCATTTCCTGAAGACCCTATTTTGCCAACTTCTTCTTATAAAGCCAAAAAATTTATAAAGGAATTGGATCTTAGATATGAAAAGATTTATAGTTGTCCAAATGACTGTATGTTGTATTAGAAGGAAAATACTAATCAAGAATTATGTAATATCTGTGGCTCTTCACGATGGGCATCACATAAAGAAGATGAGAGTGATATATTAAACAAAGTGGATGCTGCTCAAGGCAAGAAAAAAATTGGCTAAAGTTTTATTTTACTTTCCTCTGATCCCTAGATTGAAAAGAATCTATGCATCATCGAAGATAGCTTCTTCGATGAGATGGTATGATGAAGGTCGTATAAAAGATGGAATGTTAAGACATCCAGCTGATAGTTTAGCATGAAAAGTATTTAATGATAGGCATCCTGATTTTATCTCAGATGTTCATAGTGTTAGATTGGGTTTAGCTACTGATGGCTTTAATCTATTTCAGATATTGAGTTCTGCTTATAGAACTTGGCCAATCATTATGATTCCATATAATTTGCCACCATAGATATGTATGAAACAATTTGTCAATGGTTATTCTAGGTGATAAGGGTCCAGGCAATGATATTGATGTCTTTTTATAATCTTTAATAGAAGAATTAAAGTAGCTATGGGAGGGTATCGATTCATTTGATACTTGCAGTGCTCAGACATTCAGATTGAGCATAGCTCTTATTTGGACTATCAATAATTTTTCTGCATATGCCAATTTATCCGGATGGAGCACAAAGGGACATATTACATATCCCTCTTGTAGGGATTCTACCCATTCACATTGGTTAAAACATGGAGAAAAATTCTGCTATATGGGCCATCGTCGATGGTTAGAAGTCGACTATCCATTTCGGTTTCAACAAGATGTATTTGATGGTAATATAGAGTTGCGATCTGCTCCTGTACCACCATCTGGAGCTGAGGTTTTTATGTAAATGCATGGCATGAATCATAGGTATGGTAAGGTTTCCAAGTGTTCTAAGAAAAAAAAAGGGAAGATGTTGAAAGCTCAACAAATGAAGGGTTGACAGAGGATGTTAGTACTCACAATCTTCATTCCGCAGTATTTGAGGATGTTGACAATTTCTACGATGATAATGATCATATAGAGAAAAGTTGGATTGATGATGACACAATGGATATATCTACACATACAGTTGTTCAACAATTAAGGAAGAAAAGGAGTATTTTTTTTATTTATCTAATTGGAAGTACAATCTTCTGAGACATAATCTTGACGTGATGCATATAGAAAAAAATATTTATGATAATTTGATTGGTACATTATTAAATCTGGATGAAAAGAGTAAAGATAACTTAAAAGCATGTTTAGATTTGAAAGAGATTGGCATAAGACAGGAGCGTCATCTTAGAGAGCTAGTAAGTTTATATACCTTCTGTATTGTATGCAATGTCGATTCAAAGGAAAGATCTTTTCTTGATATTTCTAAAGAATATCAAGATTCCTGATGGCTATGCATCGAATATTTCAAGATATGTAAATCTCAAAGAGCGAAAACTTTTTAATATTAAAAGTCATAATGGTCACATTTTGACGCAAGATATTTTTCCACTAACTTTAAGATCATCAATGCTAAAACAAGTGGTTGCTATTATCGCTCAATTATCATCATTTTTTAAGTCATTATGCTCCAAAGTTCTTGATCCATGAGAGCTTAATTAATTGTCTAGTATTGCATTTACACTTTGCAAAATGGAAAAGATCTTTCCTCTTAGATTTTTCACTATCATGGTTCATCTATTTATTCACTTAGCTGCGAAAGCAAAACTTGGTGAATCAGTATACTACAGATGGATGTATCCTATTGAGAGGTGATGTTACTGTTAGAAAATTGAATAGGATGCATGCATAGATTTCAAAAATCTTTACAAGAGCAGTAGAAAATGAATTGGATTAAACCCTTTAACCCCACATGTATTAGATCCTATTGTTAGATGTGTGCCCTAGATGCCAGATTGGCTGACACATTCCTATACAAATGTGAGGGCAAATTTATAATTTTGACTATAAATGAATAAAAGGGTTATTCTACTATCACATTGTGTACATTATATCTATGATACATCCTTTCAGTTAGTAGGAATATTAATTTATATTTTCAAGAGTTGAAAATTTAAGGCATGAATTTATATAACTAACTCATAAACAGCTCCTGACCATAGGATCATCACGAGGATGGTGATCGATCCGGAAGGTTGGTGTACGATCGCTTTCTTAGGGTAGATGAGTCTTGAGTCTACGGTGTGGAGACACCAGAATGAGAGTACAGGTATTCGTTGAGAACAAGAGTACTGAGCGTGACCATCTCGAGCAGTCATAAGGAAGTCTACCTTCTTGTCGATGACTAGCTTGATGCTACAGCTGTGTGTCTAGTTCTCTGATCTGAGGTGCATCGACAGTTCATCTTGAGTGTGTTATAGTTTGACTACACCATAACTCGATCTCCTAGCTATTCGAAATTCTGAGGTGTATGTTGGCTGTAGTATATTCATTGTAGGAACCAGATTGCACCAAGATGGGATCTATCAATCTCGGTAGATAAGAGGAGTAGTCCTATAATGATCGAAAGATCGAGTCTTTAAGCCCATGGCCATGGCAGAGTGAAATAATGGAAAAAAATTTTCCATTAGGGTTTCACATCGGACTCAAATCGATCGATTGATTCATATGACTGATGTTGGTTTTGATGAGTTCACCTTAACCCTAATTCAATCGGGACTCATGATAGAAGAACTCAATCACACAGGTAGCTGCACCGAGAGGTTTGTCTTCATTTCTGATGGGTTGCCACCATATACTGCTAGGTGTCACTAGTGAATTTTGAAAGTAATTAGAATGATCTTGATGATCGATCATTCTAATTATCTGAATCAGAAGAGTTCTGGTCCATCAAAAGGAGTTTCAATGATGTCGATGATGAGATCACGACATGTCTCATTACCATACAAAAATAAACCTAAGTGGATCACACAAATAAGAGTTAGGGTCTGGATGTCATCAATCAAGCTAGTCCAGTTTGATTGATTTGGATTAGATCCAATTAGGTTCAAGAAAATCGTACTAGCACACGATTGAGCCTAACTTTCTCCTCGTGCAATCTTTTTTATCTCGACTGAGCCAAATATGATTTGACTCATCCAAAGAACCTTGAGAAGGTTTCTCTCAGTCTGACTGGAGCCAGTCCAGCTTAGAAAAGTCTTATCTTAATTCATGAGATGAATTTAAGACAATGCCTACCAATTCTTGTCACCTGCCATTTTCGTTTTAGGACATCGATCAAATGTTGACTTATGGATCTTGGACTGAAGGCCACTTGGCAAGAGGTCATTGGAGAGTTTTTGTGGAGTGTCCACCTGCTAATTTTACCCTCAAAGTGGGTGTCATAATCAGATATGGCATGCACCCCAAGTGGATAAGGATAGAGTCCCATATCCTTTCTGGGATTGATTGTTCTCGACTGGTTACAATGGCTCAGTTGCACCGGAAAGATACAACTATGTCCATTAGGAATTGGATGCTACGGATTAGAGGATGGATTGTGCTCAATATTTTGGATACGGTGAGGGACCCAATCAGGAATCTAGTTCGTGCAAATGGTGGGTCTGACTTAACTAAGGATTGAAGCAATATTTCAGGCACGGTGAGCTTCATGAATTAGAGATCAAGTTTTGGATGCACCATGATTAGAGAATCATTGGACAAGAATTGTCGACTCATCGGTTGATCCATCACCAATAACTGTTAGGTGAGGTGATGAGCCAGTCGGTGAAACCGCATCACCCACTAGAAATCACTAATCATGGAGATTTTCACATCTCTACCTAGGGAGTGTAGGGATCTGAGAAAATAGTGGGAGCCTAATTTGTTTAAAAATAAAATCCCTAAATAAATTGGTTAGGTCTGATTACAAAATCTAATTAGAAACTATTGACTCTCTACAGGAAACATATCTGCATCCAATCTCCTAACCAAAATACTAGACACCCACAGATCGACTGGATCCAATTTCAAGGACTGGTTGAGAAACTACAAAATTATTCTGGATTCTGAGAAACTGACTCATGTCTTGGACCAGGACCCACCTGCCATGCCAGCACATCCAACTGCTGAACAGAGAGCGTCTCTGGAAAAATGGATGGATGAAGATAACAAAGCCAGGTACTACATGTTTGGTGCAATGTCTGATGACTTGCAGCACCAGCATGAGAATATTATGACTACCCACCAAATGTTGGCTCACCTACAAGAGTTATTTGGTAAACAAAGTCGCGCAGCCAAGTATCAAGTCTGCCAAAGACTTTTTAAGGCTAAAATGCGTGATGGACAGTCAGTCCAAGATCATTGTTTAACAATGATCAAGGACCTTGAGGAGCTTGAGAAGCTCGGTATCATCTTAGACAAGGATTTTCAGATTGATGTGATCCTTCAGTCCTTGTCCGATGCATATGGTTAGTTCATCATGAACTTCCATATGCATAAGATGTAGTGTACCTTGGCTGAGTTAATGAACATGTTGGTTATGGCTGAGCTTTCTTTGAAGAGTTCAAAAGGCTCAGTCCTTACTATGGAGCGGACTTCTTCCAAGAGAAAGTTTTTTGGAAAGAAGAAAAAGTCTACGAAGAAGCAGAAAGTGGATGGAAAAAGGAAGAAGACGAAACCAAAGAAGAAGGCTACTGAAAAAGAAAAATATTTCAACTGTAATTCAGACAGCCATTGAAAATGAAACTGTCCTCAGTACCTGACCACCCTGAAGAACAAGAAGGATGGTCCTTCTGAAGGTATGTTCGTTATAGAATCTAATCTTACGGTTTCCTCTGCATCCAGTTGGGTACTTGACTCTGGTTCTAGTGCTCATTTGTGCACTTCTATACAAGATTTTGAGGAGAACAAGAGGTTGAGGGATAGGGATATGATCTTATGCATCGAGAACGGAGCAATAGTTGCTGCTGTAGTTGTGAGAACCTATCCTCTGTGATTACCGTTAGGATTAGATTTAGTTTTTAGAGATTGTTATTATGTGCCTGCAGCAAGCAGGAATTTGATTTCTGTTTCATGTTTAGCACAAGAAGGCTATGTGATTAGCTTTCATAAGGACCATTGTAACATATTTTATAAAAATAATAAAGTTACAAATTATTTTCTTATTAATGATCTCTATCAGCTACATATTGATGTATCTGTACTTTATATCGAGCAAAATGTGAATGCCATGGGAATTAAAAGGCCTAGATATAGTCTAAATAATATAGCGAAAGACACTATGGCACCTAAGGCTAGATCATATAGCGAAAGACAGGATTAACAAATTGGAGAAATCCAGACTATTGAGTCCGTTGACTTCCGAGTCATATCCAGTTTGTGAATCATGCCTTCAAGGCAAAATGATCAAGCTTTCTTTTACAGGACATGGGGAAAGGGCCACAGACCTACTTGCCCTAGTACATACAGATGTGTGCAACCCATTTGATGTGCCGGCTAGAGGCAACTATGTCTACTTCATTACCTTCACCAATGATATGTCTAGATACGGGTATGTGTTTCTAATGAAACACAAGTCTGAAGCTTTTGAAAAGTTCAAAAAATTCAGGCATGTGGTAGAAAAATAAATAAGAAAGCCCATTAAGGTTCTTCGATCAGATCGAGGAGGTGAATACCTTAGTCGGAAGTTCCTAGACTATTTTAAGGACAATGGCATAGTCTCTCAATGGACTCCACCTGGAATGCCACAACTTAACGGGGTTTCAGAATGGAGAAATTAGACCCTATTAGATATGGTCCATTCCATGATGAGCTTCACGGACCTCTCTGAGTTTCTTTGGGGATATTGTCTCATAACAGCAATATATGTATTGAATAGGGTTTCCTCTAAAATCATTCCTACCACACCGTATGAGATATGGCATGATAAGAAGCCAAGTCTGAGTCATCTCAGAATTTGGGGTTGTCTGACTCCGTCAAGAGACAGCAGGAGGACAAGTTAGAGTTCAGATCTTTTAGAGCTCGGTTCATAGGATATCCTATCAGGATACTATTTCTATATTCTGGAAGATCACAATGTGATTGTGAATCGGCATGCTATTTTTCTTGAAAAATAGTTTATTCAAGATAGTGGCGTCGGAAGAATAATTAAGCTCAAGGATAATATCTCCCAAGAGCAACGAGCTAAAAAACTTGAAGAACCAAATCAATTAGAACCAGTCCTAACACAACCTCTTCCACCTCATAAATCGATTAGGATTTTCCATCCTCCTAAAAGGTATTTAGGTACTATACAAGAGAAAGTAGAGAAAATGTTCCTCACGAAAAATGGGGCTTATGGTGATGACCCCAAGACCTATGACAAGATAATATCAGATATCGACTCTGAGAATGGTTAGAGGCAATGAGATCAAAAATTGACTCGATGCACTCAAACCAAGTCTGGACCTTGGTGGATCTACCTGAAGGTATTGTACCTATTAGGTATAAATAGATCTTCAAGAGAAAGATAGGTGCAGATGGAAATGTGGAGACATTCAAGGTTAGGCTTGTAGCGAAAGGTTATAGTCAGTGCGAAGGCATTGACTATCAGGATACCTTTTCGTCCGTAGCCATGCTAAAATCCATCCGCATATTGCTTGCTGTTGCAGCCTATTTCGATTATGAAATATGGCAGGTGGACGTAAAAATGGCGTTCTTAAATGGATATCTTGAGAAAGATATCTATATGGAACAGCCGCTTGGTTTCACATCCAGTGATGATGATCACAAGATCTGCAAGCTACAAAGATCCATTTATGGACCTAAGCAAGCATCTCGGAGTTGGAATACTCGTTTCAATGATGTGATCAAAATATTTGGTTTCATCCAGAATGAGGAAAAACCATGTGTATTCAAGAAGGTCAATGGGAGCGCAGTTATCTTCCTCATACTGTACGTTGATGACATCTTCCTAATTGGAAATGATATTTTTATGTTGACCTCAGTCAAAATATGATTGTCTAAGGAGTTCTCTATGAAAGATCTAGGAGAAGCATCCCTTATACTGAGTATTAAGGTCTATAGAGATAGACCAAATAGGATGCTGGGACTTTCACAGAAGATGTACATAGAGGAGGTGCTAAAAAGGTTTAGCATAGAAAACTCCAAAAGAGGTTTAGTATCTTTTAGACATGGCATTCATCTTTCCAAGAAGATGTGCCCTAGCACACCTGAGGAGATTGAATGCATAAGCAAGATCCCTTATGCTTCGGCAATAGGGAGCCTCATGTATGACATGCTATGTACACGACTTGATATAGCCCATACTGTGAGTGTCTCAAGCAGATATCAGTCGAATCCAGGAGAAGAGCACTGGACTTCTGTGAAATGTATTCTTAAGTACTTGAGAAGGACTAAGGATATGTTTCTAGTCTTTGAGAATGGAGAACTCCAGGTTCAGGGATTTACAGACTTAGATTTTATGTCTGATATAGATGATCGAAAGTTGACATCTGGGAGTCTGTTCATTTGCAATGATGGTGTAGTTAGCTGAAAGAGTTCCAAGCAGACGGTGATTGCTGATTCCACTATGGAGGCAGAGTATATTGCTGCATCAGAAGCTGCGAAGGAGGCATTCTGGTACAAAAAGTTTGCTGCAAAGCTTGGAGTGATGTCATCGGATGCCATCCCTCTTTACTGTGACAATAATGGTGTCATAGCCCTAGCTAAGGAGCTAAGGTCTTACCAAAAATCCAAGCATATCGAGCGATGATTTCATCTGATCCGTGATTACCTTGAAAAAGGTTATGTCAAGGTTAAGAGAGTCGACTCCACAGACAATGTGGCAGACCCACTGACAAAGCCATTAGGCCAGCAGAAGATCGAAGCCCACCTTGAAAAGATGGGACTTAGATATGTAGCCAATTAGCATTAGGTCAAGTGGGAGTTTGTTAGATGTGTGCCCTAGATGCCAGATTGGCTGACACATTTCTATACAAATATGAGGGCAAATTTATAATTTTGACTATAAATGAATAAAAGGGTTATTCTACTATCACATTATGTACATTATGTCTATGATATATCTTTTGAGTTAGTAGGAGTGTTAATTCATATTTTCAAGAGTTGAAAATTTAAGGCATAAATTTACATAACTAACTCATAAACAGCTCCTGACCATAGGATCATCACGAGGATGGTGATCGATCTGAAAGATTGGTGTACGATCACTTTCTTAGGATAGATGAGTCTTGAGTCTACGGTGTGGAGACACCGAAATGAAAGTACAGGTATTCATTGAGAATGAAAGTACTGAGCGTGACCACCTCGAGCAGTCATAAGGAAGTCTACCTTCTCATCGATGACTAGCTCGATGCTGCAGCTGTGGGTCTAGTTCTTTGATCTGAGGTACATCGATAGTTTATCTTGAGTGTGTTATAGTTTGACTACACCATAACTTGATCTCTTAACTATTCGGAATCCTGAGGTGTATGTTGGCTGCAGCATATTCATTGTAGGAACCAGATTGCACCAAGATGGGATCTATCAACCTCGATAGATAAGAGGAGTAGTCCTATGATGATCGAAAGATTGAGTCCTTAAACCCATGGCCATGGCAGAGTGAAATAATGAAAAAGAGTTTTCTATTAGGGTTTCACATCGGACTCGGATCGATCGATTGATTCATATGACTAATGTTGGGTTTGACAAGTTCACCTTAACCCTAATTCAGTCGGGACTCATGATAGAAGAACTCAATTACACAGGTAGCTGCACCAAGAGATTCATCTTCATTTCTGATGGGTTGCCACCATATACTGCTAGGTGTCACTGGTGGATTTTGGGAGCAATTAGAATGATCTTGACGATTGATCATTCTAATTATCTGAATCAGAAGAGTTTTGGTCCATCGAAAGGAGTTTCAATGATGTCGATGATAAGATCATGACATGTCTCATTACCATATGAAAATGAACCTAACTGGATCACACAAACAAGAGTTAGGATCTGGATGTCATTAATCAAGCTAGCCCAGTTTGATTGATTTGGATTAGATCCAATTGGGTTCAAGGAAATCGTGCTAGCACACGATTGAGCCTAACTTTCTTCTCATGCAATCTTTTTCATCTTGATTGAGCCAAATATGATTTGACTCACCTAGAGAACCTTGAGAAGGTTTTTCTCAGTCTGATTGGAGCTAGTCCAGCTCAAAAAAGTCTTATCTTAATTCATGAGATGAATTTAAGATAACACCTGCCAATTCCTGTACCTGCCATTTTCATTTTAGGACATCGGTCAAATGTTGACTTATGGATCTTGGACTGAAGGCCACTTGGCAAGAGGTCATTGAAAAGTTTTTATGGAGTGTCCACCTGCTAATTTTACTCTCAAAGTGGGTACCATAATCAGATATGGCGTGCGCCCCAAGTGGATAAGGATAGAGTCCCATGAGATGAGGACTCTATGCCTTGATCGACTCAAACTGTTGGGCGCCAATCTCACTGTGTTTATCCAATGTTGGCACCAACAGTATGAGGGTTTGGTGGGGTTTTTATCTGATATGATCAAATGACAACACTCCATCAATTAAAATTTTTTCAGAATTAATTAAAATTTTCTAATTGATCGAATGATGGGGCACTGCATGGCGCAGCAGGGTCTATTTAAACCCTGTCTGCACCTAGGGTTTAGAGAATCTGCTCAATACCCAGCAAAAATATGAAACCCCTCCACTTCTCCATACCCCCTCTGCTCCTCTCCCTCCCCTCTTCATGTCCAAGAGGTTGGGCGTCCATCTGGTGCTTGTCCAAGGCATGGTGGCTTCCTGATTAGAAGGCTGCAGAGATTTATCGAGAAGCTGCTGCTCCAGCTTCAGAAGATCTTTTAAAAATCTTTCAGATCAGATCCAGATCTAATTTTTGGAGCAAAGATTTGCGAGGAGAAGATGATCTAGATCCTACTTGATGGATACCAATAGAGCCCAGGTGACTACATGGCTATTTTAGAACCTCGGACATTGCTGCGATCATCTACAAGGTAATCTAGTTACCCTAGAGGTATTTCTCTATTCCTCATAATTTTAGATTTAATTTTAGATTAAATATTAGATAATAAGAATCAGATCTAATAGATCTTAGATTTAAAATAAAGTAGAATAATTTTTTTTTTAAATATTTCATTTCAGATCTCATTAGATCTGGAAGATCCTACAAGAAAAAAGGCAGTTTTTTCCTTCACCCATCTAATCCTATCCAAATCTAGAAATAAAGATATGCATATAATATGAAAATTAAAATAAGTATGAGATCAAATCTCAATACCTTTGTGAAGATAGAAATTTATCACTATTGATAATCTCAGATTCAAAGATCTTGGAGCAGCATACATGTCCAGCCTCTATAGGTATCCACCGAAATCAATCTTGAATCCTTCTTCTCATAGTAGATCCTTCTTCTCTAAGAAAGATCTATACCTCTTTGAATCTTAATCAGTAAATGATCTTGACTACAACTTCAACCCTTGAACTGCAGACTCCTTCTCTTCATTTTTTGCTGTAGAAATGACTCTTCTTCTTCTTGGCGTGTGGAATACGACTACCCAACCCCTGGGCATGAAAAAGAGAAGAGGGAGAGAGGGTGTGGTGTGGAGAAGGAGAGGAGAGTTTTGATTTCTCAAAATTCTATTCTTCTTTTAAAACCCTAAGAGACTGTCTCTTTATATAGATCCTTCTTTGATCTAAATCATGAACCAATTAACTTAAAAAGGTGAATCCTTATCTCATAAGGATTTCTACCTTTTTAATCTGATTATTTTTCATTAAAATCAGACTTAGTTAGTAGGGTATCAATCTCTTTTGGCACGTCTATGGGGCGTCCCAGTCAAATAAGATAAACGTGAGTGAGCACCCCTTATAATTGAGGGGAGGTAGATGGGGCACTTGGTGCCCCTTAGGATTTTTTCATGCACAAGCTCTCTCCCTCTCCTTTCCATGCCAATGCAAGAGAGAGGGTGGGCCCCTCTCTCTTCCTCATGCCAATCCAAGGTTGGCATCCCACGAAATTTTCAAAAGAGATGCATGGCGCCATCTCTTCTTTCTCTTAATTCCACACACAATATCAAGAAATAAATGAAGAGATAATTTAGCCAACTCATTGACTTAATCCAATCAACTTGGGCTTACAATTAGGCATCCAGCTAAATCCTAATGGATTTAGGTTAGATTCAATGCAATGGACTTAATCCAATTGAAGTCCTGAGAAGAATTGATTTAACTATATGCTAGCATGATTCTCTTAAATCCAATAGGATTTCAATAAATCCTAACCCAATTAGAACTTCATAAGCTCAATTGGCAAATTCAAGATTAAATCTCTTAATGTGTGACCTCATAAGTTTCATTCTATCTGATAGTGAGATATATTGTGATCTCCATCACAATATCATCAAAATTCTTTTCGATGGATTGGAATAATTTCAACTCTACCCTTCGAGGGTCATCGATCATCAAGACGATGCTCGATGAGTCCCACAATCCATCAGTGACACATATCAATATATAGTGACAATCTAGTAGAATGAAAGTATGAACTCCTAGATGCAGTTATCATATGATTCAGTCCTTCTATCATGAGTTTCAACTTGATGGAGGATATGGAGAACTCATCAGATCCCATCGCTAGTCATATGCTAGATTGGCTCGACTCAAGTTCATTTGTGAATCTCGTGAAAACTCTTTTTCAGTATTTACACTTGCTTTGGTCAAAGACTTTTTAAACTCAATCTCGCAAATCATATAGGACTTCTCTTTTTCTAGCAAGATCGATAGATTCCATCTAGGTGCATCCTACTCCAAACAGCGAATCTGAACCTATTGTAGCCAACATACACAGTAAAGATCTAAATAGCTAGGAATTCAGAAAACGTGCAGTCAAACTCAATAGCCTCGCTGCGAATAGTCGATAACATCATAGGTCAAAAGATCACTCATACCACTGCAACATCGAGAAGATCACTGATGAGTGAGTAGACATTCAAGTGGTTTCTCATATTGATCACTCTCAATATAAGTTATTCTTTAACAACCATCCACACCCTCACCCCAATGTCCCTGCACTGTAGACTTGAGACTCATCTGTCTACAAGGAAGGTGAACTATGTATCGATCTCAAATGGATTGATTACTGTACTTCATGATGATCCTTTGATCGAGAGTATTTAGAAATTAACTACTAATGAATGTATGTCTCAAATTTTCAACACTTTGAGAATATACAAAAATTATTTTTATTAATTTTTAGGACAAACATGGACACATAAACATGATTAGAATAAAAAAATTCTTATTGATAATAAAAATATTACAAGTATAAGATTAAACTATGAAATTATAAAATGTGTCAGCCAACAATTGGCTTCTAAGGCACAAATCTAACAAACTCTCACTTGACCTAAAGTCAATTGACTATATACCTAAGATCCATCTTCTTAAGGTGAGCTTCGGTCTTCTGCTGGCTGAGAGATTTGGTTAGTAGATCCATCATGTTTAGCACAAATTCGACTCTCTACACCTTGACGAACTTCTTCTCGAGGTATTCGCATATGATGTGAAACCACTGCTCTATATGCTTGCACTTCTGATGAGACCTGAGATTCTTAGCGAGGACTATGGTGCCATTATTGTCGCAGTGCAATGCAATGGCATCACACCTAGATTTGTAACGAACTTCTTGAACCAAAAGATTTTCTTAACAGCTTTAGAGATGGCGATGTACTCGACTTCCATGATTAAATCTATAATGATCGACTGCTTAAAATTTCTTCAGCTAATCATACCACCATTACATAAGAAAATATACTCCGATATAGATTTTCTATCATCAACATTAGTTATGAAGTCTAAATCGATGTATTCCTCAACTTTCAACTCTGATACTCCACCAAAGACCAACAACAAATTCTTAGTCCTTCTCAAGTACTTAAAGATATTTTTAACAGCAATCCAGTATTCTTCACCTGAATTTGCCTGATATCTGCTCATGACACTCATGACAAGGGCTATATCAAGTCATGTACATGACATATATAAGGCTTCCTATTATCGAAGCATAAGGAATCTTACTCATGCACTGGATCTCCTCAGGTGTATCAGGACAAATCTTCTTGGAGAGATGAATGCCATGTCTAAGGGGCAAAAGACTCCTATTGGAGTTTTTCATGCTGAACCTCTTCATCACCTCCTCTATATATATTTGCTATGAGAGTCCTATCATTCTTTTAGATCTATCCCTATAGACCTTTATACTAAGAATGTAGGAAGCTTCTCTTAGGTCTTTCATGGCAAACTCTTTTGACAACCATACTTTGACCGATGTCAGCATGAGAATATCATTCTCAATCAGAAGGATAACATCCACATACAATACAAAAAATATGACAGCATTCTCACTGACCTTTTTATACACACGACTCTTCTTTTTTGATGAAATCAAATATTTTGATCATATCATTAAAATGAGTGTTCCAACTCCAAGATGCTTGCTTGAGTCCATATATGGACTTTTACAGCTTACAGACCTTATGATTACTATCACTTGATGTGAAATCCAAAGGCTACTCCATATAGATATCTTTCTCAAGATATCCATTTAGGAAGACAGTTTTCACATCCATCTGCCAAATTTCATAATCATGAAAGTGTTGAAATTTGAGGTTTGGGGCATGCATGTGTGTTTCAAAATTTTATTTTCTAAACACCATGGTAGAATATAAGATTAAAATATTTTTAATCAGAATCATGCATGCATAAAATATAAAACCACAAGGATCTAGTTCATGTGCTAAAATTGACATATGCTAAAATTCATATGGTGATCAAATCACATACCTGTTTCGCAATCTCTTTCTTCAAATCTGGATCTAAAAGAGAAAGATTTTTTTCTAGCCATACAAGTATCCAGCCACTATGAGTATCCACTCAGGATCAGCCTGGAATAGTCCTCTTCAAGTAAATTTTTTTTTCTAAGAAAATTCAACCTGCTGAATCTAAACGAAGTCTGGATCGCGATCAACTCTTGATCTCTTTTTTTGATCTTCTTCTTCTCTTCTTCTCTTACTTTATGCTGCTACCAAATATTAGAAATCAGTAATAAAGGTATGCCCAATAGTCTTGGTGTAGAGAAGTGGGATGCCCAAGATGTGGGGCATGTGGAACACTAAGGGAAAAGAGAAGGGGAGAGGAAGAGAGGGCGTGGGGAGTCTCCAAAAATGGATGTAGGCTACTGGTTGGATGCTCTAGGGACCTTAGGGGAGGTCCCTTTAAATAGGCATGAGGATTGAATCCTATTTAATCTCATAATATAAGTCCTACTTGCATTAGGTTTCCTAATAACTTAAGTTATTCAACTTATATTAAAAATTCTATTAGGTGCCAACTCTTGGAGCCCTTGCACCCATTATTTCACACCCTCTTTTGCATCCAAGAGATGTCCCATATAAGATCCATAAGTCCTCTAATCATGGGACATGCCCAATTTGATCAAATTAAGATGGCGCCCCATAATAACTATCAAGAAAAATTAATTAAGGACTTGCACCCTAATTTAATTGATCCAAAATCTTAAACACCCAATAATTGGAGTCTAATGAATCTAATTCATTTAGATTATTAATAAATAATTAAGTTTAAATTATCTTATCAAATAAGAAATTCAAACATAAAGAAAAAATTGGATCCAACCATATGCTAGCAAGGTTATCTTGAATCCAATCGGATTTTTCTAAACCCAATTGATACTTCATAAACTCAATTGTTAATTTTAGGTCTAATCCCTTTGTTGTGTAATTTCATAGGTTCAATTCTATTTGGTAGTGAGATATACAATGATCTCTATCAAAGTATCATTGAAATTCTTTTCAATAGGTCAGAACAATTCACTCTAACTCAACAAGGATTGTCGATCCAAAACAATCCTAGTGAGCTCTCACAATCCACCAATGACACTTAGCAGTATGTAGTGGCAACCCAATAGAACCGAAATGAATCTCTAGGTGTAGTTAACGTGTGATTCAGTCCCTCTATCATGAGTCCTGATTAGATGGCAGATCATGGATAAATCGTCAAACCTCAATATCAGTCATATGATAGATTCGATCAACTCAAGTCTAATTATGATTTTTATAAAAATTCTTTTCCATCAATCATACTACTGTGGCCATAGATTCTCAGACTTAGTCTCTCAAATTTTATAGGACTATTCCTTTCTACCAAAGTCGATAAATCTCATCTTGATGCACATCCTACTCCTACAGTGGACCAACCGTTGTTAATATCTACTATAAGGGCTCATTGAAATCCATATTTATATGTCAATCAAACTCCAACAGCCTTACTGCGAGTGACAATACCATCTCAGATCAAAAGATCAGTCACACAACTATAACATCGAGATAATCACTGACGATCGAGTAGAAATTCAAGTGATTTCTCGTATGGTCATGCTCAGTACTAGTTGTTCTCTAACAACTATCTGCACTCATCGCTCTGTATCTCTACATAATAAATTAAAGACTTATCTACATCGAAAGAAGTGATTTATGCATCGGTCTATCAGGATCGATCACCATCCTCATGATAATCCTATGATCGAGAGTATTTAGAAATTAAATACATGTCTTTAATTCTCAACTTTTTGAGAATATGTATCAAAAGCTAATTTCATGGATGATTCAAGGACACATCATACTTGAATGAAAAATAAACTTGCCCTTTTATTAATCATATCAATATGTTAAGTACAAAATTGTGTCCTACAGTAATTACAATGTATCAGCCATTTTGGCTTCTAGGACATACATCTAACAAAAAGACTGCTATCATAAGCAAAGTACAGATGGATTTCAACATGGCTACGGGTGAAAAATTTCATGATAGTTAATGCCTTCATGTTGACTATAATCTTTCTCGACTAGCCGTGCCTCATAAGTCTCTATCTTACCATATGATCCAATTTTTCTTTTATAAATCTATTTACACCTAATAGGTACCATACTTTCAGGTGGATCTACTAAGAACCAAATTTAGTTAGAATGAATGAAGTCAATTTCTGACTTCATCACTTCCATCCATTTCTCAGAGTCTATATCTAACATTACCTCATCGTAGGTCTTGGGATCATTACTAATATCCCTATCTCCCACAAAGAATGCTTCCTCTAAATCTTCTGTAAGAATACCTAAGTACCTTTCAAGAGGACGGGAGACCTTACTTGATCTACGAGATGGAGGAGGGATCACATCTACCGGCTCACTACTGGGTTTAGGTTCTTGGACTCGATGCTTTTCAGTGACTTTCTCTTCGAGCTCAATCTTTCTCTCACTGCTTCCATCTTGGATAAACTCTATTCTAAGAAGACGGCATGATGGCTCACAATGATCTTCAGAAAGATAGAAGTAGTATCCCATGATTTCCTTAGGATATCCTATGAAGCGAGCCCTAAAGGACCTAGCCTCTAACTTGTTCGTCTGCTATCATTTGATATGGATTGGATATCTTTAAATCTTGAGGTACCCTAGAGTTGGCTTCTTACCATGTTATAACTCATATGGTGTGATAGGAACGGATTTAAAGAGAATCGATTCAAAAGATGAATCATAGAAAGTAAAGCATATCTCCAAAGAAAGACAGGAAGGTCTGTAAAGCTCATCATGGACTGAACCATATCTAACAGGATCCGATTCCTCCTTTCGGATATCCTATTAAGCTGAGATATCCCTAAAGATGTCCACTATAAAATTATGCTATTATCCTTGAGATAGGTCCAAAATTTTTGACTAAGATATTCCCCTCCTCGATCTAATCAAAGAACCTTTATGATTTTTTTGATCTATTTTTCTATTTCATGTTTGAACTCTATGAACTTTTCAAATACTTCAGACTTATGATGCATCAAATACACAAATCTATACTATGAATAATCATCGATAAAAATTATGAAGTAGACATAGCCACCCCTAGCTTGTACATCGAATAGACCATACACATCAGTATGTACCAGGGCTAATATCTCAATAGCCCTTTTTTCTTATCCCATAAAAGGTTGCTTGACCATTTTTTCTTGAAGATACGATTCACAAATCAAATAAGATTCGAAAGTCAATGATCCAAGAAACCTATTTTTTTTCAGTTTGTTGAGTCTGTCCTCTGCTATATGGCCTAATCTAAAATGCCACAGATACTTTCGGCTAATCCTATCTCCAAGTCTCTTAGACCCTATGGCATTCATAATTTGCTCGTTAATATTTACACTCACATCTATATGCAAATGATAAAGACTGTCAATTAAGAAAGTACGTGCAATAACTTTTTTTCTGAAATAAATCGAACACATATCTTTATTGAAATAAAAATTATAACTATCCTGTGCTAGTATAGATATGGAAATCAAATTCTTACTGACAGTAGGTACATAATAGTAGTCTTTAAGAATTAAACTAACTTCTAATGGTAATCACAGAAGATAGGTCCCGACGGCCACAGCAGCAACCCTTGCTCCATTGTCGACCTGAAAAATAATTTCGCCTTCCCTTATCCCTCTCACTTCTTTAAGATCCTGCATAGAAGTGCACAAATGAGCACTTGATTCAGAATCTAAAATCAAACTAAAAAAAAATTATTAGATTAGTTTCAATAACTAGCATATTAGATGTACCTTCAGAAGATCCATCCTTCTTCCTACTCTTGACAGTCGCGAGGTAGGCCGAATAGTTTCTTCTCCAGTGGCCTTCAATATTACAATGAAAACACTTTTCCTTATCGTCGGCCTTCTTTAGAACCTACTTCTTGGACTTAGCCTCATTCTTTTGCTTCTTCGCAGGCTTCTTCTGCTTGAAAGAAGACTCTCGTTTGGAGAAAGTCCGCTCCACAGCCAGAATTGTATCCCTTAAACTCTTCAAGGTGCCCTCTACTATTACTAGCATATTCAGTAACTTGGACAAAGTGCTATCAATTTTTTTCATGTGGTAGTTCTTGATAAACTGCCCATATGAATCAGAAAGAGACTGAAGGATCAGATCCACCCACAGTTTCTTGTTCATGTTCATACTGAGCTTCTGAAATTCCTCAATGTCCTTGATTATTGTCAAACAATGATCATTAACAGACTGTCTATCACGTATTTTCACTCTGAATAGTCTCTTAGAGACCTCAAAGTGAGCTGTGAGATTTTGTTCACCGTACAACTCTTGCAGGTAAGTCAGCATCTCTTTGGTAGTCCTCATATTTTTATACTATCACTGAAGATCATTGGACATGGATGCTAAAATATAACACTTTACCTTGTTATCTTCATCTATCCACTTCTCAAGTGTGGCTCATTGATCAGGGGATGGACGAGCTGGTAATACAGGCGCATCTTGATCAAGGACATGGGTAAATTTTTTAGAACTGAGAACGATTCTCAAATTTTAGAGCCAGTCTTTATAGTTTATATCAATCAACCTATTGGTATCGAGGGTACGAGCTAAGAGGTTGGAATTCGACATAGTTATCTGTAAAAAGAATAATTTCTAGTTAGATATTTATATTTATAAATATTTATTCTAGAGACTTTAAAAATAAATAAAAGCTTCTACTATTTCTTCGAATCTTCCACACTCCTCGGATGAAGAAACAAAATCTATACACAATTGATTTTAAGTAGATACTATGGTCTCATTAATCTATGCATACCTCACCTAACAGTTATTGGTGAGCACAGACTAATGAGTGGACAATACTTTATCCATTGCTTCATTAAGCAACATGTAGTGGGCTTGGTCTCTAAGTCCTGTGGCCTCAACTAACAATTATTGGCACATTTCTTAGTTAAGTTAGACCCATCATTCACCAGCAGATGCAAAGCCGTCATTGGGACTCTCGCCTAACAGTTATTGGGCCCAACCCCATCTCTACCTCGGGATATCAAATGTCAATAGAGTGGTTGTATCTTTTCGATGCAACAGAACCACTGTAACTAGCTGAGAATAATCAATGTCAGGAAGGCATCCGTATCTCTACAATGATGGAAGACCTCTAGACTTAATATTTAGTGAGAAGATTTTGATTTAGGTCTCTTCTAAATCAGCAGATATAACATCCAACTAATCAAATTTAGGTTAGCACATCCGCATGTCTAACCAACCTAGTCAGTATGGGTAAACTCGAGTAACAAGTAACCTAGCATGAAACTGAATCTCCCAAGATGGCCAAGTAAGTTAAGATGAGTGGGGTTCCCCTGTTGCTTTCTTTAGACATCAATCAAATTGGTCAGATTAGACAATAAAATCAATTAAATAACCACTATCTAAATACTCATCTTAGATACCAAATTGATTGATTAGAATCGATCAGGTTAACATATTGAAACGGATGCAAACCACTGAGCCAAATTTGGTTTTGAGTCAATCAATTCATATTAAAATATGAATCGATGGGATCAACTACAACTAAACTCGACTTTGAGCTCCTTTGACCTAATCCTAATCAATCGTTGATTATGTTTAATCAAATACTCAAAATCGACAACGGATTCTAGCCTGATCTAATCAATTTGACTCTAATTGTAGTTTGATTATTAGACCTAATTTGTTCAACCCATATTCACATGCAATAATATAATTTTAGATTCAAAAATAATTTTTTTAGATTATGTTTCATTGCATGCATTAGTGATTTATGATCTTAAAAATGTTTCAAATCTAAACCTAATGCCATATATCATATATATGTAGTTTCAGATCTAAACTAAAATATGTATCATATATACATTAAATTTCAGATCTAAAACTAAAATTATATATATTAAATAGATATATAATTAGATCTAAAATAATAATTAAAATATTTTTAAAAATATTTTTTAAGAAATTGATTTATATCAAACTAGGACAACCTTTTCAATATAGGAGATAAATCCTATATCAGGACAATCTTATACCAGTTTGATGTAAATTTTTAATCATTCTAATTTTAGATCTAAATATGAAATAAGATATATCACATACACTAATTTTTTGATTTAAAAGATTGATTTAATTGCTTCGAAAATAGGTTTCAAAATCGATCAATCTTGTGCGAGGATAACCTTTTCAATATAAGGGGTAAACCCTATACCAGGACTGAAGCGAAAATTTAGTGCAGGGGCAAAATGATAATTTTAAAACTTTTTCAAAATTACTATTTTACAGTGGAATTATTAATTAATCTCATTAATTAATACTAATTAACCCTACACTAAGATCTAAATATGATACAACGGCATGCATTTAAATTTGAAATTCAAATTTGAATCAGTAAACATTTTACAGTACTGTGTTCAGAACACATCACCTTTTGCGGGTAGTCGATCACCATAATTTGATCACCGTCGGGGGGCTCTGATCATCATGTCGCAGTCACACAAATATCTGACCTCTGCGGATCGTCCACACGAAGCTCCCGTCTGATCAGCTCCTCACGAATGCTAGTTCGTGATTTCACCCTTTTGATGGCAGATGTTGATCGAACTCCTTCGATCGATGTGTGCTGACTTCTCAGATACTCCGGATCATTTGCACAGTTGCTTGAGAGGCTGATGGATCTCTCCCTAAAATTTAATGGACTCTCGACACTCGTGGCACACCAATCTCACTTCCCGAACCCTAGGTAGAAACCCTAGGATACACACCAAAAACCCTGCACCCAATTTTCTCTCTTTTCTTTCTTTTTCTCTCGGAAGGTTTTGGACCTTCACCTTGTGCAGAAGCCTTCCTCATGCCCCAAAGTTTCTCTCCTAAAAATTTCTACGCATGTCCCACCTTTCTCCTCTTTTTAAAACAACATCGAACGTGTCTTATCCGCGTGAGAGGATAAAGACAAGAGGTTACACATTTGAATTCAAATCAAATTTGAATTCAAACGAAAACCAACTTATCCCTATCCTTTTGGGCATGAGAAGAGAAGGGGCATGGCTCTTTGTGCATGGAAAATATTTCATAAGAAACCTTTTCTCGTGTAAGTAATGTGGCGCACAAAATGGATAAGGATGAAAGGGCAAGTGATAAGTTATCCATTCAAATTCAAACATGCTTTGAATTTGAATGGCTAACTAATTATTTTATCCATCCATATGGTGCACAAATGAGGGCGTGGGGAAGGGTTTTGCATGAGAAAAATTTCACGAGAAGTTTCTTCTCGTGAATTCAAATGGGTGCAAGGAAGTTGGGTGTCGCAGGGAATTTAAAACAAGGTGATTTGATTCAAATTGAGCCAACCTAGTTTAAAATAGGTTAAGCACAATTAGACCAGATTAAACCCAACATAATTAGGCTTAATTAGGCTCAATAAAATTCTAATCAAATCAGGAATTAACTAAACCTAACCCCTGATCAAATCAGGGACTAAACCACCTTAGCGATTAGGTCAACATTTAACCTAATCGGGTCAATCCAAACTGAATCCAATTCAATTTGGACTTGATCTAAAAATAATTACTCAATCAAATTAAGTTAATTAATGATTAAATCACTAATTAAACCTCTCATAAATATTGAGTCCAAATTCGATGGGCAATCAGGCATCAGAGACCATCGATATGAAGCCCTGATCAAAGAGTTCAAATTTCAAATTCAAAATTTGAAATTCAAAATTTTGACCCCGGTACCCAAAATGTGTGGAACTCATGATTAGAGAATTCTAATTCTCAATCATAGAGTCTCAGATAGATAAGACTCATAATCAGCCATCAGATCAGAAAGGAACCTCTAATGTGTGTGACCCTGCAGGTTCGAACCTAAACCGATAGCACAGAAACCAATTCCTGTACTAATCGAAGTGACCATCTAGCAATGGTATCCGACGACCGGATAGGTCGAATAATCGCAATCACAACATTCAGAACCTACGTGAATATGGTTACCGTATAATTCATCCCTTTTGACCCCTATGTTTAGGACGACTCAGGGTTAAACTATCAACCCTGATGATATCATCCGAATCGTGCTCAACTCAATTAGTCCTGTGACTCCTCACTAGGACTATCCTGGCCAAGGTTTTGCTAAATTGAAATACGACTGTACACAACTCCTAAACTAGAGTGGTCAATCCCATCTTGACACACGCACCGACAAGTCAAGTACTTGACTACACCCAGCAACCTTCCGTCACTGAATTAGAAATTCAGGTAGTCCAGTGCCTAAGTGCAGCGAGTTGCTTGCAAGTCACCGTGGCGGTCTCAGATCGGAGGGATATTTATACCCATATCCCATCGGAGCAAATCTTGACAGCAGAAATAGCTCCGGAGTTGGTCACGTTCAGTGCAGATGTACCATTACATCTCACCTGTATGCCATACCAGTGTCTCTACACTCTTTGGTTATGAGGACAACCAACCCATATGGCACACAACGACCTATGCTCGATAAACGTTGTCGTCCTTGGTAACAACGTATCATTTGGTCGCGAACATGTTTAAGGACTAAGCGACAAATCCTCCTTTGTCGAGTCTAAATAGTCCTAAGGACTTCACCACAACACAGAAGTTCATTAGAAGATGAAACATTTGTGATGAAAAAATACCAAAATAATTTTTATTTATTTATAATTCATGTACTAATACAAAAAAGAGCACAACCATCAACAGGCTGACGATTGGCTTTGGGACACTATTCCCAACAATCTCCCACTTGGCCTAAAGCCTATCGGTGCAGTATCTAATACCCATCTTCGACTTGTAGTCATTGAACTCCTTCACCGCAATGGCTTTAGTGAATGGGTCGGCGAGGTTCTCCTTCCCGTCGATCTTCTGAAGGTCAACGTCACCTCAATCCATGATCTCCCGGATGAGATGGTAGCGGTGCAGAATATGCTTCATCCGCTGGTGTGCCTTTGGTTCCTTCGCCTGAGCAATGGCTCCAGAGCTGTCACAGTAGAGCAGAACTGGACCAACAAGGGAGGATGCTACTCCGAGCTCGGTGATGAATTTCCTCAGCCACACTGCTTCTTTGGCAGCATCTGATGCAGCAATATACTCCATCTCGCATACTGAATCAGCCACAGTGTGCTGCTTGGAACTCTTCCAGCAAACAGCCCCACCATTAAGGGTAAAAATAAATCCTGACACACTCTTGCTATCATCGCGATCAGACTGGAAACTAGAGTCTGTAAACCCTATAAGTCTCAAGTCCGATTCACCATATATAAGCCACTGGTCCTTAGTATTTCTTAAATACTTCAGGATGGTTTTAACAACCTTCCAGTGATTCTCTCCTGGATCAGATTGGTATCTACTCACTACCCCTAGTGAGTATGCCACATCTGGTCGTGTACATGTCATGGCGTACATGATAGATCCCACTGCTGAAGCATATGGAATCCTACCCATACGCTCTCTCTCTTGAGGTGTTGTCGGACAATCCCTCTTCGAGAGAGAAATTCCATGGCCTATCGGTAGATAGCCTTTCTTGGAATTTTCCATGCTGAACCTTTTCAGCATAGTATCAATGTACGTGGACTGGGATAAGCCAAGCAACTTTTTGGATCTATCCCTATAGATCCTCATCCCTAGGATGTAAGAAGCTTCTCCCAGATCCTTCATGGAGAACTGTGACGATAGCCAAATCTTTATTCCCTGTAATGTAGGGACATCATCCCGATTAAGAGAATATCATCCACATACAATACAAGAAATACTACTACTGGACCATTAGCCCACTTATAAATGCAGGGCTTTTCTCCGTTCTTAACGAAGCCATACGTTTTGATCGTCCTATCAAAATGTATGTTCCAACTCCGAGATGCCTGCTTAAGTCCATAAATGGACCTCTGTAGCTTGCACACCTTAGACTCATCTGTGGATGTGAACCCTTCAGGTTGTATCATATACACCTCTTCGTCCAGCTCTCCATTTAGGAAAGCTGTCTTCACATCCATCTGCCAGATTTCATAGTCCAGATGGGCAGCTATCGCAAGCATAATCTGAATGGATTTGAGCATTGCCACAGGAGAAAACATCTCGTCATAGTCTATACCATAACGTTGACGATATCCCTTGGCAACCAGACGGGCTTTATAGGTCTCCACCTTTCCGTCTGCACCCCTCTTCCTTTTGAAGACCCACTTACACCCTATGAGTTTTACTCCTTCGGGTGGGTCAACCAATGTCCACACATCGTTGACCTTCATGGACTCCATTTCGGATTTCATGACCTCTAGCCATTTCTCAGAGTCAGGTCTCTGCATTGCATCCATGTAGGTGATCGGATCCTCATCATTTTCATCAAGTTCGACAGGATCACCATCCCGGACCAAGAAACCATAGTATCTGTCCGGTTGATGTGGTACTCTACCAGACCGCCTTAAGGGTGCATAATCAATGGGCTCCGGATCTAATCTAATCAAATTCGGTTCAGGTTCAGTAACATGTGTCGATTTTTTCACCTATCGAACTTCATCAAGTTCGACTTTAGAGGCAACAGTTCCTTTACTAAGGAACTCCTTTTCTAAAAAAATTGCCTTAAGGCTGACAAACACCTTTTGCTCATCAGCAAGGTAGAAATTATACCCTTTGGTCTCTTTTGGGTACCCTATAAAATTACACTTGTCAGACCTAGGTCCAAGCTTGTCTGTAATTAAACGTTTAACATAAGCCGGACACCCCCAAACCCTTAGTTGCGAGAGTACTGGCTTACGTCCTATCCATATCTCATATGGCATTTTGGCTACAGACTTACTCGGAACTCTATTTAG
Source organism: Elaeis guineensis (assembly GCF_000442705.2). NCBI lineage: Eukaryota > Viridiplantae > Streptophyta > Magnoliopsida > Arecales > Arecaceae > Elaeis > Elaeis guineensis. The sequence goes on along the minus strand of NC_026006.2, from coordinate 23,480,737 downwards.
AAGGTAACAAGCCGATTCGAGTGCATATCCTCAGAGGGAGATCGGCAGACCAGCAAACCCCATCATGGATCGAACCATGTCTAACAGGATCCGATTCTTCCTTTCAGACACACCATTATGCTGTGGTGTTCCAGGAGGAGTCCACTGAGAGAGAATCTCATTCTCCCCTAGATACGTCAGAAACTCATTGGAAAGGTATTCACCTCCTCGATCAGATCGAAGAGTTTTAATACACTTCCCAGTTTATTTTTCTACCTCATTTCGAAATAGTTTGAACATTTTAAATGATTCTGACTTATGCTTCATTAAATAGACATACCCATACCTAGATAGGTCGTCTGTGAAGGTTATGAAGTAGAAAAATCCACCTCTTGCACTTGAGCTCATGGGTCCACATACATCAGAATGTACCAGACCTAAGAGTTCACTAGCTCGCTCACCTTTTCCAGTAAAAGGTGACTTGGTCATCTTCCCAAGAAGACAGGACTCATAGGTTGGAAGTGATTCACAATCACTAACTTCAAGAATTTCTTCTTGAGCCAACCTATTTATCCTGTTCTTATTGATATGACCTAGCCTACAGTGCCAAAGGTAGACTTCTGACACATTATCTATTCTAGAGCGTTTACTGAATTTTTGAACCACATTAACAGGCTGTGATAGTAAGTAAATTCTATTATTTAATTGTCCAACAAATATTGTAACACCATTCAAAATGATATTGCAAATATTTCCTTTTATTAAAAAATCATAACCGTACATGGCCAAAAGGCCTACAGAAATAATATTTAATAAAAAACTTGGATAATAGTGATATTCACTCAGAATTACATTACGAGAATTGATTACAAGACTCATGATTCCTAAAGCTAGAACTGGAACTTTGCTTCCATCTCCAACATTCAGGAACCTCTCGCCTTCATCAAATCTCCTACTGACCTGCAGACCCTGCATCGAATTACAAATATGATAAGGGCTTCCGGTATCCAATACCCAGGCAGTAGTATCACAAATCAAAAAGTTGCAAGGAGTTATCATATAATTACCTTGCTTCTTCTTTGGCCTGTTCGGGTCCAGGGAGGCAATGTATTGAGGACAGTTCCTCTTCCAATGCCCGTGCTTCTTGCAAAAGAAGCACTCCGCCTGGCTCTGGTCGTGCTTGCGCTTCTTGGTCTGACCCCGTGCTACTGTCCCAGCATGAGTTTGCACCTTCTTATTTTTTTTTTCTTGTTCTTCTTCCCCATCCCAAAGGGTTGACGACGAGAAGAAGACCCTCCCACTACATTCACCGACTCCTTATGGAGTTGGTGATCCTTCTCAAAGTTCTGCAGCAACCCCAACAATCCGTGGTAGTTTACTGCAGGCTTTGTCATTCGAAAATGAGTAAGGAATGGGAGGAAGGACATGGGCAAGGAATTAAGGATCGCATCCTTACCGAGCTGCTCGTGCAGAGGAAAGCCCAATTTGCTTAGGCGCTCAATCATCTCGATCATGTACAGTACATGATCAGTGACTGAGGCCCCATCCCTCATCCGAGCATTGAAAATGGCACAACTAGTTTTGTGCCTTTCAACATCGTCAGGCGTGCCAAAAGAGTCGTTCAACATTTGAAGCATCTCCTGTGGCTGGGCATTCTCAAACCTTCGACTGAACTCGTCATTCATTGCTGCCAGCATAATACATCGAACGGTGGTGCGGTCATTGAGCCACTTCAAGTAAGTGTCTCGGATCGCCTTACTAGCATTCGGAGCTGGCTCCTCAGGTGCTGGATCCGTTACTACATAAAGGATCCGCTCATGCTCAAGGACGATTTTCAATTTTCGATACCAGCTATCGAAATTGGGTCCCATGAGCTTGTCATTATCTAATAATGACCAGAGCGACAGGGTAGTGGCCATAGCTGCTTAAAGAAAAATGAGACCTCTATTAGTACATAAATTAATACTAAAGACTTGGATTTTAGTCTAAAGTTTTTCCAATATTTTTACGAACTGGTAGCCTCATCCTCCAATTCGAGGAATTACTTTAATTCCTTAATGGGTACTAGAATCCACACAGACTACACACGAGCCCAACTTTGGTTGGTCAACCCATGTGCATCTATGGGTAGGTTCTTAACCAGTTGTTTCTCTAAACAACTTCTAGTAATTGATTTTGCCCCAGAACCTAATCAGTAGGCTTTGGCCTCCACTGAAAAGATCTGGTTAGGTCTAACCATTAACATGACTTAATTTAGTGAATCGGACCAATAAATGATCAGGCCCGACTTTGGCCGGCCAACCTAACCACCATCAGAAAGACTCAATCAAATTATCATATTATGAATAATAATTCCATTAGCCAATGAGCACCAGGCCTTTGGGCCTCCAATGATCATTGAACTAATGGACTCATTATCACTCACTTAATGGGAGGCTATGACTTAGTTATCATTATAACTTAATCATTTTAGGGACCTAATAATTTTGAGGATTTTATTAAAAAATTGTAGAGAAGAAATCATCCAGCCAATTTCAATCCTCCCACTGACTTCACCAAGTCAGATTAAAAAAGGATTTAATTAAAGCTGGCATTAGGAGCACCTAAATCAGTCACACTGATTTACCTAATAACATGGGTGAGCTCAATCACCAAGTGATCTAATCAAAATCTAACTTACCAGATTGGTCAGGTAAGTGAGATCAGTGGTGGGGATTTGCCATTAACTCGTCAATGATCGAATCAATGCGAGTAGCTCCCGCTTAAGAACCACTGGTCAAAACTGCCAAACTTACCTTAGACACCAACCGGTTCATTAGTTTTAATTTTGATCAACTTAGTAAATAGGGCTCCACCGCGTAGCCATGAATTAAGTCCATCTTGATCTAGTTAAAGATATGGACCCATTCAACTACAACTATTGAAGTTGAGTCTAGAGTATCCTTGACCTAATCTAATTCAACTTTTGATTAGATTTGACCAATTACTCCATTTAGTCTATTTTTTAAACTAACCTTAGGTCTAACCCAATTATGGACCTAATTCATCTAACCCATTGACCCACAAGTTTATGCAATTGTCTTAGGTCTTAATTCACAATTCTAGACCTACTAGACAACACTTAATTCTTTTAATTAAGTACTTGGGCTGATGGGTCAGGATTTGGCATTTTGAAAACAATTTTCAAATTTGAAAGATTTTATTTTCTGTTCACCAAATGTGTTAACTCATTTCACAAATGGGTCAGCACATTTCATAAACAGCAATTCTATTGCTCATTTCATAACAGAAAATAACTCAAAATAAATCATAAATTTTCTTTTAGATCTAATCTAACACATTCATGATAAATTTCTTAATTAAGTCCTTTCACTGCTTCATCGGCATGGGATATAATTGCATCGGCACCCCTATCGCCATAGGAGACCCCATCGAATGGGAAGAGAGGGCCTTTAAACCCTATTTTTCTCCTATGACCGGACGGGCATGGCAACCAACCCAATTAGATTACTTGCTACTTGGATCAAGTATATCTAAATATACCAATTTCAAAATTTAAATTTTGAATTTTAAATTTTAAATTTCAAATTTCAAATTTTAAATTTTAAATTTGAGATTTCAACCAAATTTCAAATTTTGAATTTCCAATCTTTGAATTTTAAATTTTGAATTTCAAATTTCAAATTTCAAATTTCAAATTTCAAATTTCAAATTTGAGATTTCAATCAAATTTTAAATTTCAAATTTTAAATTTTTGAATTTCAAATTTTAAATTTCAAATTTCAAATTTCAAATTTCAAATTTCAAATTTGAGATTTCAATCAAATTTCAAATTTTGAATTTTGAATTTCAAATTTGAAACTTCTAACAAATTTCAAATTTCAAATCTTTTTGAATTTTGAATTTTAAATTTTGAATTTTAAATTTAAACTTATAGATTACACCTTAATCTATGCATGCATATGTATATCATATTCTAGAACCTGGCTCTGATACCATTTGAAGCGAAAATTTAGTGCAGGGGCAAAATGGTAATTTTAAAAATTTTTCAAAATTACTATTTTACAGTAAAATTATTAATTAATCTCATTAATTAATACTAATTAATCCTACACTAGGATCTAAATATGATACAACAGCATGCATTTAAATTTGAAATTCAAATTTGAATCAGTAAACGTTTTACAGTACTGTGTTCAGAACACATCACCTTTTGCGGGTAGTCGATCACCGTAATCTGATCACTGTCGAGGGGCTCTGATCATCACGTCACAGCCACATAAATGTCTGGCCTCTGTGGATCGTCCACACGAAGCTCCCATCTGATCAGCTCCTCACGAATGCTAGTTCGTGATTTCACCCTTTTGATGGCAGATGTTGATCGAACTCCTTCGATCGATGTGTGCTGACTTCTCAGATGCTTCGGATCATCTGCACAGTTGCTTGAGAGGCTGATGGATCTCTCCCTAAAATTTGGTGGACTCACGACACTCGTGGCATACCAATCTCACTTCCCGAACCCTAGGTAGAAACCCTAGGGTACACACCAAAAACCCTGCGCCCAATTTTCTCTCTTTTCTTTCTTTTTCTCTCGGAAGGTTTTGGACCTTCACCTTACGCAGAAGCCTTTCTCACGCCCCAAAGTTTCTCTCCTAAAAATTTCTACGCACGTCCCACCTTTCTCCTCTTTTTAAAATAACGTCGAACGTGTCTTATCCGCGTGAGAGGATAAAGACAAGAGGTTACACATTTGAATTCAAATCAAATTTGAATTCAAACGAAAACTAACTTATCCCTATCCTTTTGGGCGTGAGAAGAGAAGGGGCGTGGCTCTTTGTGCGTAGAAAATATTTCACGAGAAACCTTTTCTCATGTAAGTAATGTGGCGCACAAAATGGATAAGGATGAAAGGGCAAGTGATAAGTTATCCATTCAAATTCAATCATGCTTTGAATTTGAATGGCTAACTAATTATTTTATCCATCCATATGGCGCACAAATGAGGGCGTGGGGAAGGGTTTTGTGTGAGAAAAATTTCACGAGAAGTTTCTTCTCGTGAATTCAAATGGGTGCAAGGAAGTTGGGTGTCGCAGAGAATTTAAAACAAGGTGGTTTGATTCAAATTGAGCCAACCTAGTTTAAAATAGGTTAAGCACAATTAGACCAGATTAAACCCAACATAATTAGGCTTAATTAGGCTCAATAAAATCTTAATCAAATTAGGAATTAACTAAACCTAATCCCTGATCAAATCAGGGACTAAACCACCTTAGCGATTAGGTCAACATTTAACCTAATCGGGTCAATCCAAACTAAATCCAATTCAATTTGGACTTGATCCAAAAATAATTATTCAATCAAATTGAGTTAATTAGTGATTAAATCACTAATTAAACCTCTCATAAATATTGAATCCAAATCTGATGGGCAATTAGGCATCAGAGACCATCGATATGAAGCCCTGATCAAAGAGTTCAAATTTCAAATTCAAAATTTGAAATTCAAAATTTTGACCCTGGTACCCAAAATGTGTGGAACTCATGATTAGAGAATCCTAATTCTCAATCATAGAGTCCCAGATAGATAAGACTCATAATCAGCCATCAGATCAGAAAGGAACCTCTAATGTGTGTGACCCCGCAGGTTCGAACCTAAACCGGTAGCACAGGAACCAATTTCTGTACTAATCGAAGTGACCATCTAGCAATGGTACCCAATGACCGGATAGGTCGAATAATCACAATCACAACATTCAGAACCTACGTGAATATGGTTACCGTATAATTCATCCCTTTTGACCCCTGTATTTAGGACGACTCAGGGTTAAACTGTCAACCCTAATGATATCATCCGAATCGTGCTCAACTCAATTAGTCCTGTGACTCCTCACTAGGACTACCCTGGCCAAGGTTTTGCTAAATTGAAACACGACTGTACACAGCTCCTAAATTAGAGTGGTCAATCCCATCTTGACACACGCACCGACAAGTCAAGTACTTGACTACACCCAGCAACCTTCCGTCATTGAATTAGAAATTCAGGTAGTCCAGTGCCTAAGTGTAGTGAATTGCTTGCAAGTCACCGTGGTGGTCTCAGGTCGGAGAGACATTTATACCCATATCCCATCGGAGCAAATCTTGATAGCAGAAATAGCTCCGGAGTTGGTCATGTTCAGTGCAGATGTACCATTACATCTCATCTGTATGCCATACCAGTGTCTCTACACTCTTTGGTTATGAGGACAACCAACCCATATGGCACACAACGACCTATGCTCGATAAACGTTGTCGTCCTTAGTAACAACGTATCATTTGGTCGTGAACATGTTTAAGGACTAAGCGACAAATCCTCCTTTGTCGAGTCTAAATAGTCCTAAGGACTTCACCACAACACAGGAGTTCATTAGAAGATGAAACATTTGTGATGAAAAAATATCAAAATAACTTTTATTTATTTATAATTCATGTACTAATACAAAAAGGAGCACAACCGTCAATAGACTGACGATTGGCTTTGGGACACTATTCCCAACAAGGACAACCTTATACTAGCATAAGATCAATTTTAAATCATCAAAACTTTCAAATATAAGATAAAAATCAGATTATATATGTTTTTAAAAATTAGTAACTTTGATACCACTGTTAGAAAATCGAGTAGGATACATGCATAGATTTCAAAAATCTTTACAAGAGCAGCGAAAAATGAATCGAGTTAAACCCTTTAACTCCACATGCATTAGATTTTATATAATCCTATCCAAGCTCCAAAATAAAGATATACATATAATCTGCAAATTAAAATAAGTATGAGATCAAATCTCAATACCTTTGCATGGATAGAAATTCATCGTTACTGATGTCTCAGATTCGAAGGTCCTTGAGCCGCACACGTACCCGACCTCTACAGATATCCATCGAGATTAACCTTGAATCCTTCTTCTCATGGTGATCTTTCTTCTCCAAAAAAGATTTATACCTCTTTAAATCTTGATCAGCAAATGATCTCGACTGCAACTTCAACCCTTGAACTACAGCCTCCTTCTTGTTTCTTGCTGTAGAAGAGACTCTTCTTCTTCTTGGCATATGGAATACGGGTACCCAACCCTTGGGCATGAAAAAGAAAAGAGGGAGAGAGGGTGTGGCATGGAGAAGGAGAGAGGAGAGTTTTGATTTCTCAAAATTCTATTATTCTTTTAAAACCCTAAGAGTGTCTCTTTATATAGATCCTTTCTTGATCCAAATCAAGAACCAATTAGCTTAAAAAGGTTAGTTCTTATCTCATAAAGATTTTTACTTTTTTAATTTGATTATTTTTCATTAAAATTAGATTTAATTGGTAGGGTATGAATCTTTTTTGGCAAGCACATGGGGTGCCCTAGCCAAATAAGGCAGACTAAGTGGGTGCCCCTTATAATAGAGGGCAGGTAGATGGGCCACCAACACTGGATGCCTCTTAGGATTTTTTTCATGCACAAGAGAGGGGGTGTAGCCCCTCTCTCTCTTCTTTCCATGCCAATGCAAGAGAGAGGGTGGACCCCTCTCTCTTTCTCACACCAATCCAAGGTTGGCATCCCATGGAATTTCTAAAAGAGATGCATGGCGCTATCTCTTCTTTCCTTTAATTCCACACACAATATCAGAAAATAAATGAGGAGATAATGAAGAGATAATTTAGCCAACTCATTGACTTAATTCAATCCTCTTGAGCTCACAATTAGGTGCCCAACTAAATCTTAATGGATTTAGATTAGGTTCAATGCAATGGACTTGATCCAATTGAAGTCCTCAGAAGAATTAGGTTTAACCATGTGCTAACATGATTTTCTTAAAACCAATAGAATTTCAATAAACCCTAACCCAATTAGAACTTCATAAGTCCAATTAGTAAATTCAGGATTAAATCCCTTAATGTGTGATCCCATAGGTTCCATTCTATTTGGTAGTGAGATATATTGTGATCTCCATCATAATATCATCGAAACTCTTTTTGATAGGTTAGAACAATTCTAACTCTATTCTTCGAGAGTCATCGATCATCAAGATGACATCTGATGAGTCTCATAATCCACCAATGATATCTAGCAGTATGTAGTGACAACCCAATAAAATAAAAGTATGAATCTCTAGGTGCAATTATCATATGATTCAGTCCTTCTATCGTGAGTTCCGACTTGACAGAGATCATGAAGAATTCATCAGACCCCATCGTCAGTCATATGCTAGATTGACTCGATTCGAGTTTATTTGTGAATCCCGTGAAAACTCTTTTTCAATATTCATACTTGCTTTGGCTAAAGACTTTTTGAACTCAATCTCACAAATCGTATAGGACTTCTCCTTTTCTATCAAAATTGATAGATTCTATCTAGGTGCATGCTACTCTAAATAGCGAATCTGAACCTACTGTACTTAACATATATAGTAAGAATCTGAATGGCTAGAGATAAAGAGAACGTGCAGTCAAACTCAGTAGCCTCATTGCGAAAAGCTGATGATACCATAGATCAAAGGACCACTCACACCACTGCAGCATCGAGAAGATCACTAATAAGTGAGTAGACATCCAAGTAATTTTTCATATTGATCATGCTCAGTACAAGTTGTTCTCTAACAACCACCCATACCTTTACCCCGGTGTCCCTACATTGCAGATCCGAGACTTATCTGCCTACAAGGAAGATGAACCGTGCACCAATCTCGAATGCATTGATCACTGTCCTCTGTGATGATCTTTTGATTGAGAGTATTTAGAAATTAACCACTAATTAATGCATGTCTCAAATTTTTAACACTTTAAGAATATACAAAAATCATCTTTATTAATTTTTAGAATAAATTATGGATACATAAACATGATTAGAATAAAAAAATCCCTTATTGATAATAAAAATATTACAAGTATAAGATTAAGCCCTAGAATTAAAAAATTTGTCAGCCAATAATTGGCTCCTAGGACATAAATCTAACAGTTGCTACACTTTATAATTTAAAAATTATTTAGTATAAATAATGTCATTACCATATTGATGATTTAATAAATTTTTAATTTTTGAAGGTATCTTATGTGTTTAAAATATTATGTATAAAATAGAGCCCATCCTAAAGGCTCAATTATGAAAGGATATATTGCTAAAGAATATTTGATATTTTATTCAAGATATCTTGAAAATATAGAGATCCTTTTTAATCGACCACAAAGAAATTATGATATTATTGATAACTCAAAAATTTATAAGTTCTCAACTGTTGGAAGAGTTTTGGAGAAGGTTGATAGTGTGGTTCTGGATAGAAAATCCTTAGCACAAGCCTATCATTATGTGTTACTTTATAGTGACATAATATCTCAGTATCACAGGTTAGTATAATAATTATTGCCCAACTATGCAACCCAAGAGGGAGGGTGAATTGGGTTTCTAAAATTTTAAACTTAACTTATGACTTACAACAAATGTTTAACAATAGCTAAATAAATGAGGAGAGTATAGTTGATTCAAGGCTAATGGTTGAATGCAAGAATGTAAGAGAATAAGAAAATTCTAAAGAAGAGCAATTAGGCACAACACAAATAAAAGGATTTATAGTGGTTCGGTGCCAACCTTGCATCTACATCCACTCCCCAAGCTCCTACTTGAGAATTCCAATCCACTAACTTGTATTCAACCTGAATACAAATGTCAGAAACTCTGACTCTAGCTATCTCAAACTAGACCACTTATTTTTCGGGTACAAGCCAACCCAATACACTCCAATTCAAGGTTCGAATCAATCTTCTCTTATTTTGGAACCCTTTCAAAACAAAAATAATAGCTTAAACAGAGTATAACAATTAATAGCTCAGTAAATATAAAAGAAAGCTCCTTTAATGAGTGAATGAGGCTTTAAATATACTTTACTCAAAGAGAAGAATGCTCTTTTTGATTTTCTCAAGGTGGTTGGAGACTTGAATGTGCACTTGAGGAGTTGGTGAGCTTGAATTAAAGGCTTCTTGAATGCTTTGAGTGAGCTCTTGCTTAGGGCTGAAAAGTTGCTTGAAATTCTCTTTTCAAAAATCTCTCTTCTTGATTCTTGTTGATGATTTCCATCTTTTTATCTCTTTTATAGCTTTAAGGAATAGTGGAGAACAATCTGAGCTGAAATAGAGCCGTTAGACCATATTAAATGAGCATTAAAAGTACTTAAAATGAGTTAAAAACTAGCCGTTGCGGAACATTCCCGTCACAGGAGTCGACTCATGGGTCGACTCATGCTCATGGGTCGACTCATGGGTCGACCTCTGTAGAAAAACAGCAGAAAATAAAGTTCTGTAATTTTTGGCCTAAAAACAGCAGGGGTCGACTCATAGGGTCGACTCATGCCTGGGGGTCGATCCCATGGGTCGACTCACAGACTGTGCCACCCAAAAAATCTGCATGCCAATCAGCTCATTGTGCCATGAGTCGACTCATGGGATCGACTTATATTTTTCAAACATGAATATCTTTCAAAATACAAGTCCAAAAATAATAAAATTTTCACCAATGGATCACAAATCTTTTGTTCTATCACTTGATGCTTTCAAATCAGGATTTGATAAAATTATGATTTTGTCCCTGAAAAGCAAAAAGTTTTTTTCAAGCGAAAATCATTAGTACCCCTTCAAATGCTTTGTAATCATCAAAATTAATCCAAGGAGCAACAATCTCCTCCTTTTTGATGATGACAAAATATTTGAGCAAAAGCATGTATAAAACATTGAGCATGAATTTCAAAGGAATGAAATGCATCATAGGTAGTTTGAAGATAAATAAAAAATTTGCTACCAAATTGAAAATTACTTATAAGTGCATTTGCTTGAAAAGAAGATTGATTCTTTGGCACGTGATACATGTGCCCATTTGCTTGTGTTGCTCATTTGCCTAACAATTTGTCTATTACTTAATAATTTGAAAATTTGCTCATTTGAAAGTTTGCTCATTTAAAAATATTTGCTTATTGGATTATGTGATTTTTGGTATCAGAGCAGAATTTTTGGTATCAGAACAAAGCAGAATTTGCCTAAGAATTTGAAAATTTGCTCTTTGCTCATTTGAAAATATCTCATTTGCTCATTTGATTATTTAATTTTGGTATCAGAGCATGCCTAAGAATTTGAAAATTTGCTCATTTGCTTAACTTTTTGCTCAATTTGCTTTTGATTCTTTTATCAAGTTGCTTTTGATTCTTTTATCAATTTGCTTTTGATTCTTTTATCAATTTGCTTTTTGTTGGTGCAAAAATCTGCTTGCGCCGGAGAAGCTGGAGTCAGAGAAGCCACGGTCGCCGCCGGGACCTGCAAGGGAAGTCTAAATCGGAGGTGGGGTTGCTCCGGCAAGACCCTCCGATGCTTAAGTCAGTTCTCTACCTCAACAAGAATGGAGTGCTCGAACAGAGAATTTAGCAGAGTTTTGAGATAAGAAATGAGCTTAGAGAATAACGTATCTGGATCCTCCCCTTTTTATAGGCGGAGGAGGTAACGGATTGATGGCGACGTCTGTAACCGTCTGGTCGTGGGCCGCCCATAGTCAGGGAGAATTTATTGCGAGGGGTAGTGGAGCTGAATCGTGGCTATCACCGTAGCTCGCCACGTGGAATCAGTTGCGAGGAGTGGAGCAGCATCCGTTGTCGTGACTTGCCAGTGGGTGGGAGAATCGCCCGGTATCCGTTGCAGGAGGTGGAGCAGGTTCGTGGCCGTTATTGTGGCCTGCCAGGGGGTAGTGGAGCTGTGCGGAATCTGCCACAGGAAGTGGAGCAGAGCGGCGATGGTTACTGCGGCCTGTCAGGGAATGATGGAGCTGCGCGGAATCCGCCACAGGAAGTGGAGCAGGATCGTGGCCGTTATGGTGGCCTGCCAGGGGGTGCAGATACATCGGATGAAGTTCGGCAGCGGTCGGAGTCCGGCCCCTGTAGGAGTCCGGACTAAATTTGTCTGCAGCCGTTGGGGCCGAGGACGGAGCCCGGCTCCCGTAGGAGTCCGGACGGAGTCTGCTTGCGGCTGCAGTTGTTGGCGTCGAGGATGAAGCCCGGCTCCCATAAGGGTACGGGCGAAGTCTCCCTGCAATTAAAGTTAAAGGCGAAGTCCGGCTCCCGTAGGAGTCCGGACGGGGATTACTAGCAGTCGTTGTTGAGGACGGAGCCTGGCTCCCGTAGGAGTCCGGGCGGAGTCTGCTGGCGACTGCAGTTGTTGGCGTCGAGGATGAAGCCCGGCTCCCATAAGAGTACGGGCGAAGTCTCCCTGCAATTAAAGTTAAAGGCGAAGTCCGGCTCCCGTAGGAGTCCGGACGGGGATTACCAGCAGTCGTTGTTGAGGACGGAGCCCGACTTCCGTAGGAATTCGGGCGGAGTCTGCTGGCGGCTGCAGTTGTTGGCGTCGAGGATGAAGCCCGGCTCCCATAAGAGTACGGGCGAAGTCTCCCTGCAATTAAAGTTAAAGGCGAAGTCCGGCTCCCGTAGGAGTCCGGACAGAGATTACCAGCAGTCGTTGTTGAGGACGGAGCCCGGCTCCCGTAGGAGTCCGGGCGGAGTCTGCTGGCGGCTGCAGTTGTTGGCGTCGAGGATGAAGCCCGGCTCCCATAAGAGTACGGGCGAAGTCTCCCTGCAATTAAATTAAAGGCGAAGTCCGGCTCCCGTAGGAGTCCAGACGGGGATTACCAGCAGTCGTTGTTGAGGACGGAGCCCGGCTCCCATAGGAGTCCGGGCGGAGCTGTCCTGTAGTCGATGTCGGCGGCGGGGCCTGGCTCCCGTGGGAGTCTGGGCGGAGCTGTTCTGTAGTTGATGTCGGCGGCGGGGCCCGGCTCCCGTGGGAGTCTGGGCGGAGCTGTTCTACTTGTAACTGTTGGAGTTGTCGGTGATGGAGCCCGGCTCCCGTAGGAGTCTGGGCGGAGCCATCCTATAGTCGATGTCGGCGATGGGGCCCGGCTCCCGTAGGAGTCCGGGCGGAGCTGTTCTGTAGTTGATGTCGGCGGCGGAGCCCGGCTCCCGTGGGAGTCCGGGCGGAGCTGTTCTGCTTGTAACTGTTGGAGTTGTCGGTGACGGAGCCCGGCTCCCGTAGGAGTCCGGGCAGAGCCGTCCTGTAGTCGATGTCGGTGGCGGGGCCCAGCTCCCGTAGGAGTCCGGGCGGAGCTGTTCTGTAGTTGATGTCGGCGGCGGGGCCCGGCTCCCGTGGGAGTCCGGGCGGAGCTATTCTGCTTGTAACTGTTGGAGTTGTTGGTGATGGAGCCCGGCTCCCGTAGGAGTCCGGGCGGAGCCGTCCTGTAGTCAATGTCGGCGGTGGGGCCCGGCTCCTGTAGGAGTCCGGACGGAGCTGTTCTGTTTGTAACTGTTGGAGTTGTCAGTGATGGAGCCCGGCTCTCATAGGAGTCCGGGTGGAGCCGTCCTATAGTCGATGTCGGCGGTGGGGCCCGGCTCCCGTAGGAGTCCGGGCGGAGCTGTTCTGTAGTTGATGTCAGAGGCGGAGCCCGGCTCCCGTAGGAGTCCGGGCGGAGCCCGGCTCCCGTAGGAGTCCGGGCGGTGCTGTTCTGTAGTTGATTCCGCTGAGGGTTCCGGCTGTGGGTATTTTATACCCAACACCAGTCCCCCTACTTCCGAGTTTGAATTTCAAACGAAGGAAGTACAGAGAGAGAGAGATGGGCACAGCCAGAACCGTCCCTTCGAATCCTGCGCACTGCCGCCTCCAGATATTTTGGCATTAAATGAGCGCATGCTGGAGTCTTTTCGAATTGGAGCAGTACGAGGGGATGCTTCGAAATTCTCGTAGGTACACTGGCCTAGGTACGGCGCAATTATGATCCTGCCAACCGTCAGCCGCTTTTAGCCGTCTGCCAGGGGGAGTGGGACACGTGTCGGATGCGGACTGGCCCGGGGGATTCGCGATCATTATGGTGCCGGATCCCAGGGTCTATTTAAACCCGTCCTCCCCCCTTCAGGCGTCCTACTTCATTCCTGAGTTTTCGCTGGTGTCTATCTTCTCTTCGAGAGCCCTGCTCTAGTGAACGTCTTCTCGAGCCGTAGGCGCCTCCCGTTTCTCGTCCCCCAGGTCCCTCAGAGTAATATAGGTTAGTGCCAACCTTCCTCTCACTGCCTAGGGGTTTCTCCTCTCTTCATTACTTTTGTGCCTTCCTCCGAGTTAGCCTTCGGCCTCTCGTTCCTCTTTCGGTCTGTCTTTTTAGGGTCCTTTAGATCCTCCCTTCGAAACTACTCAAAATGTCTTCTGACTCTTCTGCTCCCGACAGTTCTGAGAGTTCTTCTGCTTCAAACCCCCAGGTCCCTATCTCTGCGGACGAACCCACGTCCGGGGCTGGGCCTCGCCCGGTTTTCGCACCGGGCGCTATTCTATGTTCGTCGACTTCGGATGAACTCCTTCTGATAAGGGTTCGGTATGGGGTTCCTCCGGAGTACGACCTGGAGCTACCTGGCCCCTCTGATCGGGCCAGCACTCCTCCTCCCGGTCGCTTCTATTTGTATCAGGAAGCGTTCCGTGCCGGACTCCGGCTTCCGCTTCCTGTCTTTGTCGCTGCCTTCTTCCGCTTCTTGGACATTTCTCTTGCTTCCGTGGCCCCGAATTTCTTTAGGTTTTTGATAGGGTTTCTCTCCCTCTGCCACATAGCCGAGGTTCAGCCGTCCCTCTCCTTGTTTAGGCATTTTTATACCTTCAAACGCCATCCTTCGGCGAAGGACTGGTGGTACTTCTCCCCCCAGTTTGGTAAGAAGGGGTTGCTGAAGGGCGCCCCTTCTTCGATTCACAAATGGAAGGAGAAATACCTCTTCGTCCACTGCCCGACCCTAGAATTGGGCCTGCCCCCTTGGGGGTCTCTAAGGGATTCCGTCCGCCGGGCTCCCAGCCTGGGGGAGGACGACCTCCAGGCTGCCCAGAAGCTTCTAACTTATCCCGCTCCTTCTCTTCCTAATCTTCTGAGGGAGCAGCTTCTTTTCAACATCGGCCTGAGCCCTCAGGATCCAGCGAGTATTCATCTTATCTTTTCTTTTCTCGCCTTCCTCTTTTTCTTCTCTTTACCTCTTTTTCCTCCCCACTCTTTCTTTTTTCTTTCTTTTTTTTTTTCTTTTTTTTTTTTAGCAATGGATGCCAAAGCGATGCGGATGCTTGCCAGGGGCATGAGAGCTCAGAAGAGAAAGGGTGCGGCGGCCTCCGGATCGGCGAAGAGGGCCAGGGCGGAGGAGATGAGCTTGGCCGCGCCCGTCCAGACGGCCCCGGCCATCGACATTCCTTCAGATGCCGAGCCCGTGGCTCCCCGAGCCTCCTCGAGGAGCCCGCCGACTGGGGCCCCCGCTCCAGGGGTTCGCCCCACGGAGGGGCCTACCGCGGGGAGGAGGAGGAAATCGGTGGCTCGCAGGGCGAGCAGCCACCAAGCTACTGCAGATGAGTCCGTCTGCTCCGAGGGGGGATCGGAGAACCCCTTCAACGATAGAAACTTGATCAGGCGGCTGCTTGACGGCTGCATCTTGTCCGACGTCGTGGAGAGGATCGACCGCGCTGATCCTGAGCAGCGGGCTTGGGACTCTTTGGGGTCCTTCCTCGAGGTAAGTGGATATTTATTTACACGGTCACCCGATCTTTGTCGTAATTCTCCATCCATCCTTGCAGATTGGGCACCAGCTCTTCACCTATGTCGAGGCGACGAGCCGCATGAGGAGGGACCTCCTTCAGGCGGAGGAACGCTGCCAAGCCGAGGTTGCTCGCCTCCAAGCGAAGTCGGTCGAAGTAGTCGCCCTCCAGGAGGCCCTGGAGAGAGAAAGGCGAGCCCGGGAAGAGGAGAGACGAATCTTGGAGGAGTCGGCGAGGAAGGCGGAGGCCGAGGTCGCCCATTTGGTCGAGCAAACTCCGGTTCTGGTCTCGGAGGGCAGGGCTCTTGCGGTGGAGGAATTCAAGGCCTCCGCGGAGATGAGGGACCTGAACGTCCAGTTCGGCCAGGAGGCGTTCACTAAGGGGTTCGAGCTCTGCCAAGAGAAGGTGGCCAGCAAATACCTCGACCTCGATCTCGGCTTTCTTGAGGAGTCTGAAGATGAGGCCGGCCCCTCATCTGCCGCCACCGCAGTCACACCCCCCGCGCTGAGTTCTCCACCTCCTGTCCCTGAGGTCTAAGACCTCTGATCTTGTGCCCTTATTTTGTCGCCATATTTTCTTTCTGTTTGTCTTCAAAATTATTCAATCAATAAAGTCGAATTTCTTATTGTGGATGGCTTCTCCTTCCCCCCCTCCTTCTTTCTGCTTTTCTTCTTGTAATGAGTCGATCTTTGATGCTTGCATCTTCCGATGGCAGTGCCCTGCTGAAGCACTCCCCTTGCCCCTGGGGGTCCCGCTGAAATCGACAATCCAGCGGTTGAAAAAGGAGGTCCTTCACCTGACGAAGAAGTTGAAGAAGTCGAAAGGCGAGCTCCGCAAATCGAGAGAAGGCCATTCTGAAGCCGCCGCCGAGGCCGCCCACTTTCGGAGTCTCCATGTGAAGGCGATCATGGATTACAGCTGGAGGAAGGCGAACTTCACAAAGGAGCTCGAGGAATGCAAGAAGAGCACCAACGACCGAATTTGGGCTCAAGAGGCCAGGATCAGCGCCCTTAAGGTGGAGCTGTCAGCTGCGAAGAGGAAGATTGGCCAGCTGGAAGGAAACTCATCCCGACTCTTGGCCCGGGTTGATGATGGACAGAAGTGGTCGCAGAAGGTCTCCGACCTTCAGAAGCAGCTTCAAGACGCCGAGATGAGCCACGAAGTGCAGCAGGCCAGCTAGCGCCGGCAAGTGGAAGAGTATAAAGGGAGATTCCGGACGGTGGCTGACGAAGTCGTTCGTCTCCAGAGACAGCTGGCTAATAGGGCGCAGCTTACTTCTGCCCAAGATTCCGAAGAGCTCCAGGCCCTGAGAGGCACTGTTGAAGGGATTTCTGTCTCCCTCGGGGAGAAGACGGCCGAGCTGCAACAAGTGAAGATCCAACTGGCACTTGAGCGGAAGGCCGTCGCAGATGCGGAGGCGGAGTCCAAAGTTTTGCGGAAGTGGCATCGAGAAGCGGAGGCTGAGAGCCAGCAACTTCGTCGGGCGCTCCAGGATGCGCTGCGGAAGAGGGAAGAACTAGAAGAAGCAATAGAGAACCTGAGGCAGTCCTGGTTGAGGGATGGAGTAGATAACCCTAGGTCGGAGGGAGCAGGACCTCCTTAGAGCTCTTTTGTCTTTCTGTCTTATCATGCAGTTATTTCCTTTTTGTCGTTTTGTCCTTCTTTCCTTGGCCGTCCTGGCCTTGTAGTGTGTATATATCGAAAATGAAATGAAAAGAGCATTTTGCGTTACCTCGTCCGCACGCTGCGCTAATATTGTTGTCTGCAGAACCTTTCTTGATGTTTGACTTGTCTGATGTAGACGTCGTCGGGGGGGGGGCTTTTTCCTTTCATCCGATCATGTTAGGCGGCCGAGTTTCGTCGCCATTAACCCTTGCCACAGAAGTCGCGGATGGGGCCCGGCTCCCGTAGGAGTCCGAGCGAAGTCTTCCTTGTAGGCGGAACCCGGCTCCCATAGGAGTCCGGGTGGAGTCTTCCTTGGCGTTGGAACCCGGCTCCCATAGGAGTCCGGGTGAAGTCTTCCCTGGCGTTGGAATCCGGCTCCCGTAGGAGTCCGGGTGAAGTCTGCCTTCGCGTTGGAACCCGGCTCCCGTAGGAGTCCGGGCGAGGTCTTCTTTGGCGTTGGAACCCGACTCCCGTAGGAGTCCGGGCGAGGTCTTCCCTGGCGTTGGAACCCGACTCCCGTAGGAGTCCGGGTGAAGTCTGCCTTGGCATTGAAACCCGGCTCCCGTAGGAGTCCGGGCGAGGTCTTCTTTGGCGTTGGAACCCGACTCCCATAGGAGTCCGGACGAGGTCTTCCCTGGCGTTGGAACCCGACTCCCGTAGGAGTCCGGGTGAAGTCTGCCTTGGCGTTGGAACCCGGCTCCCGTAGGAGTCCGGGCGAGGTCTTCTTTGGCGTTGGAACCCGGCTCCCGTAGGAGTCCGGGCGAGGTCTTCCCTGGCGTTGGAACCCGACTCCCGTAGGAGTCCGGGTGAAGTCTGCCTTGGCATTGAAACCCGGCTCCCGTAGGAGTCCGGGCGAGGTCTTCTTTGGCGTTGGAACCCGGCTCCCGTAGGAGTCCGGACGAGGTCTTCCCTGGCGTTGGAACCCGACTCCCGTAGGAGTCCGGGTGAAGTCTGCCTTGGCGTTGGAACCCGACTCCCGTAGGAGTTCGGGTGAGGTCTTCCCCGACGTTGGAACCCAGCTCCCGTAGGAGTCCGGGCGAGGTCTTCCTTGGCGTTGGAACCCGGCTCCCGTAGGAGTCCGGGCAAGGTCTTCCCTGGCGTTGGAACCCGGCTCCCGTAGGAGTCCGGGTGAGGTCTTCCCCGGCGTTGGAACCCGGCTCCCGTAGGAGTCCGGGCGAGGTCTTCCTTGGCGTTGGAACCCGGCTCCCGTAGGAGTCCGGGCGAGGTCTTCCCTGGCGTTGGAACCCGGCTCCCGTAGGAGTCCGGGTGAAGTCTGCCTTGGCGTTGGAACCCGGCTCCCGTAGGAGTCTGGGCGAGGTCTTCTTTGGCGTTGGAACCCGGCTCCCGTAGGAGTCCGGGTGAGGTCTTCCCTGGCGTTGGAACCCGGCTCCCGTAGGAGTCCAGGTGAAGTCTGCCTTGGCATTGGAACCCGGCTCCCATAGGAGTCCGGGTGAGGTCTTCCCCGGTGTTGGAACCCGGCTCCCGTAGGAGTCCGGGTGAAGTCTTCCCTGGCGTTGGAACCCGGCTCCCGTAGGAGTCCGGGCCTTCCATTTTGCTCGAACCGGCATGAGGTTCTCCTCGCGTTACCAGCCTGGCTTGTGGGGGAGCGTTAGGGCACTGTGAGGCCTCTCCCCCATCCGGTCTAAAAGAATCGGGCCTTCGACTTTGCTCATGTCAGGACGAGGTTCTCCTCCTGTTCCTGACATGGCTGTGGGGGCACATTAGGGCGTTGTAAGGCCTCTCCCCCCATCCGGTCTAAAAGAACCGGGCCTTTGACTTTGCTCAAGTTAGGGCGAGGTTCTCCTCCTGTCCCTAACAGGGCTGTGGGGGTACATTAGGGCGTTGCAAGGCCTCTCCCCCCATCCGATCTAAAAGAATCGGGCCTTTGACTTTGCTCAAGTTAGGGCGAGATTTTCCTCCTGTCCCTAACAAGGCTGTGGGGGCACATTAGGACGTTGTAAGGCCTCTCCCCCCATCCGGTCTAAAAGAACCGGGCCTTTGACTTTGCTCATGTCAGGATGAGGTTCTCCTCCTGTTCCTGATATGGCTGTGTTTTTGGAGGGATCATATCCAGTCATAATACATCCACACTAGGTGGGAGGGGCACGTTAGGCAGAAAGAAAAGTAGATTCAAGGCGAAATAGTAAGTGATACATTTATAGTTTTCTCGCTCCTCCTTGAGGCCCTCCGGTGATGGAGTCGATGGTCCCGATGGGAGGCCGGTCCCCGGGCTGCTCCTCCCTTTTCTGCGGTTCAGGCGGTGGGAGGGCTCTTGGCCGGTCTCCTCTACCCTCAGGCCTACGGCGGATGAATCTGTCGAGTCAACCTCGCCGAATGAGCTCCTCGATCTCGTCCTGGAGCTGGATACATTCTTCGGTGTCGTGGCCGTGGTCGCGGTGGTAGAGGCAGAACTTGTTGGGGTTGCGCTTCCCGGGATGTGTGCGCATCCTCTCCGGCCTAGGGAGCTGCTCCCTGACCTCCATTAATACTTGGGCCTTCGAGGCGTTGAGGGGGCGTAGTTGCAAAATCTCCCTGGTGGGGAGTCCCGCCGAACCCCGCGGTCCGGGCTTCTCTGCCTGCGTGCCCGGGGTGGAGTATGGGCGTGCTTATGTCCAGGAGGGGATCGGGAACGCGGTCGGGCTTTCTTGGGCCTTTTCTCAACTGCGGGCTTACTCGAATCTCCCGCTTGACGCTCCCTTACTGTCTCTTCGTCCTTCATTTTGAAGGCTTCTTCCGCTCGGGCGTATCCTTCAACCCGAGCCAGTAAATCGGCAAAATTTCTGGGATCTTCTTCTCCAGGGAGTACAAAAGATCATTCTTCTGAAGGCCGCCTTTCAGGGCGGCCATGGCAACTGATTGGTCCAAGTTCTGGACCTCCAACGCTGCGATGTTAAAGCGGTTGACGTAGGCCCGTATGGACTCCCTTCCCTCTGCTTGATGTTGATGAGGGACTCCGAACCCTTTCGGAGACACCGGCTGCTGACAAAATGGGCCACAAATTGGTGGCTCATTTGATCGAAGGAAAAGATGGTACCCGGCTTCAGAGCCGAGTACCAGTTCCTCGCTGCTCCCTTCAAAGTAGATGGAAAAGTCCGGCATAAGATGGCGTCAGGAGCGCCGTGAAGCAGCATCATCGTTCGGAAGGCCTCTAGATGATCAACCGGGTCCGAAGTCCTGTCGTAGCTTTCGAACTGGGGAAGCTTGAAGTTTGGCGGGATCGGTTCCTGCATAATCATTTGGGAGAAGGGAGGGTCAGTGCAAATATCCTCACCATAAGCGGGGGGCGCGTGGCGGAGTTCTTCAATCTGCCGGTTCATCTCCTGGAGCCTCCGATCCAGGAAATCCTCTCGACTTCGAGTCTCGAGGGTCCTTTGGCAGAACGGGGGCAGGAATCTTCCAGGGGTGGAGTCGTGATCCGATTGAGGGCTCTCTACCCTCGAATTTGCCTTCCCGAGAAGGACGGAGCGGCTGGCCCAGGCGGCCCGCCCCGCCGTCGGGTTCTGGCATTCCGGAGATGCCCCTTCCGGATGCGCCGACGCCTGCGGTTGCTGCTGCTGCATTGCTTGTACGGCCTCGACGAGGCCTCTGACCTGCTGTGCCAGCAAGTCAAATTGCTCCACACCGACCGCCGCCACCAGAGGGGGAGGAGGAGGAGGCTGAGAAACTGGAGGGGAGGCCGGAGCCTGAGATCTGGCCGCGGAGGCCGTAGACCGCCGGGTGGATGCCTTGCGCGGAGGCATCGAGTGTCGATCTCGCGAAGGGAGATTAGGAGTGGGTGACGGAGAGACGGTCGGAGACGGCTCTGTTGAACACTCCTTTAAGAATAAGGGTGCTGCGAAGACACACCCCTTCCTCTAGCGCCAATCCTGTTGGTGCAAAAATCTGCTTGCGCCGGAGAAGCTGGAGTCGGAGAAGCCGCGGTCGCCGCCGAGACCTGCAAGGGAAGTCTAAATCGGAGGTGGGGTTGCTCCGGCAAGACCCTCCGACGCTCAAGTCAGTTCTCTGCCTCAACAAGAATGGAGTGCTCGAACGGAGAATTTAGCAGAGTTTTGAGATAAGAAATGAGCTTAGAGAATAACATACCTGGATCCCCCCTTTTTATAGGTGGAGGAGATAACGGATTGATGGCGACGTCTGTAACCGTCTGGTCGTGGGCGGCCCATAGTCAGGGAGAATTTACTGCGAGGGGTAGTGGAGCTGAATCGTGGCTATCACCGTAGCTCGCCACGTGGAATCAGTTGCGAGGAGTGGAGCAGCGTCCGTTGTCGTGACTTGCCAGCGGGTGGGAGAATCGCCCGGTATCCGTCGCAGGAGGTGGAGCAGGTTCGTGGCCGTTATTGTGGCCTGCCAGGGGGTAGTGGAGCTGTGCGGAATCCGCCACAGGAAGTGGAGCAGAGCGGCGATGGTTATTGCGGCCTGTCAGGGAATGATGGAGCTGCGTGGAATCCGCCACAGGAAGTGGAGCAGGATCGTGGCCGTTATGGTGGCCTGCCAGGGGGTGCAGATACATCGGATGAAGTTCGACAGCGGTCGGAGTCCGGCCCCCGTAGGAGTCCGGACTAAATTTGTCTACAGCCATTGGGGCCGAGGACGGAGCCCGGCTCCCATAGGAGTCCGGGCGGAGTCTGCTTGCGGCTGCAGTTGTTGGCATCGAGGATGAAGCCCGGCTCCCATAAGGGTACGGGCGAAGTCTCCCTGCAATTAAAGTTAAAGGCGAAGTCCGGCTCCCGTAGGAGTCCGGACGGGGATTACCAGCAGTCGTTGTTGAGGACGGAGCCCGGCTCCCGTAGGAGTCCGGGCGGAGTCTGCTGGCGGCTGCAGTTGTTGGCGTCGAGGATGAAGCCCGGCTCCCATAAGAGTACGGGCGAAGTCTTCCTGCAATTAAAGTTAAAGGCAAAGTCTGGCTCCCGTAGGAGTCCGGACGGGGATTACCAGCAGTCGTTGTTGAGGACGGAGCCCGACTCCCGTAGGAGTCCGGGCGGAGTCTGCTGGCGGCTGCAGTTGTTGGCGTCGAGGATGAAGCTCGGCTCCCATAAGAGTACGGGCGAAGTCTCCCTGCAATTAAAGTTAAAGGCGAAGTTCGGCTCCCGTAGGAGTCCGGATGGGGATTACCAGCAGTCGTTGTTGAGGACGGAGCCCGGCTCCCGTAGGAGTCCGGGCGGAGTCTGCTGGCGGCTGCAGTTGTTGGCGTCGAGGATGAAGCCCGGCTCCCATAAGAGTACGGGCGAAGTCTCCCTGCAATTAAAGTTAAAGGCGAAGTCCGACTCCCGTAGGAGTCTGGACGGGGATTACCAGCAGTCGTTATTGAGGACGGAGCCCGACTCCCGTAGGAGTCCAGGCGGAGCTGTCCTGTAGTCGATGTTGGCGGTGGGGCCCGGCTCCCGTGGGAGTCCGGGCAGAGCTGTTCTGTAGTTGATGTCGGCGGTGGGGCCCGACTCCCGTGGGAGTCCGGGCGGAGCTGTTCTGCTTGTAACTGTTGGAGTTGTCGGTGATGGAGCCCGGCTCCCGTAGGAGTCCGGGCGGAGCCGTCCTGTAGTCGATGTCGGCGGTGGGGCCCAGCTCCCGTAGGAGTCCGGGCAGAGCTGTTCTGTAGTTGATGTCGGCGGCGGGGCCCGGCTCCCGTGGGAGTCCGGGCGGAGCTGTTCTGCTTGTAACTGTTGGAGTTGTCGGTGACGGAGCCTGGCTCCCATAGGAGTCCGGGCGGAGCCGTCCTGTAGTCGATGTCGGCGGCGGGGCCCGGCTCCCGTAGGAGTCCGGGCGGAGCTGTTCTGTAGTTGATGTCGGCGGTGGGGCCCGGCTCCCGTGGGAGTCCGGGCGGAGCTGTTCTGCTTGTAACTGTTGGAGTTGTCGGTGACGGAGCCCGGCTCCCGTAGGAGTCCGGGCGGAGCCGTCCTGTAGTCGATGTCGGCGGCGGGGCCCGGCTCCCATAGGAGTCCGAGTGGAGCTGTTCTGTTTGTAACTGTTGGAGTTGTCGGTGACGGAGCCCGACTCCCGTAGGAGTCCGGGCGGAGCCGTCCTGTAGTCGATGTCGGCGACAGGGCCCGGCTCTCGTAGGAGTCCGGGCGGAGCTGTTCTGTAGTTGATGTCGGAGGCGGAGCCCGGCTCCCGTAGGAGTCCGGGCGGTGCTGTTCTGTAGTTGATTCCGCTGAGGGTTCCGGCTGTGGGTATTTTATACCCAACACTTTTGATTCTTTAATTTCTCCCCCTTTTTGACAACATCAAAAAAAAATTGTTTACTCCCCCTTTTTTGAATATATTTTCTCTATTTCTTGCTTTTGATGAAAATAATTTTACTAATGTTACTTTTGTTTACTCTCCCTGAATACAGCAAACATAAAATATATACCATTGGATATCATAGATATGAAATTGCAATTCATAGTATGCACATAATTGAAAGTAACTCAATTTAAAGGTCATACATTAAAAGTCAAAGAGTAGATATATATATAATCAAAAAGTGACTGATACCATATAGTTGTTCCAATACAAATATCAAAATACAAAAGTCAACCAGTCAACATCATTACATGGCCCAAAAGATAGATCCTAGAAAGAGACAAAAGATAAGACTAACTACAAGGATCTAGTAGAGATCATGACTGGATGGATCAGAGTCAGATGAATCGGAGATGGGGTGGGGAGATGAAGGATCATGACCAAGGGCTCGTCCTCTACCCCATCTGCCTTTGCCACGAGTGGAGGTGCCGGCACGAGTGGGCGGGCGAGATGATCCTGAAGGCTGAGAAGCAACAGACTGAACTGCAAGAGAGAGTCTGATGGTGTCCAGAAGGTTCAGAGCTCTCGAAACAGACTGTAGCAGTGCAGTGAACTAGGTGGATGCATGCTCACTAGAGCCTCTGATCTCTCTCCTCAGAAAATTAAATCCACTCTCCAATACTCCTCTAAGTCTGGCTGCCTCCATAGATAGGTCTGAGACCTCAGTGGTGCACTCCTGTGGCTGTGGATGTGTCAGAGCTAACACTTGCCCCTGTAAGTCAAGTACTCTCCCGGTCAATCTCAATATATAACCCTCAAGCTGCTGAATGTGAACTGACTGATCTGAGATCATCTGAAAGACAGTGAAGATGTGAGGGATCAAAGTCTGATCAGATACATCATGTGATGTGGATCCCTGTGCAAAAGCTGAAGTGCCCCACTGTCGAGAAAGTAAGGAAGCCACACGCTAAGAGATCATCTCAATCTGGTCATCGCCAATCTGATCTCTGAGGGATGTGCTCTGCTGTCTGGCTACTGGACTGGAGTGTGCCTCCTAGTAGACTCTGATGGGCCAGCCTCGAGATATGAAACGAACTGAATGTCTGGAGATGCTGCCCTGATATCATGGAGAGGTGATGAAGAACCTTCTTTCTCAGCTCTGTCCTCAACTCTCTCTTCTGCACCCTTAGTCCAACCACCATCAGTCCTAGTAAATCCCATGCGGTGCAAAGTATGTTGGTTGATGGTGTCAGAGTGAGAAAGCCTAGCTGCTGCCTCCCCCTCAAAACTAACTCCAAACCTCCTGAATACCAAAGTGAGGGCCATACCGTAAGGTAGATGTGCCTTGAATCTATTCAGGGTTTTCCTCATAGCTTCTATCATTAATGCTGCGAGGTTTAAGGGGGTTTGGGTAATCACATGAAACATGATGCAGATGTCTCGGCCTGAGAGGAGGTCATGTCTACCACTTCTAGGAAAGAAAAGCTTTGTTACCAATTGATGTAGTATCCTCATCTCAATGGATAGGATCTTGGCTTCTAGTTTGTTTAGGCTTCCCGAGAAGGTTCCTTCTAAAATCACATTAATTTCTTCTTCCTTGACTGGGAGTTCCATGTTTGAGTATCCCTCACAGGGTAAATGAAGAATCTCTTCCAAAAGTACAGTATCTAAACAGATATCTATTTCCTTAACAGTGGATGTTACTGTTCCATTGCCATAGCACAAGTTCAGATAAAATTTTCTAACCAAATCTACATAGGTAACTTCTTTAAGAGAGCAGTAAAATCCCCAACCTTGATCTTTGATTTTTGAACCAATGGAGAACCCCTCTTTTTCAAAAAATCTGAAGTCTACATTTTTCTCGGGTTCTACCTTTCTAACAGATAAGAAAATTTTACTGGGGCTTAATGGAGACCGAGAAGAACCTAGAGCAGATGCCGAAATAGGAATGGAAGCAGAAGAGGTCTGAGAAGCCTATCTCTTCCTGCGCACGCCCTCTTCCAACTCGCAGACCGACTTCCTTCTTTGTGGGAGCTTCATTTTTGGAGCCATTTCCACCACCAGAGCAAGCAAGGGGTCTTGGGAGGTCAAATGTGTAAAGAGATAGAGGGATTTTAGGGGAAGGATAGGGATTTTTAGAGGAGTGAAACCCCGATTTGGAGAAAAAGGGTGGAAGCTAGGGCACGCTCCAACCGCTCCAAATAAGGGATGAGATGGGGATGAAATCGATTCCTAAGGGTCGATTTGAGGTGAGAGGTGTGATGGGAGAAGAATCTTGGGGGTAGGACTTAGATTTGGAAAGGAAGAAGAAGGGGACTTAAGGTTTTGGAGGGAGGAAGAAGACGGGGGAATGGGTCAGCTCAATGAATGGGATTTTAACAAAAAGAAGAAGAAGCCCGTGGGATTTTGGCCAAAACTACAAGTTTGCCATTGGGTTGACCCTAGAGGGTCGACTCATGATTCACAGAAATTCAGAAAAAATGATGAACAATTTTCAAAAAATTTGAAACTTTAGGAGAAGGATATTTGCTCAATGATCAATTATGAGAATGATAATTTTGAGCTTTTAAGCCCAAGAGAAATGATGAGAATTGAGTTCAAAGAGTTTTTGACATTGAACCCTTGGGATTAGAGAGACATTTAAGCAGATGGATCAAGGATTCCTAGTTCTCTCCTAATTTCACAGAATCTATCTTCACTTAGGGCCTTTGTAAAGATGTCGGCTAATTATTTTTCAGTACAAACATAGTCAAAAATTATGTCTTTATTTTGAATATGTTCTCTTATAAAATGATGTCTGATTTCAATATGTTTAGACCTAGAATACTGAATTAGATTTTTAGTAAGATTTATGGTACTAGTGTTATCACATCTTATGGGTGTTTCATTAAGTTTGATACCAAAATCTTCGAGTTGTTGCTTAATCCATAAGATTTGAGCACAACAACTTCTGGCTGCAATGTATTCAGCCTCGGTCGTAGACGGTGCTATCGAATTTTATTTCTTGCTAAATCAGGAGATTAGGTTAACTCCAAGAAATTGGCAAGTTCCACTAGTGCTTTTTCTATCTAATCTACATCCAGCAAAATCAGCATCTGAATATCCTATTAAATCAATTAATGAGTCCTTAGAGTACCATAATCCTAGAGTTTGAGTACCATTTAAATATCTAAGGATTCTTTTAACAGCATTCAAGTGAGATTCTTTAGGATTAGATTGAAATCAAGCACAAAGACAGACACTAAACATAATATCAGGTCTACTCGCAGTTAAATATAGCAGAGAGCCAATCATACCTCTATGATATTTTAAGTCTACACTTTTACCTTCTTCATCCTTGTCAAGCTTACATGAAGGGCTCATGGGTGTGCCAATTGTTTTAGAGTTCTCCATTCCAAATCTTTTGAGTAATTCCCTTGTGTACTTGCTTTGGATGATGGAGATTCCTTCCTTTGTTTATTTGATTTGGAGTCCGAGAAAGAATGTAAGTTCTCCCATCATGCTCATCTCCAACTCCCCCTGCATGAACTTTGCAAAATCTTGACAAAGAGATTCATTAGTAGACCCAAAAATAATATCATCAACATATATTTGTATAACTAATATATCATCTTGATTTCTTTTAATGAAAAGGGTTGTGTCTACATTACCTCTTGAAAAACTATTATTAAGTAAAAATTTGCTTAGCCTATCATACCAAGCCCTGGGTGCTTGTTTCAAACCATATAGAGCTTTATTTAATTTAAAAACATGATTAGGAAAGGCATGATTTTCAAAACCTAAGGGTTGTTCTACATAGACTTCTTCAGCAATGTATCCATTTAAAAATATACTTTTGACATCCATTTGAAATAATTTAAATTTCATAAAGTAATCATATGCAAGTAGAAGTCTAATTGCTTCTAGTCTAGCAACAGGTGCAAAGGTCTCATCAAAATCAATTCCTTCTTCTTGATTATAACCTTTAGCAACCGATCTTGCTTTATTTCTTATTACATTTCCATGTCCATCTAATTTATTCTTAAAAACCCATTTTGTGCCAATTATTGAATAATTTTTAGGTCTTGATACTAAAGTCCATACATTATTTCTTTCAAATTGATTAAGTTCCTCTTGCATTGCATTAATCCAATTATAATCATTTTCAGCTTCTTCAATGGTTTTAGGTTCAAGATGAGAGACAAAAGCACAATGATTGAATGCATCTTTAAGTGAAGAACGAGTTCTTACCCCATGCATAGGATCACCAATAATTAGCTCCTTAGGGTGATTGTGAACATACCTCCATTCTTTGGGTAGGTCATTTGTACCTTGAGGTTGTTCTTGATGTTCTTCATCTCCCTCATCCTGTTTGTCTTCATGTTCCTCATCATCTTGAATTGTTAAATCTTTCAGAGTGATCTCCTTCATTCCTTCTATAAGAGGATCTGCATCATCAACACCTTCATTCTTCCTTGAAGGAAGATCGTTAGATTCATCAAAGACAACATGTATTGACTCCTCTACTACTAAGGTTCTTTTATTGAAAACTCTAAAAACTTTACTAGTGGAGGAGTAACCAAGAAAGATTGTTTCATCTGATTTTGCATCAAATTTTTCAAGTCTTTCTTTATCATTATTTAATACAAAACATCGGCAATCAAAAATATGAAAATATGCAATATTAGGATTTCTTCCTTTCCAAAGCTCATAGGGGGTTTTCTTTAAAATTTGTCTAATCAAAGTATGATTTAAAATGTAACATGCTGTGTTAATAGCTTTCATCCAAAAGTATCTTGAAAGGTTGCTTTCACATAGCATGGTACGGGCCATTTCTTCTAAGGTTCTATTTTTCCTTTCTACTATCCCATTTTGTTGGAGTGTCCTAGGTACTGAAAAATTGTGACCTATTCCTTTTTCATCACAAAATTTTTCAAAGTCTTGATTTTCAAATTCGGTTCCATGATCACTTCGAATATTTAGAATTGAAAATCCTTTCTCATTTGTGACTTTTCGATAAAATTTAGAGCAAACTTGAAAAGTTTCATCTTTGTGTGCCAAGAAGAAAACCCATGTAAAATGAGAGAAATCATCAATAATTACAAAACCATATCATTTTCCTCCTAGACTAGTAGTTCTAGTAGGTCCAAATAAATCCATGTGCAATAGCTCTAAAGGTCTAGAAGTTGAAACAATATTTTTAGATTTAAATGAAACTCTTGTTTGTTTACCTAGTTGGCATGCATTACAGATTCTATCTTTTTCAAAATTTAATTTTGGCAAACCAAGAACCAATTCCTTCTTAATGAGTTTTGAAAGTGAATGCATACTAATATGTGCAAGCCTACAATGCCAAAGCCAACTAGTCTCATTAATCTTGGCATTCAAGGATACTAGACATTGCATGTTTATCTTGGATAGATCATTCAAATCTACCATATAAACATTACCATGTCTATGTCCAACAAATTTAATGCCTTCATTAATAGGACTAGTTACAATGCAAACAGAAGATTCAAAAATAACTTTATATCCTTTATCACAGAATTGACTAATACTTAGTAAATTATGCTTTAAACCATCTACTAACAAAATATTTTCAATGTATTTGGAGGGAGTGATACCAATGTTACCTATACCGATGATCTTTCCTTTACCATTGTCTCCAAAGGTGACCATCCCTCCATTCTTAGCATCAAGTGTGATGAATTAGGATTCATCACCAGTCATGTATCTCGAGTATCCGCTATCAAGATATCATTTTCTGTTTTCTCCTTGGGATGCTAGACACACCTGCAGGCAAAAGTCAAGTTTTTGTTTTAGGTACCCAAGCTTTCTTGGGTCCTTTTTGGTTAGTCATAATGGTTCCTTTTGGAACCCATATTTTCTTTACATTTGAGTTTACAGATTTGTTAGAGAAGCAAGTATATGACTTGTATCCTACTCTACCACATTTGAAGCAAGTAATATTAGAAAACTTGTTACTTGAAGAGTTTACATAGATATTTTTTAGATACTTTTGTTTCTTCAAGGGTTTATAGCCAAGTCCAGCCTTATCATACACGACCTTTTGATTTTTAAGAATCATATTAAGTTTATTAGAACTCAAGATGAATTTTTCAACTATTGGTTTTAGCTTGGCGATTTCATTCTTTAAATTTTGATTTTCTTGAACCAGGGTAGATTTTTCAATTGAAATGCTCTCATTTTGTTTCAGTAAAGATTAATTTTTTGATTTTAGATCTTTGTTCTTTATCCCTAGTTTCTTTAGTTCATCAATTAAATCATAAAAAACTTCATGCAGTTCTTCAAATGTAAAGTCACTAGGAGTTTCGAAATTTACCTCATTCTCATGTGCCATAAGGCACAAGTTGGCTGTTCAGTTGAGTCTTCCTCTTCGGAGCTTGAGTCATCACTCCCACTCCAAGTGGCCATCATGGCCTTCTTCTTATACTTCTTGGGACCCTTCTTCAGTTGTGGGCATCCCGATTTCTTGCATTCATAGTAGATAAGGAGTTGGTCTTTATCCTTTTCTTTGCTCTGTTCTCCTTTTGTGAATGGCCTCTTCCTCATTCCTTGTTTCCTTTTTCTCAAAAACTTCTTGAACCTTTGAGTAATGAGTGCCATCTCTTCATCCTGCTCTTCATTTTTGGTGTCATCAGTTTCTTCATCTGGTGGAGCTGTGGATTTGAGGACGATTGTTCTCTTCTTTTTTACTTCTTCCTCTTGATGTTGTTTCATGCTCAGCTCATGTGTCATCAATGATCCAAGAAGCTCTTCCAAGGGTAGAATGTTCAAATCCTTGGCTTCTTGGATGGCGGTCACTTTGGCTTCCTAAGCTCTTGGTAAGGATCTGAGAATCTTTCTTACAAGCTCACTATTAGAATAGGACTTACCAAGACTCTTTAAACTATTTATAATATCAGTAAAGCAAATAAATATTTCAGTTATAGACTCATCATGCTTTATTTTAAACAATTCATATTTATGCACGAGCATGTTAATTTTGGACTCCTTTACTTGATTAGTACCTTCATGGGTTACTTCTAATATATCCCATATTTTTTTAGCAGACAAGCAAGTTGAAATACGATTAAATTTATTTGCATCAAGAGCACAATACAAGACATTCATAGCTTTAGCATTTAGTTGTGCCATTTTCTTATCAACCTCTTCCCACTCTTTTTCGGGTTTGGCTGATTCCACACCATCAATAATTTTAGTGGGTGTGTGAGGGCCGTTCACTATGATACTCCACATATCATAGTCGAGTGCTTGAATGAAGATTTTCATCCGAGCTTTCCAATAGGTATAATTGGATCCATTGAAAAGTGGAGGTCGGTTAGTGGACTGCCCCTCGGCTAGAGAAGTGCCAACTTGAGTTGCCATAGATCTTTAGCTCTTTGATTGGTTAGATCAAAGTAGGGCTAGAGCACCGGGCTCTGATACCACTTGTTGCCCAGCTATGCAACCCAAGAGGGGGGGTGAATTGGGTTTCTTAAATTTTAAACTTAACTTATGACTTACAATAAATGTTTAATAATAGCTAAATAAATGAGGAGAGTATAGTTGATTCAAGGCTAATGGTTGAATGCAAGAATGCAAGAGAATAAGAAAATTTTAAAGAAGAGCAATTAGGCACAACACAAACAAAAGGATTTATAGTGGTTCGGTGCCAACCTTACACCTACATCCACTCTCCAAGCTCCTACTTGAGAATTCCAATCCACTAACTTGTATTCAACCTAAATACAAACATCGAAAACTCCAACTCTAGCTATCCCAAGCTAGACCACTTATTTTTCGGATACAAACCAACCCAATACACTCAGATTCAAGGTTCGGATCAACCTTCCCTTGTTTTGGAACCCTTCCAAAACAAAAACAATAGCTTAAACAGATTATAACAATCAATAGCTCAGTAAATACAAAAGAAAGCTCCTTTAATGAGCGAATGAGGCTTTAAATACACTTTACTCAAAGAGAAGAAGGCTCTTTTTGATTTCTTCAAGGTGGTTGGAGACTTGAATGTGCACTTGAGGAGTTGGTGAGCTTGAATTAAAGGCTTCTTGAATGCTTTGAGTGAGCTCTTGCTTAGGGCTGAAAAGTTGCTTGAAATCCTCTTTTCAAAAATCTCTCTTCTTGATTTTTGTTGATGATTCCCATCTTTTTGTCCATTTTATAGCTTTAAAGAATGGTGGAGAATAATTTGGGCTGAAATAGAGCTGTTAGATCACATTAAATGAGTATTAAAAATACTTAAAATGGGTTAAAAACTAGCCGTTGCAGAACATTCCCATCACAGGAGTCGACTCATGGGTCGACTCATGCTCATGGGTCGACTCATGGGTCGACCTCTATGGAAAAATAGCAGAAAATAAGGTTCTGTAATTTTTGACCTAAAAACAGCAGGGGTCGACTCATAGGGTCGACTCATGCCTGGGGGTCGACCCCATGGGATCGACTCACAGACTGTGCCACCCAAAAAATCTGCGTGCCAATCAGCTCATTGTGCCATGAGTCGACTCATGGGGTCGACTCATATTTTTCAAATATGAATATCTTTCAAAATACAAGTTCAAAAATAATAAAATTTTCACTAATGGATCACAAATCTTTTATTCTATCACTTGATGCTTTCAAATCAGGGTTTGGTAAAATTACAATTTTGCCCCTGAAAAGCAATAAGTCTTTTTCAAGTGAAAATCATTAGTACCTCTTCAAATATTTTGTAATCATCAAAATCAATCCAAGGAGCAACAATAATATATTGATTTATTTCATTGTCATCATATATAATATTCTTAATTAATGAATTATTTTTTTTTGTAGTGAATTTTTGGTTATTCAGAGACAGGCAAACCATATCATTCAACCCAATCCAAGGATTGAGCAACGATGATTGATCGAGTTATTCCCTAAATGGCTTTTTAAATAAGTTAGTCATCTATGTGAGATGAAAGATTAATATTGGAGTACATTTATAAGCATCAAATAATATATTAACAATTTTATCATGTTTGTTTTTAGGTACCAATGATGATTTAGAGTAACTATTTAGATGAATTAATTGCCATTGCTTGAGGTCCTAATAATATTGTAAACAATATAATGGTTTCATCATTAATGGATTTAAATTTCATACAAAAGAATGTGAAAAATTTAGAAAAACCCAAAACAGTGGCATCATGGTGGAAGCAGATGGAAAGACTTATTATGGTATATTTACAAATATTTTTGAGTTGGATTATTATGAAAATTTTAAAGTTGTATTATTTCGATATAATTGAGTGGATATAAACTTCCCAAGGGGCTTAAAGCAAGATATGAATGGATTTACACTTGTAAATTTTTCAAGGCTGATACATACTAGTGTGTTATTAAAGGATGATCCATTTGTTTTTTCATCTCAACCTCATCAAGTTTTTTTTGTACAAGACTTGAAAGATAAGGAATGGGCTGTTGTGGTGAGAACAAAACCTCGAGACTTGTATGATATAGGAAAGGGGTTAGAAGTAGAAGATGATGAGACTTATACATAGCGTATGCCTTATAATTTTACATCGACTGATGATCTAAATGCTACAAGCTTGGTTAGAATGAATATTGAAGGAAAAAATATTGACTGATTTTGAATTGATAAAAGATTTAAGATGTGCACATTTATTATATATTCATGTTCGTTTAATAGATTTTGCTTCTTATTAGAAATTTAATCAATATTGTGTTTATAATTTCATAACTTATGTTATCTGATTTGTGTTTCTATTTGTGAATATTAGGTGACATCATGCCTCGAAGCAGAAGATTCGATGATATGGAGTTATATACTTCTCAGGGTGGATTGTCTTCTGCTCAATCCCAATAGTCGAGGCAGCCCCAATAGTCTGAGGCCAGTCCTTTGTCATTCCTGCAACAGTCTGATGTCGATCCTTTTGAGTCACAATCGGATTTTCCAACTGAGGAGAATCCTGTTATGGATGAGATATATATCCAGGGTATTTTGATACAAATATTATATATTCATGACTATCTAGACTTGAGTATTAATTTTTGTTAGGTGATTCTTAATATTAATTCTCATTTTGTTTTTGTTGTAGATGCATCCGAAAGATCATGGTTAGACGTGGACCCACATGGGGTAGAGATATTTGGCACTTAGCTGAGGGTGAGAGGGTCGTCATCCGATGCAATCAGTTGGGGCAGCCCATCAACAAGTCAGCTAGATTGTTGACAAGCTTCTTAGGTACTGTTGCACGAAAGGGTCAGCTTTGTCCTTTGAATTATTCTAGATGGAACAATATTCTTCACTCATATAAGCTTGAGATTCTATGATTAGTAGAGGTAAAATGATGACTTAATAATTTATATTAATTTATTTATACCCAATTTATTATGTTGTTTAATAATTGGATATTCTTCATTGCTTCAATGTAGAGTACATTTGTACTCCCTCCAGACAGCCATGAATGGATGTTGAAGTCTCTTAATCGAAAATGAAAAGAATATAAGGCAACGCTAAAGAAGGACTACAAGAGAGAGGGTTTGGTGGGGGATGATGTTGTTCATATTTGTCCTCCTAATATTGATCCTCATCAGTGGAGGGAGCTTGTCCACTATTGGTTTTCTAAGGAAGAACAGGTAATTATATACATTCATCATATATCTTATATTATATTGATTACTAATATAGATAATTTAGATATATACAAGAGATGTTACACTGTTTAATTTATTTTGTAGGCATGTTCTGCTATTGGTAGAGCTGCACGAGCAGCTTAGTCTATTCCTCATATATCAAGGTCCAAGAGCTATGTACAATGCAAACAAGAATACGTAAGTGTATTTTAAAATATTTAGCATATTACAAATTTTATGAATTATATTTGTGTTGAAAAATATATCCTAAAGCCAATCGTTAGTCTATTGACGATTGTGCTCATTCTTGTAAATTGTATATGAATTTTTGTTAATAAAAGTTATTTGGCTTTTTCATTACAAATTATTCATCTTATTTTGAACTTCTGTGTTGTAATGAAGTTCTTAAGATTATAATTAATCAATAAAGAAGGATTTATTGTTTAGACTTTAAAAATATTCGCGATCAAATGATATGTTGTTAATAGGACGATAGCAATATCGAGTATAGGTCATTGTGTGCCATATGAGTTGATGGTCCTCTTAATCAAGGAGTGTGAAGATACTGTTATGGTATGCAGATGGAATGTAAGAGTACATTTACATCGAACGTGATTATTTGTCGAGTACTCTACTGTCAAGAGTAGCTCGTGAAGGGTATAGGTATAAGTGTCCCCTAGACTTGAGATCACTATGATAACTTATAAGCAACTCACTGTACTTTAGTACCAGACCATCTGAGTTTTTAACTTAGTGATGGAAGGACATTGGATACAGTCAAGTACTTATCAAGTGGGTGTGAGAGTCAAGAAGCAATTGATTCCTCTAAATTAGCAGGAGATATGCATCAGTGTATTTTAATTTAGTAAAATCTTATCCAGAATAATCCATGTGATAGATTTGAAAGATTGAAATACAATGTGGTTGACTAAATTAGGATTTATAGTTAAACCCTAAGTCACCATGAGCATTAGGATCAAAGGGATGAATTATACGGTAACCATATGCCGGTAGGTTTTAGAATGTTGCTTTGTAATCTTTCGATCGATCCGGATGTTAGATCCCATTATTCTTATACTACTGGCTTAGGTTCGAACCTATGGGGTCACACACATTAGAAGGTTTGATCAGATCTGATGGTTGAAGAGTCCAATTGGATTGTGACTCTGGTGAGAAGTCCTACTGAGACTGAAACTCTGGAGGAGAGTCTCACTAGACTGGGACTCTACTATTAATAAAAAATTAATTAATAATTAGATTACTAATTAACTTAATTTGATTGAGTAAAGAGCTTTGGATCAAGTCTAATTGAATTAAGTTTAGTTTGATTCAAATTGGGTTCGATATGATCAAGCCTGCTTACAAGAAAAATTTGATCCTGATTCGATTAAAATTTAGATTTAATTAATTTCTAATTGGATCAAAAAATTATTAAGATGATTGAGCTTATAATTTGATTAGATTTATTTCTAACATTGGGTTCAAACCAGATTTGATTTGGTTTAGAATTAATTTGAAAATAAACAGTCCCAGTCGGCAAGAACTCTATCCTTATCTTTTGTGCCACACCTGAACCCATGCCCATATCTCAATGTCAAATTTGATTTGGCTTAAGATTTTTGGCCTCATGAGAGAGAGCTCAATAAGAGGGGGCAATAAAGGTTGATGAGTCATAATCCTATCTCCTGTCTAATTCGAATGCGATCTGAATTAGAGATAAGGTGATAAGAAGGAAAGAGATTTTTCAAACAAGAAAAGTTGGAGGCACATAAATAATTTTTTCCTTAATTTGCTTGAGGTGTTTTTGGATGTTTAAGATATTAGATCTTCTCTTAATGCCAAAGACCAACTTTTGGAAATTTTTGGATGCCCAAAATTGTGTTTTTGCATGGAGATTGTGGCACCCTCCCTTGGATGAAAATCCTAATCCCAATTCTATTTAAAGGGGTCTCCTCTCTTGGCATCCCATCTTTGGTTTACTTGTTAGTTTTTGTTTTTCTAGAGCTTTTTCTCCTCTTCCTCTCTTCCTCCTCCAAATCTTTTCAACCTTTGGAGCATCCAAGGCCTTTGAAGAAAAAGAAAGAAATTAGCTTCGAAGTTCCTTACAGGCTAGCACCTCCAAGGACCATGATTTGTGCCAGTCTTCATGTGGATGTGCTATAGTGGTTAGATGACTTCGTGTAGCTGCAAGAAATCTGAAGAAGAGCTTCCCCAAGTGTTAGACCAGTGAAGATCAAGATTTCTGTGGTTTGATAATTGTTTCTAACCTATCTTGATTGTTTTGTTAGATCTAATAGTTAGATCTATGATTGCAGCATCAATGAAATCAATGCGAATATTTATTTTCATATCTAAAGTACATCATAATTCATATTATGTATCTTGATATGATAGTATAGATTAGATCTTATGCATGTAATTTAAATTAAAATATTTAATCTTATTCTTTCACTGTATAAAATTTTAAAATTGCATGCATAGCACTACCACATGTTTTCTTCAATTGGTATTAGAGCTAGGTTGATTATAATATGATTTATTATGCCTTTAGATCTAATTTTATGATTTTAGATCTGATTATTTATGATTTAGATTGGATCTACATATATTTATTTTTAAATCTGATTTTATTTTGTTTAGATTAGATGATCTGAGTAGCAAAGTACTCGAACTGGATAATCACCAGGCCGTCCGATCATAGAAACAAGTAGGGTTACATGATCCTCTCTTTTCATTCAATGGGATACTTTTATGGCGTATAGGGGTGCCACGGTAAGATCCCATGAAGAAGAAAGCAAAAGAAGAAAAATTTACTTTCTTGCAAAATGTTAGATCTTGAAACCCTAGGCATTGTTGCATGTGATGCAAGTTGCCAAGAAATTAGTTACATCTAATCTTGATTAATCAAAATTATTTTAATTAAAATCATAAAAATTTTAGATTTGATCCAAAAAAAAATTATGATTTAATATAAAAAATTTACACAAAAATTATTTCAAAATCTAAATCATGTTGATGCAAAAACTTAATTAAGAATTAAGTGTTGGATTGATTAGATCTAAAATTATAAATTGAAATCTAATAACATTGCATAGAACATGAGGCATGCATTAGTTCAAATCAAATCCTATTAATTGGATTAGACCTAAGGTTAGAATCAAAGAATTAATTGATCATATAGAGAAATTGATTAAGTCTAATCAAATATTGAATTAGATTAATCAGGATTTCTCTAATACAATAGTTGTAGATGGTTAAGTCTATATCTTTGATTAGACCAAATGGACTTTGATTGTGGCTCAGTAGTTGAACCTGAATCATTAGGTTGATCAAATCAAAATTAATTAATCAATTGATGTTTAAGGTAAGTTTGGCATTTCGACCAGTGATTTTTAATTGGGAATGACTTACTTGATCATTTTGATGGTGTCTAAGGCAAACTTAGTAGACCCTCCCATCGATCTTACTTGCCTGGCCAATTTAGTGAATTAGATTTTGATTAGATTGTTAAGTGATTCGAGTTAACCCATGCCATTAAGGTTGATTAGTGTGACTGATATAGATACCATTTCAATCAGTATGACCTTAATCCGATTCAATGACTTGATGAAGTCAGTAGAAGGATTGTGGTCTGATCTCTTCTTTATTTTTTTAAAAAATTAATTAAATTCTCTAAATTATTAGGTCCCTAAACTGAGCTAGTTATAGTGATAACTAAATCATAGTCTTTTATTAAGGTGAATGATAATGGGTCCATTATTTTTTATTGACATTGTAGGTGCCATTCATCTGGTATTCTCTCTGAATAATGAAATTATTATTCATCATATGATGACTCTATTGTACTATCTGATAAATGGTTAGATTGATCAAGCCATCCTCGAGCTTCATCATTCATTATTTAGAATCACTGAATAAGTTTATGTTAATGGTTTGACCTAACTGAAATTTCAGTAGAGACTCATCGCCTACTGAAATAAAATCTGAGGTTAAATTAATTACTAGAAGTTATTTGAAGAAATAATTGATTGAGAACCTACCTATAGGTGCATATGAGTTGATCGAGCCATCTTCGGACTTGTATGCAGTCTAAAGTAGATTCTAGTACCTGCTAAAGAATTAACGTAATTCTTCGAATTAGAGATAGATGCTATCAATTCATATAAAATAGTGAGAGAATCTTTAGACTAAAGTCTATATCTTTAGGATTAATAAATTCATATACTGATTAGATTTTGATTTTTTCTTGTATGTGTAGATATGGCCTCAAACTTGTCGCTCCGATCACTATTGGACAGTGAGAAGTTAATCAGACCAAATTTTGATAACTGGTATCAAAAACTCAAGATCGTCCTGGAGCACGAGCAGATCCTGTATGTGATTACAGATCCGACACCTGAAAAGCCTGCTCCCAATGCCCATGGCATGGTTCGAGATACTTATTTGAAGTGGCTTAACGATCGCACCATGGTTCGTTGTATTATGTGAGCCTCCATGAATGACGAATTCAGTCAAAAATTTAAAGAGGCTCAATCAGAGAAAATACTCTAAGTATTGAGAGATTTCTTTGGTACTCTCGATGATGTTGAATGGTACAAGACTAATTGCATCGTTTTTAATTCTCAGATGAGGGAGGGTGCTTCTGTCATCAATCATGCATTGTACATGATCGAATAGATTGAGAAACTGAGCAAGCTCGGCTTCTCCTTGCACGAATAGTTGGAGAAAGATATAATCCTGAACTCCTTGCCCAAGTCTTACCTATCGTTTCTCAGTCATTTTAGAATGATGAAGCCTGTAGTTAACTACCATGATTTGTTAGGATTGTTATAGTCTTTTAAGAATGATTACCAGCTCCACAAGGAGATGGTGAATGTAGAGGGAGGATCTTTTTTGGATAGTCATCGTCCCTTTAAGAAAGAGAAAAATAAGAAAAATAAGAAGGTGCAAGGTGCTGAGAGTCAGTCCCAGAAACTTAAGTTTAAGGCTAATCAAAGTCAGGCAAAGTACTTCTTTTGCAAGAAACAGGATCACTGGAAGAGGAACTGTCCTCAGTATATAGCTTTCTTTGACCTGAGTAGGCCAAAGAAGAAGAAGCAATCAGTTACTAGACAAGATAATTATATGATAACACCTTGTAACATCTCTCTTTTTGATATAATGACCTGTGTATTCGATACCGATAGCCCTATTAATTTTGTAATTCATTGTAAGATCTTTAGGTCAGTAGGAGATTTGAAGATGGCGAGAGATTCATGAATATTGGAGATGGAAGATCAATTCCAGTTCTAGCTTAAGGAATCATCAAGCTTGTATTTGAGTCTCAATATATTATTCTTAATAAATGTCATTACTGTCTCAGTTTTTTTTTGAACATTATTTCTGTAAGCTTTTTGGCCAAGTCAAATTATGAAATATTAATAAAGAAAAATTTTTATGATATCATTTTGAATGATGTTACAATATTATATGGATAGTTGAATAATGATATCTATGTTGTATCTAGGCCTAATGTATGGATGCCTATCTTTGGCATTGTAGGCTAAGTCATATCAACAAGAACAGGATGAACAGGTTAGCTCAAAAAGAGATTCTTGATAAAAATGATTATGAATCATTACCTACCTGTGAGTCTTGTCTACCTAAAAAAATGATCAAGTCACTTTTTATTGAAAAAGGTGAACGAGCCAGTGATGT
Source organism: Elaeis guineensis (assembly GCF_000442705.2). NCBI lineage: Eukaryota > Viridiplantae > Streptophyta > Magnoliopsida > Arecales > Arecaceae > Elaeis > Elaeis guineensis. The sequence goes on along the minus strand of NC_026006.2, from coordinate 23,440,980 downwards.
TCTGGGTCTGGTACATACTAATGTATGTAGATCCATGAGCATATATGCCAAAGAAAGGCATAGTTATTTTATTACATTTACAGATGACCTATCTAGATATGGATACGTCTACTTGATGAAACATAAGTTCGAATTATTTAAAATATTTAAATGATTCTGTAATGAAGTAGAAAAATAAATTAGAAAAAATATTAAAACTCTTCGATCTGATCGAGGGGGTGAATATATTTTTAAAGAATTTCTAACATATCTAGAAGAGAATGGAATTTTCTCATAATGGACCCCTTCAGGGACACCACAGCATAATGGCATTTCAGAAGGAGGAATCGAAACTTGTTGGACATAGTTCGGTCTATGATGGGGTTTGCAACTCTGCCGATCTCTTTTTGGGGATATGCACTTGAGATAGCCTGTTTTATGCTCAATAATATTTCGGGCAAGTTAGTTAGTAAAACACCATATGAGATATGATTAGGGTGTAGGCTGAACCTCTCTTACTTTAAAGTATCGAGGTGTCCAGCTTATGTTAAACGATTACAAATTGATAAGCTCAAATCTAGATCCAATAAGTGTAATTTCATAGGGTATCCCAAAGAAATAAGAGGATATTATTTTTACCTGCCTGTTGAACAAAAGGTATTTGTCAGCAATAAGGCACACTTTGTGGAAAAGAAATTTCTTAGTGAAAGAATAAGTGTCTCTAAAATCAAGCTTGACGAAGTTCGACAGGTAGAAGAACCAACATCAATAATTAAATCTAAATTGGATTCGATAAGATCAAATTTGGAGCCTAATATACAAACATCCTTAAGGTGATCTGGTAGAGTACTGTATCAGCCAGATAAATACTATGATTTTTTGATCTGAGATGGAGATCTTGTTGAACTTGATGAGAGCAATGAGGATTCAATCACCTACATGGATGCGATGCAAAGGTCTGACTCTGATAAATAGTTTAAAGTCATGAAATCCGAAATGAAGTTCATGAAGATCAACGATGATGGATATTAGTTGACCCACCTGAAGAAGTTAAACCCATAGGGTGTAAGTGAGTCTTCAAAAGAAAGAAGGATGCACAAGGAAAGGTGGAGACTTATAAAGTCTATTTGATTGTCAAAGATTATCGTCAGTGTTATGGTATTGACTATAACGAGATATTTTTTCTTGTGGTAATACTCAAGTCCATTCAGATCAAGATTGCGATAGCAGTATACCTGGACTATGAAGTCTAGCAAATGGATATGAAGACAGCTTTTCTAAATAGAGAACTGAACGAAGAGGTGTATATGATACAACCTAAAAGGTTCACATCCACATATGAGTTCAAGGTGTGCAAGCTTCAGAGATCTATTTATGAATTGAAGCAAGCATCTTGGAGTTGGAACATATATTTTGATAAGATAATCAGAATGTATGGCTTCGTTAAGAATCCTGCATATATAAGTGGGCTAATAGTTCAATAATTATATTTTTTTATTTTATATGTGGACGATATTCTCTTAATCAGAAATGTTATCCCTGCATTACAGGAGATAAAAGTATGGCTGTCATCATAATTCTTCATGAAAAATCTAAGAGAAGCAGCCTACATCCTAGAGATGAAGATCTATAGAGATAGATCTAAGAGGCTGCTCGAGTTCTCTCAATCTACGTATATAGATACCATGCTGAAACAGTTCAGCATGGAGAATTCTAAGAAAAGCTATCTTCCGATCGGCCATGAAATATCTCTCTCGAAGAAGGATTATCCGATAACTCCTCAAGAGAGAGAGCATATGAGTAGAGTTCTATATGCTTCGGTAGTGGGTTCTATTATGTATGCCATGACATGTACAAGATCAGACATAGTATACTCATTAGGGGTAGTGAGTAAATACCAATCTGATCCAGGAGAGAACCACTGGAAGGTCGTAAAGACCATTCTAAAGTATTTAAGAAATACTAAGGATCAATGGCTTATGTATGGTAAAACTGACTTGAAACTAGTGGGGTTCACCAACTTCAACTTTCAGTCAAACCATAATGATAGGAAGAGTGTGTCGGATTATATTTTTATCCTGAATGATGGAGCGATCTGCTGAAAAAGTTTCAAGCAGCATATTGCGGCTGACTCTGTCTGTGAAGCAGAGTATATCGTGGCATTTGATGCTGCGAAGGAAGCTGTATCATTCTGAAAGTTCATCAGCGAGCTTGGAGTGACATTCTCCATTGATGACCCTGTCTTGCTATACTGCAACAATACTGGAGTCATTCTCAAGTCAAAGAGTCGAGGTCCCATCAGCGCATCAAGCATATTCTACACTACTATCATCTCATCCGGAAGATCGTGGATTGAGATGACATCGACTTTCAAAAGATTGACAGAAAGGAGAACCTAGCCGACCCATTTACTAAAGCTCTCAAAATTAAAGAGTTCGATGATCAAAAGTCGAAGATGGGTATACGATACTATACTGATTGGCTTTAGTCCAAGTGAGAGTTATTAAAAAATGTGTCCCAAAGCCAATCACCAGTCTGTTGACAATTGTGCTCATTCTTGTAAATCGTATATGATTTTTTATTAATAAAGTTATTTGGCCTTTTCATTACAAATTGTCCATCTTATTTTGAACTCCTGTGTTATAATGAAATCCTTAGGATTATAATTAATCGACAAAAGAGGATTTGTCGTTTAGTCCTTAAAAATATTTGCGACCAAATGATATACTGTTAATAGAATGATAGCAATATCGAGTATAGATCGTTATGTGCCATATGAGTTGGTTTCCTCTTAATCAAGGAGTGTGGAGATATTATTATGGCATGCAGATAGAATGTAGAAGTACATTCGTATCGAACGTAATCATTTACCGAGCACTCTGCTGTCAAGAGTAGCTCATGAAGGATATGGGTATAAGTATCCCTCAGATCTGATACCACCATAGTGACTTGTAAGCAACTCACTGTACTTTAGTATCAGACTATCTGAGTTTCTAACTCAGTGATGGAAGGACACTAGGTGCAGTCAAATATTTATCAAGTCGGTGTATGAGCTAAGAAGAAATTAACCTCTCTAAATTAGTAAGAGATATGCATCAGTGTATTTCAATTTAGTAAAACTTTGATCAGGATAATCCATATGATGTATTTGAAAGGTTTAAATACAATGTGGTCGACTAAATTAGGATTGATAGTTAAAACCTAAGTCATCTTGAGCATTAGGGTCAAAGGAATGAATTATATGGTAACCATACATCAGTAGGTTCTAGAATATTGTTTTGCAATCTTTCGACCTATCTAGACATCAGATCCCATTGCTAGATGGTTATATCGATTGGTATAGAAAATTATTCCTATGCTACCAACTTAGGTTTGAACCTATAGGGTCACACACATTAGAGATTTGATCAGATCTGATGGCTGAAGAGTCCAATTGGATTGTGACTCTGGTGAGGAGTCCCACTAGGACTGAGACTCTGAAGGTGAATCCAACTGGACTGAAACTCTACTATTAATAGAGAATTAATTAATAATTAGATTATTAATTAACTTAATTTGATTGAGTAAAGAGCTTTGGATCAAGTCTAATTGAATCAGATTCAGTTTGACTCAAATTGGATTTGATATGATCAAGTCTGCTTATAAGAAAAATTTGATTCTGATTCGATCAGGACTTGGACTCAGTTAATTTCTAATTGGATTAGAAAATTATTGAGATGATTGGGCTTCTAATTTAATTGAGTTCATTTCTAACATTGGATTCAAATCATATTTTATTTGGTTTAGAATTAATTTGGAAATGAAGAGTCTCAATCGATAAGGACTCTATCCTTATCTTTTCCGCCACACCGGAACCCATGCCCATATCTCAATGTCAAATTTGATTTGGCTTGAGATTTTTGGCATCATGAGGGAGAGCTCAATAAGAGGGGGCAGCAAAGGTTGATGAGTCATAATCCTATCTCCTGCCTAATTCGAATGCGATCCGAATTACAGATAAGGTGATAAGAAGGACAGTGATTTTTCAAATAAGGAAAGTTTGAGGTGCCAAAATGATTTTTTTCTTAATTTCTTTAAGGTGTTTTTGGGTGTGTGAGATACCAAATCTCCTCTTGATGCCAAAGACCAACTTCTAGAAATTTTTGGATGCCCAAAATTATGTTTTGGCATGGAGATTGTGGCGCCCTCCCTTGGATGAAAACCCTAATCCCAATTCTATTTAAAGGGGTCTCCTCTCTTGGCATCCTATCTTTGGTTCCCTTGTTAGTTTTTGTTTTTTTAGAGCTTCTCCTCCTCTTCCTCTCTTCCTCTTCCAGATCTCTTCATCCTTTGGAGCATCCAAAGCTTTTGAAGAAGAAAGAAAAAATCAGCCTCGAAGTTCCTTACAGGCTAGCACCTCCAAGGATCCTGATCTGCGCCAATCTTTGTGTGGACATGCTGTAGAGGCCAGATGACTTCGTGTAGCTGCAAGCAACCTGAAGGAGAGGTTCTCTAAGTGCTGGACAAGTAAAGATCAAGATTTTTGTGATTTGGTAATTGTTTCTAACCTATCCTGATTATTTTGTTAGATCTAATAGTTAGATTTATGATTGTAGCATTGATGAGATTGATGCGAGTATTTGTTTTCAGATCTAAAGTGCATCATAATTTATATTATTTATTTTGACATGATAGTCTAGATTAGATCTTATGTATATAATTTAGATTAAAATATTTAATCTTATTCTTTCACTGCATAAAATTTTAAAATTGCATGCATAGCACTACTACATGTTTCCTTCAATTTGAAAATATTTGTCGATTGATATTTATGGATTGTATATTTTATGAAATTTATATTTTTTGTAGATGGATGAGCATGGTAGAGAGCCTGGTCAGGTGGAGTTTTACAAGATAACTCATGTTCATTGAGATGGCTATTTTGTTACTGATGAGTCGAGAGATATATTTGTATGTATTTATAATCATTTAGTGCAATGATTTATACTTTATTTTTAATTATAAAATTAATATAATATATATATATATATATTGAATATAAGAGAGAGCTTCATCTCTTATTGCAGAGCGTGTGGGCAAGTCCTCAGCATCTACAGAGGTTAGTTGTGTTAAGGCCCAAGTGATGACAAAGCTGCTGGGACCGGATCGCTATGGTCGAGTAAGGGATTATAGAGTTGGAGTCATCCTCACTCAGTTATCTGACAAACGTCGATATACTCAGGATGCTAGAGAGAGCTCTAGCAATGTTGATATTTCTATGCTTGAGTTTCGCATGGAGGCATGGATCGAAGAGCAGGTAGAGGCACGGGTGCAGGCACAGGTGGAGGCACAGATGGGGGTGATAAAACAGAACTATGACACTGTGATATCCACCTTGAAGACTTAGATTGATCGGCTGACATTTGCATTAAATACTTTTGTGGACTCTTCTAGGGCACATATCTTATTATATTTATATTTGTTTATAAACTTATTATTTAATTTACATTATGATTTTTGTATTTTCAACACTGAAGTTTTTATACATTTGTTGTAGGCTTCTAGTAGTTTCAACAGTCGTGGAGTCAATGACAATCATACTTCTATGGATGACTAATAGCCCATGCCTCTATCTTTATTTTGAGTTTTGTAATTCATGAACTTGATGGACAGTGCAATCATGATTTTGTTATGTGATATGGAATGTTATTATGACTTTATGTTGCTATTTGAATTTTATTATAATAGACAGCTGTATGTATTTTATACTAACCTACAGTTCTCTTTTTGGATCTAGTTTATCATGAAAATGCTCGCGTGCTCCTTCATGATGAAAGTATATACCGATTTGAGCGTGTAAGTTTCATGCCATCTTTCCTTTTATTATTGAGACTTTGACTTCTTGTTTTCATAATGGTTGTCAAAATATTGCATCTAAATTTATGGTAGTAAGATATGGTGGGGTTTCCTAGTATTTTTGAATGAGTTGGTAATGAGTTGTGTTTGGGAAGTTTTGTTGTTGATGAAGGCAGTTTCTTGTAGGTCCAGTTTGAATGAGTTGTAGGTCCAGTTTTTTTTTTTGGGGGATTTGTTGACATGTTTTTTCTTTTAAGAACAAACAAAAAGATGGGATTTCTTATGGTTTATTCGGATGCCCGATATCGAAGGCTGTTCATGTCGCTTTTTTGACACTTATTGTCCAATCATTTTGGCATGATATCTCGGTATCATGTCTTGAATCAAAGTGTGGATTCTTTGAGATGTTGGATTTTGGCATGATTCAAACTTGCAAGATATTAAACTGTTAAGTAGAAATCCGTTTTAGGTTGTTTTCCTGGTGTTTATTTGGCAGGATTCTTGTTAAGTCTTGAACTTTGATGATGCCCAATGATGGAAACATGTTTATGGAGTGGCTGTATGGCTATTTCTTTTGAGCATTAGTGTGCCCTTGCTATACCACCACGGCACCACCGACTCCGCTGCTGCTGCTTTTACTCATTGTCATGGCTGCCATCTTTTCTCTTCTCTTCTTGTTCTTCTTCTTCTTTTACGACATCTTCTGTTTGCACATGAAATGGTCAATGTGAAATACCATTATTTGACCCACGTTAAATTTATAGGGCTATGAGATCTGAGAGCTTAACTATACGAAATAGACCTATCAACGGATCGAATTCGAGTCAGAACCTGGATATCTTGATCCGGACCCGATCTTAGTTATTGGTATCGGATCCGGAACCGGATACCCGACGGGTCTAGCTTTGAAATACCAGATCCAGACCCTAATGGGTCCCGAATATCCGGATCCAATTCCAGGACCCAAAACTCATATTTAAAGTTTCAAAAAAAAAACCCTAAAAATTATACAATAACCTAGGAAAACACCTAAAAATTATACAATCATATGATCATAAAAATAAAAATATAAAAGTTATTCAAATTCAATAAGTAAAACTCCAATTAAAGCATCCAAAAACATAACAACATACAAGTATAACAACAATATATAATTATTATATATATATATATATATATATATATATATATATATATATATATATATATATATATATATATTATTCGGGTCTCGAATCTATCAGATCTGGGTATTAAATATTCAGATCCTATCTGTTTACATGATGGTTTATCGGATTCGGATCCGAGTCCGGATAAATGAGTCCAATATTAATACCAGATCCAGATCCATCAGGTAATTATCTACGGGTCTCGGGTCTGGACCGATCCATTAACAGCTCTAAAATGCATTGTACTAATGGTTAAACCTTTTGTTTGCAGTGCTTTTATTTCTCTTGTTTGTGTCTTAACTGTTTCTGCGTATGGCAATGCTTACAGCATTGCTTTCTGGATTTTTGTATTTGCCCATTTGACATCAAGACTTGCATTTCTAAGGACCAGCTAACCAACATGATGGTAAATGTAAAAGAGAGGGGGCTTATTGGTTTTGATTCATTATTTCTTTTTCTGTAACTCAGATCAGTTGCATGGATACCAGAAGTTTATTAGTGGGAAGGGACAAACTAAAATTGTATCATCTTTAAAGCTTGACGAGTTTTGATTGAAGTTAATTCATCCCTCTCTATCTGGCAGGAAAACAGGGAAGAAAACAGGGAAGGATTAATGCTAGCTGGATGTTAATGCCACTAATCTGCTGTTGTTGAAATCTTTATTCTTCACACTGGTTTCAAACAGGGTTTAAATGGACTGCTGGGTTTACTTATGATTCCATTTTAATTAATGCGTCAGCAGGTTTCAGGTGCTTGGAAGAAGGTCCTTGCTTCAAAAGAGTGCAAAATCTGATTACCAACATAAGTTATATGACTTCATACTTACAGGAATTATATTACTTTCATATGCATGATGGATCTAAAGAGGGCAGAGTCGTTCACATGCATCCTCAGCAGGAAAAGCAAGGGGGCGAATCATACAGAGGCCACTCAAGTTTGCTTTATGCAGGAATTATACTCCCTAACAATTTAGAGGTCAGAGGGTTTCTTTGGTCTTTGAAATAGTTTTACAAATGGTCTCCTCTAATGCCAGGGCTTTAGATGGATGCAACAGTGAGCAGCCCAAATATCTCCTAGTAACAGACGAGCGCTGCTGGGAATGCTTTGGCGGGATGCATCCAATTTCAGACTGAGCATCTGCTTCAACTCTTGGCTTGACATCTTTAAACTAAAATCTCGAGTTCACCATTGGAAGGCCGCATATGATCAACTAGGAGAAGAAATTAGGTGCCTAAAAGAGATAGAATCACAAAAAATAAAGAAAAAGAGAGAGAGACGAAGGAGACCATTGAGGCGGAAAGCGGAAAAAAAAGGAGATGAGTTTGAAAGGAGCAAGTAAAAAGGCAAATGCAACCTGAGAGATTCCAAAGTTTTTGCGCTCTGCCTAAATATGAAACTGGTTCATATTGTTTCAATATTTTTAATAAATTTTGGATAGGTATATATATTATTATACAGATTATTTTTGGATTATGTATTTTTTATTTTTTTTCCAAATTTAGTAAATACTGATGCTTTAAAGCATCAAAAATAGTTTACAAATTGCAGACGCTTATAAGTGTTAGAATTTATATTTATACCAACGCAAATGCTAACATTGAAAATATTTCTGATTTTAACGATACTTTATCAAAGTATCCGAAAGAATAGTTTCCACACTTCATTTAACGATGCATGTTTTACGCTTTTGAAAGTATCGAGGTATTTTTTTGTGATGCTTATAAGCATCGATAATGGAGTAATTTTGCGTCAGCAAAGCTCCATCATACTGTAGTGTATTTTTTCAATCTCTCACTTGCACTAAAGTCAATCATCCTTATATTTTAACCCCATACAATCAAGGTGGTGATCGAACTACTACTATGGTAGAGTTTTAGTGAACTGTTCTTTTATGTTATTTTTTGTATTTATTCGTTCAACGACTACATCTTATCTCTCGACAATCTCACGAATGAAGTGGAAGTGCCTTAGAATGTGCTTAGATTTATGATAAGATTTTAGTTCCTTTGCTTGAGCAACTACTCCAGTATTATCATAGTAAAGTGGTACTAGGTTCTCAATCTCAAGAACAATATCCAATTCAGTGATAAACTTCTTCATCCAGATAGCTTCTTTGATAGCTTCATTTGTAGCTATGTACTCTACCTCAATAGTTGAGTCAGCTACAGTCTGCTGTTTGAAATTTTTTAACTCACTGCTCCATCATTTAGAGTAAAGATATATCCTGAAATAGATTTACTATTATTTAGATCTAATTGAAAACTAGAGTCAGAATACCTTTCTAGTTTTAAATCAAATCCACCATATATAAGAAAAACATCTTTTATTTTTTTCAAGTACTTAAGAATGTCTTTCACCACTTTTCAATGATCTTCTTCTGGATCAGCCTAAAATCTACTGGCTATGCCTAGGGTATAAGTAACATTAGGCCTGGTACATAGCATGGCATACATAATAGACCATATTATCGAAGCATAGGGAATAGAATTCATTCTACTCATCTCTTCAGGTGTCTTAGGAGACCTCTTCTTATAGAGATGTATGTTTTGACTTATAGATAAGTAATTTCTTTTATTTCCATCTATGCTGAACCTTTTCAGCATAAGATCAATGTACCTAGACTGAGATAAGCCTAGCATCTTTTTGGATCTATCCCTATAGATCTTTATACTAAGTATATAGGATGCTTCTCCCAAATTCTTCATAGAAAATTTGCTTGATAGTCATAACTTGACCGATTATAACATTGGGATATCATTCCCAATAAGAAGTATGTCATCTACATACAAAACTAAAAACATAATGGTACTCCCACGTGTCTTCTTATATACACAAGGTTCATCCATATTTTTTATGAAGCTAAACTCTTTGACTGTGCCATTAAAATGGATGTTTCAGCTCTTTGAGGTCTATTTTAATTCATAAATAGATTTTTTAAGCTTGCATACTTAATTTGCTCTCTCACTTGAGACAAATCTTTCTAGCTGAGACATGTAAATTTTTTCCTCAAGGTAACTATTAAAGAAGGTGGTCTTTAGATCCATTTGGCAGATTTCATAGTCATGGTATGCTGCTATAGCAAGCATAATCCGAATAGATTTCAGCATGGCAACAAATGAAAATGTTTCATCATAATCAATATCTTATTTTTGTCTAAATTTTTTAGCACCAATCTGACTTTGTAGGTTTCAACTTGGCCATCTACTCTAATCTTTTTCTTATAAATCTATTTGCACCCAATAGGAGTTACACCCTTTGGTGCATCAACCAAAGTCTATACTTGATTGGTGTACATAGAGTCCATTTCGGATTTCATGGCTTCCAATCTTTTGTCTGAGTCCCTACTCATGACAGCTTCCAAATAAGTCAGAAGATCATCATTCTCAACGATGTGGGCTTCACCATTCTCAATGATAAACCCATACCTAACAGGAGCTCTTCGCACTCTATCTGACATTCAGAGAGGAGATGTATGTTATCGTTGTACCTCATCAATGGGTACTTCTGGTTGAGAAATATCTTGTGTATCTATTTGTAGGTCTTGAACTTCATCAAGTTTAATTTTTCTCCCACTATCTCCTTCTAAGATAAACTCTTTTTTTATAAAAGTGGCATGTCTACTAACAAAAATCTTTTGTTCAGTAGGATAGTAGAAGAGATATCCCATACTTTCTTTATGATATCTTACAAATAAACACTTATCTGTTCTAGCATTTAGCTTATGTCCAAAACTTCATTTTACATAAGCCGAACAGTCTCAAATGTTAAGATACTTAAAATTGAGCTTTTTGTCTCTCCATATCTCATATGGAATACTAGGTATAGATTTTGAAGGTACTCTATTCAAAATATATACTACAGTCTCTATGATATATTTTCAGAAAAACATAGATAAGTCTGTAAAGCATATCATGGATCGCATCATATTTAATAAAGTACGATTCCTTCTTTCATTACACCATTTAACTATGGTGTATACGAAAGGATCCATTCAGAGAGAATACCCTCTTCTTTAAAATGATCTAAGAACTCACTAGAAAAGTATTCATCTCCTTAATCTAATCAAAAGATTTTAATATACTTTTCAATTTATTTCTCAATCATACTTTGATACTCTTTAAATTTATCAAAAGATTTGGATTTATGTTTCATAAGATACACATATTCGAGTCTTAATAAATCATCCATGAATGTAATGAACTAAAAGTATCCTCCTTTGGCCTGAGTTATCATAGGACCACATACATCTGTATGCATAAGTCCTAATAACTCACTTGTCCTTTCTTCAAGTTCAGTGAATGGAGTCTTAGTCATTTTTTCCATAAGATAAGATTCACAAGTTCCTAATAATTCATAATTATAAGGATCAAAGAACTCTTCTTTATATAACTTATTAATTCTTATCTCACTGATATGACCAAGCCGATAATGCTAAAGTAAAGTATTATTCACCTCTTCTCTCTCTCATTTTTTACTTTCATCAATATGAAAAATATTATCATTAAGAGATAGAATTAGAAGACCATTATCAATATTGCCATCACAAAAATGCTCATTAGAAAAAGATATAGAACAACTATTGCCCTTTCCATTAATTTCAAATCTACGTTGTAACAACAACGGTACATAAATTATATTTCTAACGATCTTAGGCATATAACAACAATTCTCTAACTCTAAGATCTTCTTGGAAGATAACTTCAATAGATATGTCCATATAGCTTCTGCCTGGTTGGGCTTTCCTCCAATGCCGTAGAGCTCGAAGTCATCTTTCTTCAAAACTATAAGTTTCTGCAGTCTCTACAATGACTTACAAATATGAGTGCCACAGGAGATATCCAATATCTAAGAATTTGATATTAAAGAACTTAATGACATAATAGTATGTGTTGGGTATAAAATACCCTCCAGCCAAAGTTCGTGTCAGGAGTGACCCTCCGAGGATTTCACCGACGTCCGACCTTCGGCGACATCTTTCCGAACCTCTCCGACGGCCGAGCCTCCGCAACGTTCCCGAGTTCTGCCGACGGATAAACCCCCATCAGTGTCGATCGGATTCTCCATGACGGACGGACTCCATCCAAGTTTCTACGGTGGTCGACCACCTTCTAGACTCCGTCCGGGCTCCTACGGGAGTCGGACTTCTCCGAACTCCAACTGCAGGTAGACTCCGTCCGGGCTCCTACGGGAGTCGAACTTCTTCCCTGAACTCCAACTGCAGGTAGAATCCATCCGAGCTCCTACGGGAGCCGGACTTCTTCTCCAACTGCAAGTAGACTTCATCCGAGCTCGTACGGGAGCAGGACTTCTTCTCCAACTACAGGTAGACTTCATCTGGGCTCCTATGGGAGCCGGACTTCTTCTCCAACTGTAGGAAGACTTCATCCGAGATCCTACAGGAGCCGGACTTCTTCTCTAACTGCAGGTAGACTTCATCCGAGCTCATACGGGAGCCGAACTTCTTCCCCAAACTCCGGCTGCAGGTAGCCTTCGTCCGGGCTCCTACGGGAGCCGGACTTTCGCCCTGAACTCCTGTTGCAGGTAGACCTCATCCGAACTCCTACAAGGGCCAGACTCTAAGCTTCTACTGCAAGCAATCTACTCTGAGCTTCTACTGCAAGCGATCTACTCCGAGCTTTTACTGCAAGCGATCTACTCTGAGCTTCTACTGCAGGCTTCGACCGAGCTTCCTCGACAAATGATCCCCATCCGGGCTTCTACGGAGATCGGACTCCGATCGAACTTCTGTAGCGGACAGATTTCGGACGAACTCCTATGACACATGGACTCCAACAGCCGGATCCCTCCAGCGGATGAACCTCTCCAGCGCCATCCGACACCCACTGCCGGTCGACCCTCTACCGAATTCTGCGTCAAATCGAACTTCATCTATAGAAAGCCTCTGACCGAGCTCCTACAGCAAATGGCCCTCGCCTGCAGTATTAACGTCTAAAGCACCCAACGGTAGAAGGCTCGCCAGCAACATCCGAGCTCCTTTCAGATGGATACCTACTTCTCTCCGCCAGACACCTCAACCGAGCTTCAGCCGACAGGCCTGGACTCCCTGGCAGGCCACAGTAATGGCCACGACTCTGCTCTACTTCCTGCGATGGATTTCGTGTGGCTCCACCACTCTCTGACAAGTCGCGACAACGGACACTGCTCCACTCCCCGCAACAGGCTCTACGTGGTAGGCCACAGTGATAGCCACGACTCCACTCCACTACTCTTCATAACAAACTCTTCCTGACCCCGAACGGTCCACTACCAGGCGGTTACAAATGTCGCTATCAGTCTGTTGCACCCTTCGCCTATAAAAAGGGGACCCCAGATACGTTATTCTCTAAGCTCTAATTTCTATTTTGAAACTCTGCTAAAATTTTCGTTCGAGCACTCCATTCTTGTTGAAGCAAAGAACTGACTTGAGCGTCGGAGGATCTTGCCGGAGCACCTCCAACTCTGATTTAGACTTTCTTTGCAGGTCCCTACGGCGACCGTGACTCCCTCGACTCCAGCTTCTCCGACGCTGGTGGATTTTTGCACCAACAGGATTGGCGCTAGAGGAAGGGGCTGTGTCTTCGCAGTACCCTTGTTCTTAAAGGAGCGCTCAACGGGACCGCCTCCGATCATCTTCTCCGACATCCTCTTCTCCTTCCTCTACTAGATCTTCGCCCGATGCCTCCCCGCAAAGCATCCACTCGGTGATCCACGGCCTCCGTGGCCAGATCTCAGGCTCCGGCCTCACCTCCAATTTTCCAGGTTTCTCCTCCTCCTCCGGCAACAACGGTTGGCGCAGAGCAATTCGACCTACTGGTTCAGCAGATCAGAGGCCTCACTGAAGCGATGTAGGCCATACAGCAGTAGCAACAGCCACAAGCATCAGTACGACTGAAGAGAACGTCGCCGGAACTCCAAAATCGATGGTAGGACGGGCCACTTGGGCCAGTCGCCCCGTCTTTCCCGGAAAGACGAATCCGAGGGTGGAGAGCCCTCAGTCAGATCACGATTCTACTCCTGGAAGATCTCTACCTCCATTCTGCCAGAAGACCCTTAAGACTCGCAGTCGAAAAGATTTTCTGGATCGAAGGCTCTAGAAGATGAACCGACGGATCGAAGAACTCCGCCACGCTCCCCCCGCTTATGGTGAGGACATTTGTACTGACCCTCCCTTCTCTCAAATGATCATGCAGGAACCGATCTCGCCAAACTTCAAGCTCCCTCAATTTAAAAGCTACGATGGGACTTCGAACCCAGTTGACCACCTGGAGGCCTTCCAGAAAATGATGCTACTCCATGGCACGTCAGACGCCATCCTGTGCCGAGCTTTTCCATCCACCTTGAAGGGAGCAGCGAGAAATTAGTACTCGACGCTGAAGTCGAGTACCATCTTTTCCTTTGATCAGATGAGCCACCAGTTTGCGGCTCATTTTGTTAGCAGTCGGCATCCCCGGAGGAGTTCGGAGTCCCTCATCAACATCAAGCAAAGGGAGGGGGAGTCCATTCAGGCTTACGTCAACCGTTTCAATGTCGCCACATTGGAGGTCCGAAATTTGGACCAATCGGTTGCGATGGTTGCTCTGAAAGGCGGCCTTCAAAAGAATGACCTTCTATTCTCCCTAGAAAAGAAGTACCTCAGGGATTTTGCTGATTTGCTGGCTCGGGCCGAAGGGTACGCCCGAGCAGAAGAAGCTTTCAAGATGAAGGATGAGGAGACCGCGAGAGAGTGACAGGCGGGAGACTCGAGTAAGCCTGCAGTCGAAAAAGGACCGAGAGAAGCTCGACCACATTCTCGAACTCCTCTCGGGTACAAGCGCGCCCAGACTCCTCCCTGAGCACACAGGCAGAGAAGCCTGGAGCGCAGGGTTCGGCAGGGCTCTCCCCCAGGAAGATTCTGCAGCTACGCCCCCCTCAACGCATCGAAAACCTAGGTGCTGATAGAAGTCAGAGAGCAGCTCCCAAGGCCAGAAAGGATGTGCACACATCCTGGGAAGCGCAATCCTAACAAGTTCTGCCTCTACCATCGTGACCACGACCACGACACAGAGGAATGCATTCAACTCCGAGACGAGATCGAAGAGCTCATCAGACGAAGTCGGCTCGACAGGTTCATTCAACGCCGACCTGAGGGTAGAGAGAATCGGCAAAGGGCTCTGCCGCAACCTGAGCCGTCGAGGAGGGAAGAGCAGCCCGGAGATCGGCCTCCAATTGGGATCATCAACTCCATCTCTAGAGGACCTTGATGGGGAGCAGACCTTCTACAGCCCTGAGATTTGAAAAACCTATAAATGTATTACGAACGACTTCACTTTAAATCAAGATTCCTTTCAGATTTGTACATCTTTCTCTTTTGGCACGGACTTGTAATGACAGGGGATAACCCCTTCAGACAACAAAAACGACACCTAATATGGGCAAAATCAAAAGTCCAATTATTTTAAGATCGAACGGGAGGAGAGGCCCTACAACGCCCTTATGTGCCCCCACAGCCATGTTAGGGATAGGGGGGAACCTCGCCCTAACATGAGCAGGGTCAAAGGCCCGGTTATTTTTAGATCGGATGGGGGGAGAGGCCCTACAACGCCCTTATGTGCCCCCACAGCCATGTTAGGGATAGGAGGAGAACCTCGCCCTAACATGAGCAAGGTCGAAGGCCTAGTTATTTTTAGACCGGATGGGGGGAGAGGCCCTACAACGTCCTTATGTGCCCCCACAGCCATGTTAGGGACAGGAGGAGAACCTCGTCGTAACATGAGCAAGGTCGAAGGCCCAATTATTTTTAGACCGGATGGGGGGAGAGGCCCTACAACGCCCTTATGTGTCCCCACAGCCATGTTAGGGACAAGAGGAGAACCTCGCCCTAACATGAGCAAGGTCGAAGGCCCAGTTATTTTTAGACTGGATGGGGGGAGAGGCCCTATAACGCCCATATGCGCCTCCACAGCTCTGTTAGGGACAGGAGGAGAACCTCGCCCTAACATGAGCAAAGTCAAAGGCCCGGTTACTCTTAGATCGAATGGGGGGAGAGGCCCTGCAACACCCATATGAGCTCCCACAGCTTTGTTAGGAACAGGGGAAGAACCACGTCCTAACCTGAGCTGAAATCGATTACATCAGAAATAGGAGAAGGACCTCGTCCTGACATCAATTAAGGTCTGATCATTCAAGACCAGATAAGAGAAAGAAAACCTTCTCAGCGGCCCCTCCGCGCTCCCGCGACCCCACTAAAAGCAGAGGGAAAACCCTCACTCGAGAAAAGAAAAAGAAAAAGGGGAGGGGGTTAAAAAGGAAAGCGACGAACTGCATCAGCGACAAATGAAAAATAAATTACATCAAAGATACAGGGAGCCTCATCTCAGCGAAAATTGGGGTTCTTATCAAAATTCCCGATCTCCAAGAGAGCTCTCAACACAGGCCAAGGATAAGATGGCTTCCTCAGGGCGACGAGAAGCTCAAACCTCCGAGCTCGAACTCTGAAAGGAGGCGTCAAACTCGAATGGTCCTAGATAAATCTGCGACCATAAACAAAAGGATGGGTCAATGCGATGACGATCGGGTACCTCCGAACGGCATCGATATCAAGCAAGGCAAAAGCTGAAAGAAGCTCGGTAAATGACAATTCAACACATGAGTAAAAGAGGTAACGAAAAATTCCCTTCTCATGTCATTAACTAAGTATGCATTACAGAGCCCTTGAGGCTGAAGAAGAAAGATGACAAGAAAAGCAAGCCAACGTGGCGACGATCAGGAACCTCCAGACAACGTCGGCATCGAACGGGACAGAAAATGAAAGAAGTCCGACGAACGATAATTCAACACGATGCACGGGCAAGGACCTCAGATTCCACCTCCGCGTCCTTGACTGCCTGCTGCTCGTATACCAGCTGGATCTTCAACTGCTGTAGCTTGGCCTTCCCCTCTCCAAAGGCGACAGATAGCTCTTCTATGGTTCCTCTTAAGGATTGGAGTTCGTCGGGATCCCGAACAG
This sequence comes from Elaeis guineensis, assembly GCF_000442705.2. Taxonomy (NCBI): domain Eukaryota; kingdom Viridiplantae; phylum Streptophyta; class Magnoliopsida; order Arecales; family Arecaceae; genus Elaeis; species Elaeis guineensis. The sequence continues at coordinate 23,424,012 of NC_026006.2, read as the reverse complement.
GAGCAAACTGAGCTCCTTCAGATAACTGTCTTTGAAGGTGGGCAACCTCATCGGTCGCCATCCTGAGCTTCCCCCTGTAGTCGTCCACCTGCTTGCGCCAGCAGGCCCGGTATGCATTATAGTTCACCTCAGCATCTTGGAGCTGTTGCTGAAGGTCGGAGAACTTCTTTGACCATTCTTGATCGCAGTCGGCCCGAGTCGAAAGCCAGGACGAGCTTCCTTCCAACTGGCTGATCTTCTCCTGCGCAGCCGACAGCTCCGCTCTGAGAGAGCTGATCTTGAAAGCTTGAGCCCAAGATCGATCGCTGGCGCACTTCTTATGTTCCCCGAGCTCCTTCTCAAAGTTCACTTTCCTCCGATTGTACTCCATGATCCCCTTCACGTGGAGGTTTCGAAAGTAGGTGGCCTCCGCAGTGGCCTCAGAGTGGCTCTCCCTGAACTTACGAAGTTCGTCCTCCATCTCCTTCGACTTTTTTGTTAAATGATGAACTTTCTTCCTCAGATGTTGGATCGTGGACTTCAGCGGAACTCCCTGTGGCAAGGGAAGCGCTTCGGCAGGACGCTGCCATCGGGGAACAAAAGCGTCAAGGCGCGGCTCATTGCAGAAAGAAAAAAGAAAAGAGTAGAGAAGCCCCCCATAAGGAGAAACCCAATTTTATTGATTGAATGTTTCTTAAAGACAAAAGGAAAAAGAAAAATCACAGTAAAAGAAAAATACAAAGTCAGAGGTCTCAGACCTCCGAAGTAGGAGTTGGGGAGCTCGGTGTTCTTAGAAAGGGGGCTGCGGTGGCAGCAGCAGTAGGAGAGGGCCCGACTTCATCTTCAGACGCCTCGTGCAAGAAGCTGAGGTTGAGCTCGAAAAATTTCTTGACCATCTTCTCTTGGCAGAGCTCGAACCCTTTGATGAATGCATCTTGGCCGAACTTGACGTTCAGGTCTCTCATCTCCGCAGAGGCCTTGAACTCCTCCACCGCTTGGGCCCTGGCCTCCGGGATCAGAACCAAAATCTGCTCCATCAAATTTGCGACCTCGGCCTCTGTCTTCCTCACCATCTCCTTTGAGGTCTGCTTTTCTTTCTCAAGGGCCTCTTGGAGGTTGGCTACCTCGGCAGCCTTTTCCTTGAGGCGGGCGGCTTTAGCCCGGCGACCCTCCTCTGCCTGGATGGCGTCCCTCCTCGCCCGATTCATCGCCTCGATGTTGGCAAGGAGCTGGTGCCCGATCTGCAAGGGCGGCCAGGAGGTCAGACTAAAAGTTGAGAAGTTAATTAAATGAAGGAGCAAGGAGAAGGAGGAAAGTGAATCTGTTTACCTCGAGAAAGGACCCTAAAGAGTCCCAAATCCGCTATTCGAGATCGGTGCGAACGATCCTCTGGATGACTTCGGACAGGATGCAGCCGTCGACCAGTCGCTTAATCAGGTCCCTATCATTAAAGGGATTCTCCACCGGCTCTTCTTCGGAACCATGGGATTCTTCGATGGCGGCTCGGCGGCCGCTCACCCTACGGGCCACCGTCATCTTTCTCCTCCCCCTCTCAACCCCTGACACCTCCTCGAAGCGGGCCCCCGAAGCGGGAACCTCAGCGGGAGAACTCCTTGAAGAGGCCCGGGGAGCCGGAGGCTCGACGTCTGAAGGAACATCGACCACGAGAGCCACCTGGACAGGCGTGGCCGAGCTCGTTTCCTCCATTTTGGCCTTCTTTGCCGATCCGAAGGCCGCAGTGCCTTTTCTTTTGTGAACCTTAAGGCCCCTGGCAAGCATCCGTGCTGCTTCAACGTCCATTTCTGAAAAAAAAAAAAGAGAGAGAATAAGAAGAGAGAGAAAAAGAGATTAGCAATGGGGTGAAAAAGGAAGAGGTGACGCGCAGTCAAAAAAAAAAAAGGGGAGAAAGGGAAGAAGAGAAGGAGAAAAGAAGAAGAAAGAAAAGATGGAATACTCACAAGATCCAGGGGACTCAAGCCGATGTTGAACAGAAACTGCTCCTTCAGAAAGTTGGGAAGGGAAGGAGTTGGATAACTAAGAAGCTTCCAGACGGCCTGAAGGTCATCCTCCCCCAGGCTAGGAGTCCGACGGACAGAGTCCCTCAGGGAGCCCCAAGGGGGCAATCCCAACTTTAAGGTCGGGCATTGGACGTAGAGGTACTTCCCCTTCCAGTTATGAATAGAAGAGGGAGCACCTTTCAGCAACCCCTTCTTGTCGAACTGAGGAGAGAAGTACCACCAGTCCTTTGCCGAGGGGTGGTACTTGAAGGTGTAAAAATACCTAAACAAAGAAAGAGATGGCTAAACTTCGACTACGTGGCAAAGGGAGAGGAACCCTATCAAAAACCTAAAGGAATTCGACGCGACTGAAGCTAAAGAAATATCTAGAAAATGGAAAAGAGCGACGACGAAGGGCGGAAGCGGAAGCCGGAGCCCAGCACGGAAGGCCTCCTGGTACAGGCAGAAACGGCCAGGTGGGGGGGTCCTGGCCTGGTCGGCGGGACCGAAAAGCTCCAGATCATACTCCGGAGGAACTCCAAACTGAACCTTTATCAGTAAAAGTTCATCCGGAGTCAGAGAACAGGGAATGGCGCCCGACGCAAAAACCAGACGAGGCCCAGCCCTAGATGTGGGTTCGTCTACAACATGAGGGTTCTGGGGGACTGAGGCAGACGAGCTCCTGGAACCGCTAGAGGTGGAGGTGCCAGAAGATATTTCAAGCAAGAACCCTAAAAATCTCGAAGAGATCAGGCGAAATAAGAGCCGAAAGGTTCGTGGGAGACTTAACAAGAAGAATGCAGCAGAAGAAAAACGGAGGAGAAGGGGCACCTAGATGGCAAGAGAAGGAACGAAAGTTTCGGGACTAACCTAAGTCACTCCGAAGGATGCAGAGGTGCAGGGACAGGGATGACTCGAAGAACACCTAGGGCTAAAGCGGACACCAAAGAAGGTCAGAGCTCTCGGAGAGAATGCGGGCACCAACAGGACTTTCAGGCAGAATGAAACTCCTGAAGGCGGAAAAGTGGGTTTAAATAGACCCTGAGATCCGATTCTATAATGATCGTGGATCTCCCCAGGCCGACCCATGTTCGTCACGTGTCCCACTCGCCACAGCAGGCGGCTAAAAGTAGCTGACAGCTGACAAAGCCATTACTGCATCGTACCTGGGACAACGCTCCAGCGAGAATTTCGAAAGGTCTCTTCAGATCGCCCCAATTTGAAAAGACTCCAGCACGCACGCATTAAATGCCTGGATTTTCGAGGGCAGTCGTGCACATGATTCAAGGGGGCAACTTCGGTTGTAAAAATTTCTCTATACTTCCTTCATTCGAAACTCGAACTCGGAAGTAGGGGGACTGGTGTTGGGTATAAAATATCCTCCAATCGAAGTTCGTGTCAGGAGTGACCCTCTGGGGTTTCACCGACGTCCGACCTTCGGCGATATCTTTCCGAACCTCTCCGGCGGCCGAGCCTTCACAACGTTCCCGAGTTCTGTCGATGGATAAATCCCCACCAGTGTCGACCGGATTCTCCACGATGGACAGACTCCATCCAAGTTTCTACGGTGGTCGACCACCTTCTAGACTCCTTCCGGGCTCCTACAGGAGTCGAACTTCTTCCCCGAACTCCAACTACAGGTAGAATTCATCCAAGCTCCTACGGGAGCCAGACTTCTTCTCCAACTGCAGGTAGACTTCATCCAAGCTCCTATGGGAGCAGGACTTCTTCTTCAACTGCAGGTAGACTTCATCCGGGCTCCTACGGGAGTCGGACTTCTTCTCCAACTGCAGGTAGACTTCATCCGAGCTCCTACGGGAGCCGGACTTCTTCTCCAACTGCAGGTAGACTTCATCCGGGCTCATACGGGAGCCAAACTTCTTCCCCGAACTCTGGCTGCAGGTAGCTTTCGTTCGGGCTCCTACGGGAGTCGGACTTCTGTCCTGAACTCCTGTTGCAGGTAGACCTCATCCGAACTCCTACAAGGGTCGGACTCCGAGCTTCTACTGCAAGCGATTTACTCCGAGCTTCTACTGCAGGCTTCGACTGAGCTTCCTTGATAAATGATCCCCATCCGGGCTTCTACGGAGATCGGACTCCGATCAAACTTCTGTAGTGGACAAATTCTGGACGAACTCCTACGACACATGAACTCCAGCAGCCGGACCCCTCCAGCAGATGAACCTCTCCAGCGCCATCCAACACCCACTGCCGGTCGACCCTCTGCCGAATTCTGCATGAAATCGAACTTCATCTACGGAAAGCCTCTGACCGAGCTCCTACAGCAAATGGCCCTCGCTTGCAGTATTAACGCCCAAAGCACCCAACGGTAGAAGGCTCGCCAGCAACATCCGAGCTCCTCTCAGATGGATAGCTACCTCTCTCCACCAGACACCTCAATCGAGCTTCGACCGACAGGCCTGGACTCCCTGACAGGCCACAGTAATGGCCACGACTCTGCTCCACTTCCTGTGATGGATTTCGCGTGGCTCCACCACTCTCTGGCAAGTCGCGACAACGGACACTGCTCCACTCCCCGCAACAGGCTCCACGTGGCAGGCCACGGTGATAGCCACGACTCCACTCCACTACTCTTCATAACAAACTCCTCCTGGCCCCGAACGGCCCACTACCAGGTGGTTACAAACGTCGCTATCAGTCTGTTGCACCCTCTGCCTATAAAAAGGAGATCCCAGATACGTTATTCTCTAAGCTCTAATTTCTATCTCGAAACTCTGCTAAAATTTCTATTCGAGCACTCCATTCTTGCTGAAGTAGAGAACTAACTTGAGCGTCGGACGATCTTGCCGGAGCACCCCCAACTCCGATTTAGACTTTCTTTGCAGGTCCCTGCGGCGACCGCGACTCCCTCGACTCCAGCTTCTCCGATGCCGACGGATTTTTGCACCAACAGTATGTATCTCATGTATATTTTTTGATGCAACGCTTGCACCAGCCTTTACAGTTGCAAGAAAAGCCTTGCAATTTCTCTACCAGTGATCTGCCTTGCCGCAGTGAAAATAAGTACCTTATCCGGAGGCTTTCTCCCCTTCTTCCTCTTCATAATGCCTCCTTTAGGATTCAACTTTTTTGTTGAACCCTTCTTACCTGTCTTTTTCTTAGAAATCCCATCTACAAAAAGATTAGAGCCTTTTCTTTCTTCATATGGCTATTAACTATCTTGAGCATATTTAACAGCTTAGATAAAGAGGTATTCAATTTGTTCATGTGATAGTTCACAACAAAATGAGAGAATAATTTAAGGAGTGATTGCAAGATTAGATCCTGACTCAACTCATCATCCATCACAAAACCTAATTGATCTAATCGAGTGATCAAATTAACTACCATGAGAAAATGGTCTTATACAGATGTGTCTTTAGTCATCCTGATACAGAATAACTACTTAGATATCTTATATCTAGCAGTTCTACTCTGTTCACCATATAGCACTTTTAGATTGAGCAGTATGGACTGAGTATCCATGCCTTCATATTGCTTCAGTAACTCATTACTCATAAAGGTTAGTATGATACATTTGATGATAAACACTTAATTTAAGTCATTTAAAGCAAAAAATTATATTTAATTTATTTTATTTATTAAAAATTTGATGCTTCTTTTTATATTTTACAGAAAAGATGATCGTCGATATAAAGAGTCCGATTCGCAGATAAAAAAGACTCAAGTTTGAAGAAAATTGGACTTAAAATAAAATTTAAATAAAAGAAGGATGCATACGGTATTACAGAAAATAAAGATACTATGCAAAAAATCTAAAAAAGATATAGAAGTCATTGTAAAGAAACAAAAGTTTCTTTTTGAAATCAAAAAGGAGCGGGCGTGCGGCAGCGAACGCACGGCAGCGGGCGCGCGGGCGTGCAGCAAGATGGGCGCGAGGCAGTGGGTTCGCGCAGCATGGCGGGCGCGCTGCATTACCGACGGGTTCGTAGGAAATTGTGCTGGCGGACAGTGGCGAACAGATAGCAATGGATCTGAAAATTAAAGAAAAAAAGATAATACTTGGAAATACTTCAAAAGGAAGAATTTGTATTTTCTTTATCTACTTGTGATCTTTCCATCTCATCCATCCATCTTTTAGTTCTTAGTATTTTTTTAGTCCCATATCAGAAAACCATGTAAAACTTCTCCCTCCTAACACCTATAAAAAAGACTTTTGTAATCCCATTGGAAGGGGAGCCCAGAAATTCTTCTAGAGCCTTGCATAGAGGAAGAGAAAGGGATTACTCCATGAGCAGCTAGGCTAGCAGTCTCGAGAGTGGAGAAAAAAATTTATAATGACACAGAGTGGATTTATTGTTCTAAACTTTCTTGTATTTCTTTATATGCAATAAAGATTATGCTTTTTATTTAAATCATCATGAGTTCTTTATTTGCTCTCTTTCATATGCTTTTATTTATGCTTTCCTGTTAGATTAATATTAGGAACAACTTTTACTTTTTGGAGACGCACCGTGATCTATGGGTACGGAGCATGTCGAAGAAAGAAGAGTTATTTACCTAGTACTTTTCGAAGACACACCGTGATCTACGGGTACGGAGTGTGCCGAAGAAAGATAGGTATTTTTTCTAAGATTAATCGCATCTATTTAATTAAAAAAGAGATACAACTCTACTAGTACAAAATTAATTCAAAACTCTCGAGCTCTTTATTTTCTAATTACATCAATTTTAAGATAATTTATTTTCTAAATCAAAACAACGCTTCTTTCTTTTATTTTGCAATCTCAACTTAGCCCAAGATCCCTGAGGATACGATCTCGACTCATCCTACCTATGTAGTGAGTAGAGTTATTTTTGGTGCTATCAATGACTACGCATCAAATTTTGACACCGTTGTCGGAGACCTTGGCATGGTTAAATTAAAAAAAAAAAACCACTGACATTTCATAACACTTAACTAAAATAGCGTAACCTCAAATATAAAAATTTCTAACTTGATTGGACACCTTGTTTCTTTGCATTGCATCTCCATAATTAATTTTAAGGACGCAACCCATTAACTAAGATAAGGTAGGGATTTGATCACCCTTCCTTGGCCCACAAATCACTCCCTTGCATTTGTATAACCTAGACCTTAATCTAAAATTAATTAGACGTTGACCCCTAAGGATTTCAAGCTCATTAGGACAAGTGACCCTGAGAGTTGAATCAGGTTAGACTTGGTCAGCTAGCTGGTGTCTAGGCAAGTGGTTTGCAGGACGACAGAGTCCGAAGGAAGATGGTTTTTAATTGGTTCCGTTCGCTGACCTGGTCAATTTAATTGCTGTCTAAGGAAAGCAATGGGGGGACTCCCACCAACCTTACACTTATCTAACCAGTTGGTTGGTCAAGCTCCGACTTGGAGGCCTTGAAGGCTAACTACAGTTAGGAGCTATTTAGAACTAGGGTAACTTTAGGATAGAGAGTCCACTATGTGCTAACTTGATTGTAATTAAAATCTAACCACAACTAATTCTTCTATTAGTTTTAGGACTTCTTAGGATCTCTTCTTTAGAACTCTTTTCTCTCTTCTCTTCTTCTCTTAATAAAAAAAATAATAATAATCCTTAACAGACTAGGATAGTCCTACATAGACCTTTTAGTTGCATGTTAGGTCGACGATCACTAAAATCCGACTTGCAACTATTAGACGAAGAATTAGAAAAGACTCTTAGGACTATCCGAGTTAGAAACATGGCTACACCTGGTGAGGCTAATCCTCCATGCTCATTGAGAGAATATTTCACTCCATCCTCGTATACCTACTCTCCATGCATTCAAGCACCTCCAGTTGAAGCTACCTAATATGAGATTAAGTCTAGCATTATTCAAATGTTGCCATCATTCTATGGACTTAGTAACGAGGCCCCATACAAACACTTGGATGAATTTCTTGAAATTTGTTCCACAGTAAAAATTCAAAACTTCTCTGATGATGCCCTTAGGTTGAAACTGTTCCCTTTCTCACTTAAGGACAAAGCCAAGCATTGGTTAAACTCCTTAGACTCTATAACCATTTCAACTTGGGAACATCTTCAGAGAGAATTTCTCAAGAAATACTTTCCAATTGGAAAAACAAATCAAATTAGAAAAGCTATCACTAGTTTTTCCCAATTGGAGGGTGAACTTTTTCATGAGACATGAGAAAGGTTAAGGGACCTCATTCGTAAATGTCCACATCATGTTGTCCCTAAATGGCAACTTTGTCAGTATTTTTATGATGGTCTATCGGAGAAACACCGACAAATGGTTGATGCATCGTGTGGTGGGATATTCATGCTAAAGAGTGAGGATGAAGCCTGACAGCTCTTTGAAACACTTAGTGAGAATTTCTTACATCATATGTCTGCCACCTCTAGAGAACAACCCATGCTTCAACAAAAAAAAAGTAGAATTTATCAGATTGGAAACGTCATGGATATCCACAGTAAGGTAGATGAACTGTCCCAAAAATTAGACCGTCTTCTAAATATTGGACAATCCCCAATTCCACCTAACCTAATCCAAGAAGTTTGTGCATTATGTGCAAATCCGAACCATTTTGTTAGTGAATGCCCAGCCGCACCTCAATTTTCTGAGTTTGTGCACGAGCAGGTTCAGCAAGCTCAAGTCCAACAAGCTCATAGACCAGGAAATGATCCATATTCGAACACTTATAACTCCGGCTGGAGAAACCATCCAAATTTTTTTTGGAGACCACAACTAGTGGTTGGCCCTGCCACACATCGACCTCAATATCAAGACCCAACATATAGGCATGGACCATATCATCAATTTCAAAATGCTCCTCAACCGTCTACTACTGGTCACAGCTCAGCTTTTGAGGAAAAAATTCTGAAAGCACTAGAACGATTACAAGTCAACACTCAGACCCTTAACTCCCACACACAATCCATTGTTAAGCTAGAGACCCAAATAGGTCAACTAGCGACTGCATTCAGTAGGAGGAAAGGAGAAAAATTACCTAGCCAACCCGAGAGCAACCCAAGAGGGCAATTTGTGATTGAGAGCTCTAATACCCCAGAAGCTTTTTTTGAACACGCCAAATCAATCATGACTCTGAGAAGTGGGAAGGTCATTGAACACACTAGTAAAACCAATGAGACTGACCCTAAACCTCTAACCGAAGTCAAATCACCCAAGAACAAGGAGGACCTTAAAATAGAAAATGAACCAACTGCACCGAAATCATCTTACTTGCCTAAAGCTCCATTTTTGGATGCCCTGAAAGCTCCTATTCCTGCAGATAAGAAGGGAGGAAGACTCGACGAGATATTGAAATTGTTTAAGCAAGTCCAAATTAATCTTCCTCTTCTAGACGCAATCAAACAGGTCCCTGCTTATGCCAAATTTTTGAAGAATTTGTGCACCCAAAAACGTAAATCTAGATCACAAATTTCAAAGAAAGTATGCCTCACTGAACAGGCTAGTTCTGTCTTCCAGCATGCCACTCTTCCAAAGCTTAAGGACCCAGGAGCCCCCATCATTTTCTATGTTATAGGAGATTATCACATTGAAAAAGCTCTTTTGGACTTAGGGGCAAGTGTGAATCTTTTACCTAGTTCGGTGTATGATCTTTTTGGATTCGAAGAACTGAAATCCACATCAGTCACACTGCAATTAGCTGACAGATCAATTAAGGAACCACGTGGAATGCTTGAGGATGTCTTGGTCAAGGTAGATGAGTTTTACTTTCCAGTTGATTTTCTGATTCTCGATATGGAACTAAGTGGCAACCCAAGACAAATTCCCATTATCTTAGGACGACCCTTCCTAGCTACGGCAAATGCATGCATTAATTATAGGACAGGAGTCATGGACGTATCGTTTGGGAATAAGAAACCGAGACTGAATGTGTTTGGTGCTTCCCAAGGACCATCAATGGATAGTTGCTTCGAAGTAGATATACTAGAAGATATTATAGAAGATGCAACACCCACAATTCTAGCACTAGATCTCTTAAATACTTGCTTGGCTCACTTTGGAATGTATGACTTTGAGGGATATATGAAAGAAGTTAACACCTTGTTGGATACACCACACGATAAAACCACTCCTCCATGGACAATCAAGTATGAGCCATTGCCCACATTAGCCAGTATACCAATAGTCCCATCTTTAGAATCACCACCTACGTTAGAATTGAAACCCCTTCCTGCTACGCTCAAGTATGTATTTCTAGGATCCAATGACACCCTCCCGACAATCATTGCATCAGACTTGACCCCTAATCAGGAAGCACAATTGGTTGGTATTCTGAAGGAACACAAAGAGGCTATTGGTTGGTCCATTGCCGATTTAAAAGGAATTGACCCCTCCATTTGCATGCACCATATTCATTTTGAGGCAAATGCCAAACCCCATCAAGATATGCAGAGGAGATTGAACTCAAACATACGTGAAGTAGTAAAGAAAGAGGTGGTAAAGTGGTTAGATGCTGAAATCATCTATCCCATATCTGATAGTAAATGGGTCTGTCCTACTCAAGTAGTACCTAAGAAATCAGGTATTACTGTGGTTGAGAACGAAGAAGGTGAATTGCTTCCAACTCGCATATCATCTGGATGGCGAGTATGCATAGATTATAGAAGACTAAATGTCATTACTAGGAAGGACCATTTTCCATTGCCCTTCATCGACCAAATCTTAGAATGGTTAGCAGGACAAAGTTTCTTCTATTTTCTTGATGGTTATTCAGGATACAATCAAGTACCTATATTTCTGGATGACCAAGAAAAGACTACCTTCACCTGCCCCTATAGCACCTTCGCTTTTCGGCGTATGCCATTCGGGCTCTGCAATGCACCTGCTACATTTCAACAATGCATACTGGCCATTTTTTCGGATATGGTGGATAAATATCTTGAAATTTTTATGGATGATTTTTTTGTGTTTGGAACCACCTTTGAGGATTGTCTCCATAATCTTTCCAAAGTTCTTAAACGATGTATGGAGACAAATCTCGTCCTAAGTGGGGAAAAGAGCCATTTCATGGTGTGGAAAGGAATTGTATTATGACATATTATTTCTGAAAGAGGAATCGAGGTAGATAAAGCCAAAGTTGAGATCATTTCAAAACTACCACCCCCTACTTCGATTCGACAAATACGATCCTTCTTAAGTCATGTCGGATTTTATAGACGCTTCATCAAAGACTTTAGCAAGATTTCAAGACTCCTGTGCAATCTGTTGGCCAAGGACACACCATTTGTCTTTGACGAAGATTGTTTGAAAGCATTCAATACATTACGAACAGTCCTGACAACAGCACCCATAATAAAACCCCCTGATTGGTCCATTCCATTTGAGATTATGTGTGATGCCTCTGACTTTGCAATAGGTGTCATTTTAGGCCAAAAAATCAATAAGGAGCCACATGTGATCTATTATGCTAGCAAGACTCTTTCCGATGCCCAATTAAACTACACCACAACAGAAAAAGAGCTACTAGCAGTAGTGTTCGCCCTTGAAAAATTTCACTCATATCTGTTAGGGTCTAAGGTTCTAGTTTACTCTGATCATGCGGCTCTGAAACATCTCCTCTCAAAGAAAGATACTAAACTGCGTTTGATCAGATGGATCCTTCTTTTACAAGAATTTGATCTGAAAATTCGAGATAAGAAGGGTTCCAAGAATGTGGTAGCTAATCACATCTCCAGGATCTTAGTTGAACACACGATAGGCATAGATGAGGTTAAAGAGAAATTTTCTGACGAACAATTTTTCGTAATCTTCTCTAGCCGTCCTCCATGGTTTGCCCATATTGTCAATTACTTGTCAACAGAACAAGTACCTTCTCACTGGACAAAATAAGAAAAGGATCGATTTTTCTCGCAAATTAAACAATATTTCTGGGAGGAACCTGAACTATTCAAATACTGTCCTGACCAAGTTATTCGCCGTTGTGTCTCCGAGAGTGAATTCCAAAGCATTCTCACTTTTTGCCATTCTTCGGCATGTGGGGGATATTTTAGTGGAAGAAAAACTGCAGCAAAAGTGCTGCAGAGTGGGTTTTATTGGCCAACGCTTTTCAAAGATACACATGAATTTGGCTGAAATTGTCTGCAATGTCAGCAAACAGAAAATTTATCCAAGAAGGATATGATGCCGCTGACCCCCATTTTAGTAGTAGAAATCTTCGATGTTTGGGGGATTGATTTCATGGGACCTTTTCCAGCCTCGTTTGGATTCGAATATATTCTGGTGGCAGTTGATTACGTGTCAAAATGGGTGGAGGCAATCGCTACACGGACTAATGATAATAAAGTTGTAACTAGTTTTATCCAACGAAACATCATTAGTCGATTTGGCTTTCCAAGGGTGATCATTAGTGATGGGAGGACTCATTTTACGAATAAATATTTTGAAGCACTTATGAAAAAATATAATATTGCATACAAAGTGGCCACACCATATCACCCCCAAACTAATGGTTCAGGTAGAGGTGTCAAATAGGAAGATTAAACATATCCTAGAAAAGACGGTTAGGCCCGATAGAAAGGATTGGTCTTTTCACTTAGATGATGTATTATGGGCTTACCGTACAACTTTTAAAACTCCTATCGGTATGTCACCCTACCGATTAGTTTATGGCAAAGCTTGCCATCTGCCGGTTGAATTAGAACATCGTGCACTCTGGGCCATACGAATGTTTAATTTTAACATGAAGAATGCAGATTCTAATCGAAGGTTGCAAATCAATGAACTGGAAGAACTTCGCAATGATGCATACGAGAGTTCACGAATTTACAAGGCTCGAACCAAAGTATTTCATGATAAATATATCTCTAGAAAATCGTTTAAGCTAAATCAAAAGGTATGGCTTTTCAATTCCAGGTTACGTCTTTTTTTTGATAAACTTCGATCCCGATGGGATGGACCTTTCATTGTCACACAAATATTCCCACATGGAGCAATTGAAATTCATGACCCTCGGAATGGCAATACATTTAAGGTAAACGACCAACGTCTAAAGCCATATGTAGATGAAATTGCACATAAAGAACAAATCGACACCATCTACCTGTGTGATCCACTTTATAATGAATAATAAACTTGACATCTGGCTGAAGGCGTAAAACTTAACGCTTGTTGAGAGGCAACCCAACGATTTCATTTTTTTTTTTTTACTTTACTGCAACTGCAGGAATTTAGAACAAGAGCCTATTAATCAATGAAGCTATCTTCAACTTCCAAAGCAAAATTATCCCAGGTGCACTCTCTCCTTTTATTTTCTTTGCTTTCCTACTCCATTGAGGACAATGTAGACTAAGTTGGGGGAGAAGAAAATTAATCAAAGGTCGAGTATGATCAGAAATAATTAGTTTTGTGTATCCAAATTTTATTTTGATTAAGAGTCAATTAGGCATCCTAATCAATGAATGATTAATGGTCAAGATAATTTTAGAGATACTGAGGAATAAATTATTAAGAAAACTCAATGAATGGTAGGGTTTAGACTAGACCAAATTTTAGGAGTAATTCTACAATCCTCTTCTTACTGATCTCAATAAAGAATCTGCTTCATGAGAGATTGGGTGGAAAGGTCGAGGTATGCAAAAATTCTTCTTAAAATTTTTATTTAAAAAAAAAAATACATTGGTTTCCTACTGAGTAACCGGGCCCCTTCGCCTAAGTAAGCGTTGTGGTTCGCGTAAAAAAATGAGCAATGTTAAAAAAAAATAGTGGATAATAAGGAGACTAAATTGCAAGAAGATAATAAACCTCTCTCATATTAAGTTAGAGGATTTAAAGAGTAAAGTGGAGAGTTGGTGAAAGAAAAGCTCTTAAAATTTCTTTAGTTAATACTCAGCCACTAATTGGATCAAATTGATAATCCAATGAAGTATCTCTTTAATGGTCTGACCAGGTATCATCTACCATTTGGGATGTCTAACCTAACTTTTTATTTAAGATCGAGTCGGTACATAATACTGATATATCTATTTTACTCGAGGATGAGCAAAATTCAAGTTGGGAGATGTGATAAACACTTAATTTAAGTCATTTAAAGTAAAAAATTATATTTAATTTATTTTATTTATTAAAAATTTGATGTTTCTTTTTATGTTTTACAGGAAAAGTGATCGTCGATACAAAGAGTCCGATTCACAGATCAAAAAGACTCAAGTTTGAAGAAAATTAGACTTAAAATAAAATTTAAATAAAAGAAAGACGCATACGGTATTACAGAAAATGAAGATAATATGCAAGAAACCCAAAAAGAATATAGAAGTCATTGTAAAGAAATAAAAGTTTCTTTTTGGAATCAAAAAGGAGCGGGTGTGCGGCAGCGAATGCGCGACAGCAGGTGCGCGGGCACGCGGCAAGGCGGGCGCGAGGCAGCGGGTTCGCGCGGCATGGCGGGCGTGTGGCATTACGGGCGGGTTCGCAGGAAATTGTGCTGGCGGACAGTGGCGAACAGATAGCAATGGATCTGAAAATTAAAGGAAAAGAAGATAATACTTGGAAATACTTCAAGAGGAAGAATTTGTATTTTCTTTATCTGCTTGTGATCTTTTCATCTCATCCATCCATCTTTTAGTCCTTAGTATTTTCTTTAGTCCCACATCGAAAAATCATGTAAAACTCCTCCCTCCTAACACCTATAAAAAAGACTTTTATAATCCCATTAAAAGGGGAGCCCAGAAATTCTTCTAGAGCCTTGCATAGAGGAAGAGAAAGGGATTACTCCATGAGCAGCTAGGCTAGCAGTCTCGGGAGTGGAGAAAAAATTTTGTAACGACACAGAGTGGATTTATTATTCTAAACTTTCTTGTATTTCTTTATATGCAATAAAGATTATGTTTTTTATTTAAATCGTCATGAGTTTTTTATTTGCTCTTTCATATGCTTTTATTTATGCTTTCCTGTTAGATTAATATTAGGAACAACTTTTACTTTCTGGAGACGTGCCATGATCTACGGGTACGGGACGTGCCGAGAAAAGAAGAGTTATTTACCTAGTACTTTTCGAAGATACGTCATGATCTACGGGTACAGAGTGTGCTGAGGAAAGATAGATATTTTTTTAAGATTAATCACATCTATTTAATTAAAAAAGAGATACAACTCTACTAGTGTAAAATTAATTCAAAACTCCCGAGCTCTTTATTTTCTAATTACATCAATTTTAAGATAATTTATTTTTTAAATCAAAACAATGCTTCTTTCTTTTATTTTGTAATCTCAACTTAGCCCAAGATCCTTGAGGATACGATCTCGACTCATCCTACCTACGTAGTGAGTAGAGTTATTTTTGGTGCTATCAACGACTACGCATCATTTGACAATAAGGCTATCATTCTGTCACATCTTGATGTGGCTATCTCATCCTTTATAACATCCTCCCCTACTGGCTTAAGGTAAGAGGCATCGAGGATATAGGAGATCTTCTCCTGAGTGAGCGTGATTTTTAAATTCCTCAACCAATCCATATAATTGGGATCAATCAATTTGTTGGAATCTAAAATTTCATACAATTATAATGAAGATACAATGTAAAATTTAATCTATATAAATAAAAAATAATATATAAGCAGACAACTCATGATGACACATACAATTAAATAAGATCTTCTATCAAAATATGTCTTCCACTATTTTATCGAATATCATAGCCCTCTTCTATGACGAATGGAACATTCTAAATAATTTTCTTAGTAGGATTAAGATCTTAATTCCTTATAAAGGCTTTGTAGTTGCACAGTAAATTTTTATGAGTTCATAGGTACGAAACTCTTTCTAATTGCCTCTCATATAATTTTCAACTTTATCTTGATCTTTAAAACATTAATAGCCTTGTGGTTGTACAACAAACTATAATATCTTAGCTAAATTAGATTCTTCATTTCTATATAGTCAAATTTGAATATTACTACCCTTGTGGTTGTATAATAAAGTAGTATACCGAAAACTGCCATAAGCATCTTATATACATTGAGACCATATTATATTTGTCCCCATAGTAAATCTTATGGTTGCACAACAAATTTACTATGATTTTTGATATAATATTGATCTAGCACAAAAGAAGGCCTCGAGTAGTGCTTTCAATATTAAGATTTTCAATTTCAAGATCGCTTATACAAATTGATCAGGTAAGTAGGTGGGAAGCTCTCCATTGCTTTTCTTAAATACCAACAAGTTGGCCAGATAAGCAAACAGTCTTAATTAAAAAATTATTTTTAGCACTTACCTAGACACCAATTGATCAATTGATTAAGAATTAGTTAACCCATAGTTGCTGTCACTACAACTTAATACAATTTTTTATGAGAGCATTTCTGATCTCATGCACATTCTAATATGAACATATAAAATTCAACTACATATTAATTAAATCTATGATTCTATCATATATGCATCATTTCATATCAAATCATATGAATACATAATCATACCAAGATTATTAACATAGCATAATTCATAGCATGCTTTAATTTAACACTATAAGCATATGATTGAACCAAACAAGATTTGCTCTAATACCACTGTAGGGTTCGATGAGCATAACGAAAGCAAAGTGTATTTCAAAATTTTGCATAATAAAACTTCATATAATCAAACCCTAATCTCAAGAACCCTTTGATGATAAATAATCATATGCATATATATAAGTAAGTATAAAATAATACCATCACGCTATATCTAAAATTTTGACAGAGTTTTCACTAAGCGCTCAAATATTCGTCCTCCAATGTTGATCCATACGGAAGTTGACTCAAGACTCTTGCTCCTCTAAATTGGTTCCTCTGAATTCTTTCTCAAAGAATTCCCCTTGGACAGTTCAACACTATCTTAAAGCTTGGCCTTTCTTTCTCTCCTCCTAACTTTCTCCCTCTCTTCTTTTCTTTTCACCTTGTCTTACCTAATTCTCTTCCTAAGCCCTTATCCTAAAGCAGATCTTTTGTTGTTAAGAGGACTTTGTCTTAACAAGAAAAGAAAGAGGATTATTGGGACAATAGGGGAGAGAATGTAAGAAAAAAGAGATTTGGATTGAATTAGAATATTCGGGTGCTACCTATTTATAGGTGAAGTGCAGACGCTTATCCAAATCCACTCGCACCCATTCAAAATCATCTCATGCCCCTCCTTATTAACTCACACCCAATCACAAATCTCATGCCCATCTCATGACATGGGGGAAAATAATGGAAATTAATCTGAAGAGATGTCTTCTCATAGAAGGATTCTTTGGTGCAGAATTAATTCACGGTGTTTTCTTCGAAATATCATGAGGCTTCAAAGGTGCACCAACTCCATCCAAGGGATGGAAATCCATCAAATGGCCATCCAATGGCTAAGATAGGAGGTGCCAATTTAGATTTGGTATGGAGAATGGATGCACACAGGAAAAATTCATACTCCAAGATTATGGGATTTTGGCTAGGATAAGATCAAGTCTAACTTGATCTAAGACTTATCCATTCAATTAGCCATCTGATGGTTGACTAAAAGCCCATGCTTAAGATAAGAAATGCATGGAATCTAAATGGATAAGAATAAGGAAGGGACACCTCTCTCCAAGGGATGCTAACAACTTAGCGCACGAAGGAAATCCCACATGCCAAGCGAGATAATCTTTGGCATATGGGTTTTAGATTAGATGGTGCCAAATCCCTTGGCTCAACCAGCCAAGGGTCAACCCAATCCATACCCAAGATAAACTTGAATTTAATTGGATTTAATTAGCCCAATCTGGAACCAAAAAATCGAATCCAATTCGATTAGGAGCTAGGATTTACAATATGTGCTAGCATGTTTATTCTACAAACATGATCTAATTCAATTAAATCTTTGATCAATTTTCTTTGTGTATAATCCATTGGGTTCCATATCTAGCCAGCTGTAGGTTCCAGTGTAAGTTGACTTGATTTGATTAGAATTACTGAATTACTTCTAATCGATTTAGATCTAATCGTGCTAATCCAATTTCAACAACTAGAATTATTTCTAATTGACAATTGAATTAAACTCTTTAATTCGATCAAATCTACAAGACAAAATTGACGTCTAGTAACGTATTGTGTCTATTCAAAAAATATAAAATTTTGATAGAAATATCAAAAATATTCTTCAGTGGCAAGTTATCATGTAATTGAATCCTACAATCATACTGTATCCCGAATATGACTATGGACATGGAATCTTATCAAATCCAGTTTCATATTTATATTTCTCTCAATGTTATAATGATGATTCGATGAATAAATTATTAGAAACTCTTTCTAATTTTCATCTTGCTTTGATCAAAGTCTTCTTGAATCACCATATGATTGGAGTAAGTAGGATGCAATCTCCTCTTACTAGGAGTGATTGATTCCATGTTGACCTACTCACAATCTTCATATACAATCCATCATATCTAGAACACCCCATATATGACTTAGTCATGAAGGAGTATGAATCAAAACATGAATTCATATATACAAGATTCTATAGTAATCTCAAGTCAAAGGATTACTTGCACAACTCCCACTAAGAGAAATATCTTTTGACAGGTAAGTAAGACTCCATAAGATGTTTTCAAGATGGATCAATTTAGTAAACTCATTTTTAAATGAGCATCCACATTCTTGTATTAGTGTCTCACACAAGTGATTGTGAGATCAATTATCCCCTCCTTTGAGCATACAAAAGATGTGCCAGTCTTTTCGAAAATATTGATTTCTGACTCAATGATCCATTGATTGAAAATATTTTAGATTAGGATTTTAGGATTTTAAGTTTCATTAGAATGATCCCATCATAATCCTAAAATCATTGTCCTAATTTATAGGGTTTACCATAATGTTAACAAATATAAGATGCAGCATGTGAAGAAACATAAATACTTTTATTTATTTATAAAATGTCAAGTATATGAGTCAAAAAAATTTAAAAAAAAATTCATCAAAATACAAATTTCGATTGATTTATAAAGTATTATTTTTTTTAATTATCTCCGTAATAAATTTTATATAAAATAATTTTTTTATTTTTTAATTTAATCTAATCTATAGAATATCAATTCAGTAGACGGGACTGAAGCGAACTGAATTTTTCAGACCGATTTCAAGTGATTTTTATAGTTGGTTGATTCAGTTTCGATATTGAGTTTAAAAAAATTAGTTTAAATTGATTCAGTCTTCAGTTTAGCTTCGACGCGACTAATGTAAGCCCCCGCCTCGAACAAAACGAATCCGGAAGAGGACGACTCCGGCCTTGCTTGTGTAAGTCCAACCGCGGCTTCGCTACGTGGAAGTTATCTTCTGATAAATTAACCTCAAACCAAACTTCCATACGTGGGAAGTTATCTTCTGATTGATTACGGCTCCAGATTATATCTAATAAAATTACGGTTCAAGGGTCCGGCTCCCTCACCCAAACCAAGATTACCGCTGCTTAGGATACAAACCGTAGGATCTCCATCTAACGGCCAAAAAAAAATATACTCGTATCCGCTTTTAAACCGTTCTCCCTGCGGTACCCTCTCGTCGCGCACCTCTGGGAAACCGGGTGGCTTAGTCCCGTCTCCGTCATAATCCTCGGTTTCTCTAAACCCTAGATCTTGGAATCCCTTGCTCGATTTCCGTCCGCTTCTCTCTCTTCCGATCTCGGCGTTTGAAGGATCATGGCCAAAAGAAACGAAGCATCGGCGATGGAGATCGACGACAACAAGTCCGCTGCCGTCGACCAGATTAATCCCAAGTTCTCTATCAATGGTTCTTTCTTTTACCCCCTTCTCGTATTCGGATTGATACTATTCCAGTGGTTGTTTCTTAGGATTTCGTCGTTTCTTCTGGGGGTCGGATTTGATTTTTCGTTTGTTTTTGGTTGTAACTTACAGTGTTGCAGCTTCTCAAATCAGCTCAGATGCAGCACGGGTTGAGGCATCGAGATTACACTCGATATCGGTGGGTTCTGTTTAATTCTTTGTAGCCAGACGTAGAGAAAAAGTTTCTTGTTTTTGTGTGGTAGAATGGCTTTGATTGCATGTCTCTAAGGAATTTGGTTGATCCTGATGGATCTGTTTGGTTGCCCTTAACGAACCAAGTCCAATCTATAAATTATATTATTTAAGGCTTCATGTGGTATTGCTTTTGTTTTTCGGTTTTTGTTTTCAAGAATCCAATAAGAAAAAAATAACTAGACTTAACAGCATCTATGATAAAAATCGTTTGCTTGGAAGCGTTTTTTTCCTTTTTTTTTTTTTTTGTTGCTTTCAAAAATGAGTGAAATTAGAAGCAAGGAATATTAGAAGTTTCGTGCAAATGCTATCTTCCACATCAGTCTCCATGAGGTATTTCACTAATCTGTTGACAAACTAAAACATCAAAACAGCATCAATGCCAACATGCCCTAAATCTTCCCTTTTTGAAGGAAATGTGATCAACACCCTTATCTTCCTTTAATTTTTAGAATTGAAATAGAATGTGCTAGCAGGAATACAAGTTCAAACTGCTCGGGCATAATCTAAGAGACAATGTGGTTACTCCAAGACAGGGTCCACATCTCTTGTTAGGTCGTGCGATTTAGTGAAAACACTGAAGCTTTCATTCCCTGATGTAAGAAACCCACCTTGCAAGTGAACCCGCTGGTCATGAGATTGTCAAATGTAGATTTTTCTTATGTCTAACTTACCCATCAATATTTTTGCAGATATGTGAGTCGGGTGGTATACTCCTTTCAAGATGCACACCAGCTCCTCTCATTAGAGAGAATTATCATAGGATTCAAAAATCTCATTTTTACTACATGTACTGTTTCAAATATCCTTAAAACTCTGATTCATACTTAAAATTAAGTAGGAAAAGGAAGATATAGCTAATATTCTTCGTGCACTTGATGCAAGAGGAATGAAGCTGCCCATTTTTGAGTAGGAGATGTATGTCTTATTTTGTCCATCATTTATTTAATGAGTGCACGGAATCCTAGGTAAATGACTGATTTTTGAGTAGGGGATGTATGTCTTCTTTTGTCCATCATTTATTTAATGAGTGCACAGAATCCTAGGTAAATGACTGAAGAAGAAAGCGAAATAAAGAAAGACAGAAGAAAAGAAATAAAGTAGAGAAAGAAGGGAATGGTTATTGTTCATGTTATTGTATGAGTTTTATATGTTTGGAAATCAAAGGACTATTCCAAGGCGATAACCAATTAGTATAGTTGTGAGTCGTCATTTGATTGGATAAAAGAGGATTGGACTTAGAAGTTAGTTCTTTTGTTAGCAATTGGAAAAACAGAAATGTGTTTTTTTCAGTCTATTTGGCTTCTATTTGGCTTTTGAAGCATCCTCATTATCATGGGAAGAATATAAAAGAAATAAAGTAGGCTGGTCACTTTATGGTGCTTGCAAGCAAATCCCAGCTACCCATCACCTTAAGTTATGGGAGGTGTTGATTAATTCTATTTTTACCTTCTTTTTTCATTTAAATTCTCTTGTGCAACCTCCCGCTCTTTAAGTCTGTAAGTAGGGCTTAGTCATGTTTTTTTAATTATTCTCTTTTCTATGTTGAATGCTTGAGTAAGAATGTTTATTCAAAGAACATCTTCTTGTTCTCTGTGCTGAGGTTTGAGATCTTTGAACCCTCTATCTGAGGTATAGTGGTGGTATGTCCTAGTTTTCCAAAACAAAATCAGGCGAGCTTGATTTTGAATATTCAATCACATAGACCTTTTAGAAACAGTTTTAGCCCTATTTAGGTAATAATAATTTTTAACCTTTTTCCTTCATTTATGTGAACTTTCTAGTTCAATTTTATTGAAAATCCAGGCCTAAACCAATATCCCGGCAAACCATTATTACATCCCTATCATCCTAAAACCCAATAGGTTCCCTTACATGGACCATATTATGTCACCTAACCATGGTTTAATAAGCCTAACTCGAAGTACCTATTGACTGGTTAGTAGTTGATGTTGAGTTTCTAATAAACTTTGATTTTCAGTTTGTCTTCTAGATTTTTAAAGTAGTTCCTATGGAAGCTAAAGGTTTCCTTGGAAAATTGCCATGCAAGTATGAGAATCTTTGTTATGTGCCATCTCATCAGAAGTGCAACAGTAAGTTCTCCTCCTTACATCAAAACAAATAATGGTACAAGGACAAAAGTGATGGAAAAACTTCTACTTTCGAGATTCTACAAGATAACCTAGATCATAATTATGATTGTCTTAATACTTGTAATATGATTCAAAATTTCCAACATAATAATGTAGAGGATGTGAACCATCATATTAGCAAATTCTCATGATGAAATACAAGTTTATAATATGAAAGAAGGGAAATAGAATAATCAAAGGAGGGAGAGATTTATTAATGTGAAAAACAGAGAAGAGAAAAGGAGGGAAATTTTCTGACTTGGATGCATGATGTTTAATATAAAAACAAGAATGGGAAGATAAAGTGGGAAGGAAAAAAGAAGAGGAAGGAACGAGAAGGAAAATAAAGGGGAGAGAAGAAGGGAGAGTAATGAGAGGGAGGAAAAAGAGTGAAACCTTTGAGAGATTTTCTCTTAAATTTATTGAAATTCATCATAATATGGTTCTAGCTTATGTCTGTAACTCCAACCTTTTGTAATATCGCTTTAAGGTCCATATAAATTTTCTATTGCTCTCCTGATAGGACAAGTTATATGGTAACTTGTGAAGGAGATAATGATTCTAACAGCCCCAGATTGAAACTAATATTAACATAAAAATTGTGCCAGCAATAACTTTTATATTTCGCTTAGATCACTATACTGTTCTGGCATTATATTACAAAATAACATGCACCTTGTTTTTCTGTGCCATGTATTGGCAGGCATGCATATGAAATGGTACACAGCCTTGCAAGTGATCCATCCTAACACAAATATATGATGGTGCCTACTTTTAATGATGATACTATCCCATTGTTCCTATATATGCATTGTTTATTCTAATTATTAACTGAAGCTCTAGAACATAAATTAAACAAACATGACTAAGAAAAAGAAATTTAGTGTATTATATTTTTTCTAGTTTGGGTCTAGTATGTATCAACTGTAACATACTGGTTGACATATTATTACAGCAATTTGTTTGACATTTCCAACTAGTCCTCACTGACGTTATTGGAACATTTGTGGAAGGCTGTGAAATTGTAGAGCTTTATCACCACCATTATGTCTAACTGCCTTAATGCCTGACATATTGTGAGAGACTTTCCTTTTAACAATCTTGTCATTCTTGTTGTTCTGTTCCCATACTTCCATAAACATCCCTTTTGTTGGAAAAAAGAGTTGCAAGGCATAAATTACTACCTTGTTTGACCCAGTAAAGCTCTAGCCATCTTATACTATTTAACTTCTATATTTTTGTGGTTGCAATTTTAGGCTGCTCAACTTTTGGTTTTGTCTTCTGTAAGATCTTCCTTTATGTCCTTGATTCAATAGCCTCTGTGAAACCTGATTTTCTTTATTCTAAAGATTTATGTTTCTTTTATCTTGTCCCCAAATATACAATGTTTTAATAATCAACCTTTCTTTTTCAGGAGATATTGTACTGCACGCTTGAGAAGACTATACAAGTCATTGAAGTTTACACATGGTCGTGGCAGATTTACACGGAGGGTGTTAACTGAGACAACTGTCACAGAAGTGAGGTATCGCCCATAGCTTAGCCAAGAAAGTTTATTATGCTAACTTTCTGTATGAGCACCTTCCATCCTTCAACTTGGGTATCATTATCCTGTGCTCCTTTTTTTCAAAGTAGTAATGTAGTTTGGTTCACATCGAAAATGTGTTGGGTCTTAGTGGATTGCTAATTATTTTGGGAGATACCCTGCATCGGACATTTCAATGGAGCACAAAATATGATGCTTATGCTGCCTTAATATCATGTTCCATGATGTATTCCCAAATTCAAAGATCTTCTGAATTTAGGAAATTATCTAGTACTAATTTTTGAATATAGGTAACCAAACTAACACATATCTAAGTTTTATTATTTTAAACAAAGAGATTGAAGAAACTAATTATGTTACCTAATGTTTTTTATTGCTCTCATTCTTGTATTTATATTGCTTTGTTTGATATATTGTAAATATTTGCTTTATGATCTCTGTGTTTGATTTGTTCTAGCATATGCTTAAAGTGATGTCATAAATGAGGATATTTCCTTTATTTTGTCATTTTTTTTAAAGATTAGTAATATATCATAGAATCCTTTTATATCCAAGATATGCAGATTATGTAGGTTTTCTTGACTTTATTAGTTTAAAGCAGTTTGCCGGAGGGTGAGTTGGATGGGGTTGTTTCTAGGCTGCCATTTAAGTCATTGCTATGGTTCTTTACCTTACAAACTTGTTGCACAATAATATCTTCCTGTGATGTCAGAATGTATATTTAATGGCCATGCTATGTTTTCCTTATGTTAGTAATGTTTAATATTAGTTAAATTTTTAAAGAAGAGCAATATTCTTATTATACTTTGATTCAATTTCACGCAGCCCTCTTGTATTTTAAAGTTCTATAACTTTTTAAACTTGCTATATGGGGATCCTAGAAATATGAGTTTTTACATGGATTTCCTATCCTTAATGAAGATTGTTTTCTTATCCTTAAAGTTCCCTAAAATACATATATCATATGTCTTGCTCACTCATCTTTGCATGCAAGGAAGAGACACCTATAAAAAGAGGGATATTTTGTAATGGGAAATCATCCATCCTTGTAAGAGTATTATTGGTGAAACACTAGAAAACCACTGAAGAGAGATTCAATTTTATGATTAACGAGGAATTAGAAAATTTGACTTCTTAACTGATCATGGTGAATTCTCACTTGTTTACCCCTCAATTTGCCATCTTATTTACTGTCTTACAAAGTTGGTTCTTGGATGTCAGTTGCTAAAATGTACTTGAAGCCCAAAAGTAATGATGTGTGTTCTAGTTTTGCTAATCCAACAATACCTTTTCCATGAAAGCAACTTGAACTGTTCTTCGACCTAACTTTAGCGCTTCA
Source organism: Elaeis guineensis (assembly GCF_000442705.2). Classification (NCBI taxonomy): domain Eukaryota; kingdom Viridiplantae; phylum Streptophyta; class Magnoliopsida; order Arecales; family Arecaceae; genus Elaeis; species Elaeis guineensis. Next base: position 23,399,066 of record NC_026006.2, on the reverse strand, counting down.
TTATTGAATTTAAGTTGCCGAAATATGACTTTAGTCACTAATTTTGGGAAACCTAGAAACTTGATATCTAATTGCCCAATTTAGTTCATTCTACTTTTTGGTGTTGTCTTTCTAAAACAAGAAGATTTGTTAAAGAAAGAAAATTCATTGTTAACAAAGGGAAAAATACAACGTTGGGTGCCTTTTGTTGTGATGAAAATTCCTAAAGGTCCTTTGACCATTGTTCTAGGTTAACAACTTAAAAGTTTGCAACAATATTTGCTCTTACAAATGGTGTTTTGGGGTGGTATATGTAATGCTTTTTTATTGAAGGAACCTTTAAAGCAGGAAATGGTGTATATGCATCACCCTACTGACAACTTAATTTTGTCAGTTTAGAGAGGCAAGTAAGTCATGCAGAAAGGTTTCACTTGCTATTATAACATTCAAAGTTGCTAGTGTAGGATCTAGATGCTTTCATCTAAAGGTGGAGCTTTGCATCACTTTTAAGTCCATATTGGTCACAATGAAGTATTGAGATCATTGAGTTTATAATATCTATTTTATGCTTGGTAGCTAACTATCTCATCATCCATTAAAATGGTAGATAATTGTTAGCTTTTCTAATTTAGTTTTGTGGTGGGATCATAAATTGCTATCTTGAGCAATCTCATGAATCTTATTTTATGCTCCATATGGAGCAATAGCCATGCATTTTGCTTTTCACATAAGCATTTGAAAAGAAGTGGACAAACACCCATTTGAATTTGAAATTTTATAAATAAAAATTTCACTCTAAATATTACAAAGAAAACTATCAATTAATGTTTTCTTGCTAAATACTGCTACATGATGCTTCTTGATCAGAGCTAGTAGATCTGGAGAATGTCTATGGCATTAAGACCTTGTTTGGATGCTAGGAGTCATCTTCTCCAACATTTTATGCTTTAGAGGGGGAGGTTGAGAGGAAACTACATGAAATTGAGGAAGGTTGAAAGATCGAAGGTCAGGATATTGTTATGCTGAGTGTTAAAGGAACGAATAATCTAGATTTTTCAGGACTACATTTTCAGCTGCTCCTGATTCATAAAAATTTGCTTGTGTTCAATATTTTGCCTCTTCCTTCATTAATTTCCTTTCAGCGATTAAAGTTATGCTCGGGTAATCTTGCCCAACACCCATATAGGCCCTAATAACTACTAGTAATTGGAACACTTAGGCCAACCATCTTTGGATGGGTGTGTGGCTTATTGGAACTCATTAGGAGGTTGAGAGTTGCAGGGGACTAATTTGTTAGTTGGATTCTTATTCCCATTGGAAGGGTTTATCACTAGTTCACATTAGTTCTTTAACGAGCCATATGTGATTGAGGACTCATGTTGCATGGTTTGGGGAATTTGTGAATTCGACCTTGGGGTTCAAAGAGAGTACTGGTTGTTGTATTACTCAATCTAACAACCTCCACTAAAGAAAGGTTCCTTTTACTGGGTGGGAGTGTAATCACATTGAACATCATTTACTGAGATCTAGTTTGTTGGAGGATTGTAGTCCATTACTGTAACTGACAAAGCCAATCATAAAAAAAGGGTCTAGCATCATGATTTCTTGACATAAATGGGATGTGGGAATCGCGTAAGGTTAATACAAATTAGGTATCGAAATGGTATGGTACTTGTATGGTCGAGATAGATCGAGACTCTCAGAATAAATAAGAATGAAAAGCAACCAGTATGGCTGGTATGGACTGTTGGCATGGACTGGTATGGTCAGGTATGTGTTGGTCAGACTGGTTTTAGTGTGCCGCATCGATGTCAGTATTATTTTGCCTTTGGTATGGTACAATACTGGTGGTACCATCCTATCCCAATTTTTGAACCTTATTACAAAGGTTTTAGGCTTCAAATGCTGGAAGAGTTAGAGCTAGATGCTTCTTTAGGGCAATAGCTTTGTCGGGTAGACCATCATTTCTCAACATAAATAAAATTTTGACATGTGAAATGAACATACTAAAGTTCATGCTTAACTTTTGGTAATGGAGAAATGACCCATGTTGGGGAGAATCCTCGGATGATAATCGACTAAGTTGATAACCGACTAAGTTGATAACCAGCTTGGATACCAACCGACAATCTAATTTGGATTTTGGCCGACTAAGTGCGGCGCGACAGACTCATAACTCGGCGTGTAGCTGACACCCCCACGGGACCTTCGGTTGATGACTTCTTCGATATTTAGCCGACTATTTCAACCTCGAAGAAATGGGGGCTGAATGATGGTTATGCAACGTGGGTATTAATTGCCCACAATTACGAGGTCGTGGGGCATGATAACCGCCCACTAAACCCATTACTCAGTCTTTACATCACCGACGATGGTTAAATGCCCATGTAAATGCAGTAACGCCCATGTTCCTGTATTCTAAGGGATGGAGGTTATAGGATAACAACAATCTCACCCTATATAAAGGGGGGTAAGTGGGGGAGCTGGGTAAGTTTTTTTTTAGATTCAATTCACTGCTCCTGAGCTTTGGTTCTCTTAACTGTTCCTTTTCTCTGGCTGACTTAAGCATCGGAGGGTTCTTCGTCGGACAACTTTCAGTAAGAGAACTCATTTTTGTAGGTTCCTATTTCTCCAAGATCCAGGCTCTCTTTCTCGGCTCAAGGTTGATCACTTCGTCAGAGTTTAGCGGCAATAATATGGCGCGCCCGGTAGAGGTCGAGGTCTGCCTTGGTTCTCTGGGGTTAAGATCTGTCTCGACTGACTGTGGGGCTCCTCGGACTGTACACATCGAAGTCTTCCTTGACTAGAAGGCTCTGTTGTGGTTTTAATAATGTGGAGGGCACCAATAGTCCCACATTAGTTGTGAGTCAAAGGGGACTCATGCTTATAAGGAGGGGATCATCTTTCCCACGTGAGGTATCTTTTGAAGGACAAAACCGTAAGGCTTATGTGCCAGAGCGGACAATACCTCACGTGTCAGATCGAGCTCATATCCACAACAACCCACTAATGCAAAATTAAGTAATCACATTAAGCAAAATATAGATTATATAATTACCTTTTAGTTTTGAGTTTGTGATACTGGATGGTGTGAATGTACGCCTTCAAATAGAACCAAGGAGAAGCAAAAGAGCTAAAACAATCAAGAGCTTTAATGAAGAGTTGACCATTTTACTAGAAGGTACACCTTTATGCTATCAAGATGTGATCAACTCTATGGACTCTCCTTTCTTGGAAGAAGCTATTATGAACCAGAATCGATAATACAAAATATAATATGGGTTGTAACTGATTTTCCTCTCAGTTGCTTAACATTATGTTGTAAAGAGATATTTTGGTAACATTTTATACCTATTAGAACAATAGATAAGCTAACTAAGAGAATCAAGGAAGAGGTTAGGTTGTTCTGAGACATATGCTTGGATAGCTAGAATCAGAACCATACAAGTCTTTGTAGCCTTGGCATCTATTTACAAACTAATCCCTATGAGATGCTAAAACCAATTTCTTTAATGGGACTTGGAAGAAGTGTCTATGAACCAACCTACAGGTTCTATATTCTGTTGAAAAAGATTATGTTAATTAAAAGGGTCATTATATGGACTTAAGTAAGAACCAAAGTAACCGCACATGAAATTTGGTGAAGTAATTTATCTTTTGGATTTAAAAAGAGCATGATGGGCATTTTAAGGTAAACTAAAAGGAAATCACTATGTAACATTATGTTGATATGTGGATGATATTTTAATTCTTGGAGCAAACACGGAAGTAATTAATGAAATTAAATCCTTTCTATGTCTAAATTTTGAAATGCAAGTCTTATGAAAAACAAATGTAATCTTAGGTATTACTTTAACTAAAAATTTCCAGGGCAATCAATCCCATTATATGAGAAGATTTTATAAAAAAATCAGTTATAGTGATTGCAAATGCTATGATCCTTTATACATCTAAACAAGAATTTATGAAACTTCATGTTGATAAAAATATGCCCAAATAGTGGGTATCTTTGGCTGCAATAGTCAATTGCACCAGGCTAACTATGTTGGTGGCAAGGTTTTGAAAACTGGTACCAGCGGCGGTTCTGGTCGGTCAGCGGCACGGTCCAGTATGGTTCCGTACCGGATCGAACCGGCATGAACCGACAGAGGGAGGACCAGAGGAGAGAGAGAGAGAAAGAGAAAGAGGGAGGGGGTCTGTCGGAGGGCCTCCGACTGATCGTCGGGCAGCATAAATGCCGCGTGCTGCTCCACGGCGTGAAACAGGGGGCAATCCTTGTTTCATGGGCTTTTTAAAAAAAACCCGATAATAGTGAAGTCGGCAATGGATTTGCCGGCTTCACTATTTTTGGATTTTTTTTAAAAAAAGTTTGAAATAGTGAAGCCGGCAAATCGAGTGCCGACTTCACTATTTTTAATTTTTTTTTAAAAAAAATCTTAAAACAGTGAAGCCGGCACCGGCAAACTAAGTGCCGGCTTCACTGTTCGTCTTTTCCTTTTAAAAACGGCCAATGCCCTGCTTCCGTGCCTCCACCCGTGCCGCTTCCGCCACCTAGTGGTCACGGCGGCCACCCAGAGACCTTCGGCGGCCTCTCTGCTGTCTCGTCCTCCCATCTCCAGTGGTCTCCCCCCTCTCTTTCTCTCTCGTCGTGGCAGTCCCATCGGGCGAACCGAGATGCGGTGGCTTCCACCACCATCCGTCGGCCGTAGAGGGCCATCGGCCTCTCCCTCTCCTCTCTTTCTCTCCTTCTGTTTCCCTCTCTTCCCCGGCATCGGCGTATGCCGTTTCCTCTGTCGGAATTATCCCGGTTCTCCGTCAATTCGGTTCGGCACGTCCTGAACCACTTGGTTCGGGATGGTTCTAAGAACCTTGGTTGGTGATTCTCAAGGCATCGAAACCAAAATAAGTTACATTTTTGATGGTGCTATATTTTCTTGGATTTTTGCTAGGCAAATTATAACTTCAAGGAGCACCATGGAGGCTGAAATTATAGCATTATATTTTGCATGTGTAGAAGCTTAATGGCTAAGAAATTTGCCATTTCTATGCATTTTGATTTTAAAGTGACTACTAATAAATGTTATAAAAGTTATGATGCGAAAATGAGTTGCCACTGCATGTGAGACATAAAACAATAAGATATCATAAAACATCATGTCATCTTTTAAATTTTGTTAGATTTGAGAAAAAAATTGGTAATCGGCTTAGTAAGGTTTTGTCTTGGGCTATGGTCCTAGAGTCCAGGGATTCAGGTCCCAACGGGACGTCCCGGGACATCCAGTGGAACATCGGGATGGAATGCCATCCTATTTTTTGGGATAGGCCGTCCCGTTAGCGTCCCAGCATCCCGATCGGGATGCCTTGGGACATCCTCTGTCCTAAATGTCGGGATGGAGTGGGATGGTGATGCGTTTCGTTCCATGAAAAAATCGGAACAATCCCGTCCCATGGGATTTAAAACCTTGCTAGAGTCATCGAGGGATATAGGATCAAGCTTATATGGTGATAACCTATAGTAGTAACCCAACCTCTTTGATTCGAGATTGCATGAAGGAGCTTCAATATGTTGGAACAATTTGAATGACTAATTCGAGCCCTTTATTTGAATTGTGCTTGAATTGCAAAGTTATAGGAAGATCTATTTTTTGAACAAGTTTAAGGCCTTAGTTATTTTCTGATGTAGAATCTCAATGTGCCCATATGTGTATGGAAGTATGGGAAATGGTTTTTGAACAAGGGTTAAGTAAAATAATGACAATTTAGAGAACCAAAATCAGCTTGCGCTTTAAAGGTTAACGGTGGAGGCCATCTTCTTATTGAGATGATTGGTAGAAGAATATGGAGAAATTAGAGAAGTCTAGAAATGGTCTTTATTGACTTGGAGAATAACTTGGTGGGCTTTAAGAAGCGATGGTGTGTATGAATGGTATATTGAAATTATCGAGCATGTGCATGCTGGAGCATTGACAAACTTTAAAAGTTTCTCTAATACAACAGAAGTATTCCAGTCACAATAGGCTTGGACCAATGATCGACACTAGACCATATTTTTTCTGCACTAAGCACAGAGGAACCTATTGATAATGTTCAAGTAGTTGTGCCATGGTATTTGCAGACGATATAGTATTGATTGCTGAAAAAGAACTGAATTAAATAATAAATTGGCTTTATGGAAGAATTCTTTAGAGGATAAAGGCCTAAAAATCAATCAAACAAAGACAGTATATGGACTGTAATTTTTAGTAAAACATAGAAATAAAGATGAGGTCCCTAGGAAGCTTGAAGGGTAAGAGATATGACAAAGTGATTTAATTCGTTATTGGGGATCAACTATACAAAGTAAGGGAGAGATTAATGAATATATATGTGATAGAATTAGAGTTGGATGAGGTATAGAGGTGCCTTTGGGATATTATGTAATGGATGCATACCTTTGAGATAAGGAAAAATTTTAGAGAACAAGGCTTGCTATGCTATATGGCTCTAATTCTTGGGCAACATAAGCTTTAGGACAACAAGTTGAGTTTGGCAAAAATAAAAATGTTAAGATAAATATTGGTAAAACTAGAGAGGATAGATTGAGAAATGTATGTTTATAGAAGTTGTAGGAGGCAAACAAATGATAGACAATGTGATGCAAAATTGATTGGTATGGTTATTTACAACAAAGATTTGAGGGGGCTGCTCTAAGAACGTTTTAATTTGTGATAAAGAATGTGGAAAAAAGAGGGGGAGGATTCAAAGAACTAGGATGCATATTACGAGAAAAGATACAGATTATAACTTAGTGAACCATCGATAAAGCCAATCCCAAATAGTTGGGATACAGTTAGGGCTGCTAACGAATCGGACACGATCGAATACACCACTATTCGAGATCGACTGTTTTGAACTACTGTTTAGTTTGAGTATGGTTCGGGTTCGAATGTATTCGAGGGAACTCTGTTCGGGATCGAGTTCGTTAAGCTTGTTATGTTCGAATTAGGCTCGAGTTCGACTCGTCTAGAGTATACATGATCAAACACCTTTGTGTTCGGCTCGTCTAGAATAACATGGAAAATAGAACTCAAAAGTCAACAAAGCAGCTTTTATTTATGTCTAAAATCTCAATACAATGTACAATTATCAATTTTTACATACTATCATGCAAAATAGGAGTTTAACCAAAGCAGGACACAAAGAAAGGAGAATTACATACACAAACATAGAACAGAGGATACAAACCTAAAATGGGCTTCGAGAAGTTGGTAACTAGGGCTGTTAACAAATCGGACATGATCGAACACATAAGGTAAATAAAATAAAACATCAAATAACACGGATCAAGTTAGTCAACAAAAAAAAATAACAAAGGACATAAAAACAAACTGGAAATACTGTAAGCAGTTAGCAGTCCATATTAAACCAACCTTTAACAATTGATAAGCTAACATTTACAAGAATAAAAAAGTAACAGAAATTCTCATAAAAAAGTAACAAAAATTTTTAAGTAACAGAAATAGGAGAGAGATAAAAAATTTCATAAACAAATATAAGCAATTACCCTTAGCTTACTGGTTCTTTGTTTAGCGAGCAGGCCCCATGACCATGGCTCTATGCATGACCCCATCACATTTCACAACTTAGTGACTCACAGCTTGAACCTTCAAGGACCACCATTGCACCACCACTAGCCACTGGGAGGTCCACCGCCAGCTGAAGTGACCTTCACCAGGTTATCGGGGCTGCTACAGCTCCGGTAGCCACCAGTGGGCACTAAGGCACTGGCCAAAGCCCAGTGGTGGTTATCACGTTGAGAGAGCAACCAACATGAACAAATATCACTAGAGAAAAAGTTAAATAAATATAAGAATAACGAAATAGGAAAGAAAAACCATTACCGTCGGTGGAACTAGGAAGAGAGGTGGTGGGAATTGGGATTAGGGTTTCGGATAGCTACACCCAAGGTTTGCTGAACTGGTACCGCCGGCTGTATCGATTGATCGACGGTATGGTTCGGTACGGTTTCGTACTGTGCCAAATCGAAGTGAACTGATGAAGGAAATGGGAGCCGAATCGAAAGAAGAAAAAGAGAGAGAAATAGAGAGAGGGAGGAAGAAAAAAAAGGAGGGAGAGGAAGGAGGGGGCGGGGTCATCGAATGGCGTTCGATTGGCCGCCCAATGGTGCAGTCCGCGTGGGCGGCACCGCGGGCGTAAAATAGGGGCATCGGCCCTTATTTGACGGGTTTTTTTTTAAAAAACCTGTGAACAGGTGAAGTCGGCAACCACTTGTGGACTTCACTATTTTTTTTTAAAAAATCGTGAAGTCAGCAATTGGGTTGCCGACTTCATGTCTTTAAATCAAAAAAAAAGACCCACGGGTCTTGTTTTGTTTCGAAGGAGGCGGACTGGCGGAGCCACGAAGGCCCTCCTGCTTGATCGCCCTCAGACCCATCGTTATGGGCTCGTTGGCCACCGAGGGTCTCACGATAGAGGCAGCATCCGTCCGGTAGGTCGGCCCCCCAGAGCGCTCTCTCTCTTTCTCGCTCTCTTGAAAGTCCTATCGGGCGATACGGGACTTGAAAGCCCTCCGGTGGCTGCAGCGGGCCACCGTTGGCCTTCGATGTCTCTCGCCTCCCTCCCTTTCCTCTCTCTTTCTCACTTCTCTTTTCCTTCTGATACCATCGGTGTACCGAATTTACTGACTGAATCGTATCGGTTCTCTACCGATCCGTTGCGATACGGGGTGTATTGATCGGTTCGGCACGGTACGGAAAATTCTGGTTGCACCATCGGTGGAAAAAGGGAGGAGAGGCAGAGGAAACTGAGATTAGGATTTCGGCAAGTTGTGCCGTCGGTGGAGAAAGGGAAGAGAGGCGGAGGGAACTGGGATTAGGATTTCGGCCAGCTACGTCGTCAGCGGAAAAGGAGAAGAGAGGCGGAGAGGAAGAGAGGCGGAGAGGTCGAGACTGAGGGTTAGGGTTTTAGTGTAAGTATATATAGGTTAGGGTTAATTGATCAATTGATTTCCACCATCGGATCATTGATCCCATGGTGATAAACAAGATTTTCAGTCGCTGGATTAATGATCCGATGGTGATTATTAAAGCTTATGTATATAATGCTATAATGTATAGTATACATTATATATACTAAAAAAATATACCAAAAAATTCATAAAAAAATAAATATATTAGTATATGTATATAAATATATATAAAATATATAATATATTTATTTATTTTATCAAGTTTTTATCGATCTGAACATGATCGAACGAAGGCTTGTTCTAGTTTGGATCGTTAAGGTATCGAACTTAAAAATCCTGTTTGTGTTTGTTCTACAGTTTAACGAACGAGTCGAGCACGACTCAAAAACAATTGAATATTTCGAATAAATCGAACAACGAGCTAGACTGACAGCCCTAGATACGGTTGGATAGTTATGGTTGCAGTTATGTTGCAGTGTGCTCTTATAGATTGTAGACTACTATATGAACGTATCTTATGAGGCTGTAAGGTTGTAAATAGATCGGGTTGATCCGTGATCCGATTCGATTTGACCCATGGAGATCCGACCCAAACCGTTTAAAAGGATCCGCGGATCCGGGTCGAATTCTAAAATTGGATCCATTCTATTTTTTGGGTTGAGTTTGCATTTATTGAATTTTGACCCGATCAACCCGATCCGACCCACTTAAATTTCTAGGTTTATATGGATCTTATGCTCAATGATCCGATCCGACTCGAATCCATTATATGACCCAGAACTATTATATATTAGCATGGGTTGGGCACAAATTATAGCGGACTGCCCACCTATACAATATTATATTCTTCCCTTTTCACCTCCATAATTGAGCAGCACCCATTGGTTCAAGCTAATGGAGTCTCCAACAAATATTATCTTCTTCTCTTTCCATCTCGATAAGAAATCTTTCACATCAAATCTACATAACATTTCCAACTCAAGAAATTTAGAGAATTAGCAGGGAATAGATATTTCACTTCCGGTTGTATCCCATGACTAACATTGGGAGGCTCACATTCATTTGGCTTCCATGTGTACATGAGGTACATCTTGATCAAGGTTCGCTGTACCGGTACCGGACGGCTTGCCGGTGTCGGACCGGTACGGTACGGTACCGGTATCGTACCGACACTCGGTACGCCCAAGCATACCGGTCCGGTACCGGTACACAATATTTTTTTCGATTTTTAATTTTTTTTGGATTTTTGAAGTTAATAATTGAGAAATACAATCTCAATATGGTATTATATTGCATATTATTGACATATTTGGGTTCAATTTGGAGTTAGGTTGCGGTACAAAGACTCTTAATCCAAAATTTCAAACATATATTTATTTACATTATATTTCAACTGTGTCATCTTAAAACTAAAGAAAAAATATATAAAATATGCATTAAAATGTATCTAAATATTTAAATACAAAGCACAATAATTGATATACGAACCTTAAGATGTATTCTGCATTTAATTTCTTGTCGAGTGTCTGTGACGCTCGTAGATGTCTGGATCATCAGCATAGTCTGAAGGGACATTAGTCCAACCCTCTAGCCAAATTGTACCGTACTCTCGAATATTCATTATCCCATAAGGCATCCTCTCTGGATTGTAAGACATCTCAGACCTCTCGTTAAAATTCTGACTCTGAGAAGTATCTTCGAGATGATGGTATGGTTGTGGAGGAGTCCATTCAAATATGCCAGTAGCAAAATCTGATCCGTAAGATGCTCCAGGCTGCATAGGATATAGTAATCACTAGAAGATGATGCCTCGGATGCACCATATGCATATGGATCATAAGGTGACTGTGGATAATAGGATCCATAATGCGGGATGATCCAGATACATCCATGGACCCTACTCCACGTGCAAGATCATCCGCAGTATATATATAATTAAAATATATACAAGTATAACAAAACACGATAGTTTAATGATAATTAAAATAATTATATATAATTTTAAAATAATTTTAATAATTATTTTAAAACTTATAAATTCAAAATAAATATGTTATATGTTTCAAATAATATTTTTAAATTAACTAAAATATAACACTATTTTTATATATTTTTTATTTTATAATTAAATTTTTTAATTTAAATAATTTAAAAAATAATTTTTTAATTTCAAATATTTGAAAAAAAATTAAAATTAGATTTAAGTAGCTTGAATCATTCTAAACATGATTTCCAAACTCTAATTTTTTTTTCTAAAATTTAAATTTTTTTTAATTTTTAAATAAATAAATATTTAAAAATATTTAAAAAATATATAATTAACGAAAATTATCAATTTTGGTGTCCTCGTGTAGATCTTCCAAAGATCTATCACATATAATTAAATCATACCAAAATCATAAGATTTTGGCATGATTTTCTTCTATTTTTATTTTATCTCATTTTTATCCTATTTCTAACAACAAAAATAAAAAAAACTATTTACTAACAAAATAATAGATTATCTTACCTCTGGCCAAAGATCAGCCTCTTCTCAAATCACTCCTCCAATTTCATGAAATTTTGCCTTATTTTCTAATTTTTTAGAGGTCTCAACGATTAAGTTGCCCACGGCTATGGGTGTTCTCCGAGAACTCTCAAAAAACACCGAAGGCCTGGTGCTTTAATGGGCCATGGGTGTTCTCTGAGAACTCTTAAAGAACACCGAAGGCCTGGTCTTATTAAAGCACCAGGCCCTCCCCCCATGTGAAGTGGGCCACGCCCATTTCTCTCCCCCTTCTCTCCCCCCAACCATGTGAAAAGACCCCCACCTTCCCCCTTTCTCATGGACAATATGGTTCGGTTCACCCCGAATCGGTCCAGAACTGAGCCGTACCGTCCGGTTTCGGGTGGTATGGGCCCGAACCGCACTGAACCGGGCAGTTCGGTGCGGTTCAGGGTTGTGTTTCGAAAAAAAGGCCCGAATCGGACTGGTAAGGGATCGGTCCGGTTCGGTACGCGCCGTACCGGGCGGTTCGGCTCGGTACGGCGAACCATGATTCTTGACAGTTTCCTTTAGACGTAATCGTTACATGTTAATGACCACTCCAAAAATCATAATGTGTCACGAGTGTCGTTGGATGGTAAACTTATGAGATCAACTTCAACTTCACTCATGAGAATCGATTGAATAGCTATAGCTGCTGCATATTGGTTAATTTAACCCATGATCCGATCTGGACCTGATCGGGACTCGAACCAGACCCATATTTCATGGATTAGGGTCAGGTTATACATAGACCAGATTCGATCCATATGATCTATTGGATCAAAAAATTTGATCAAGAAGCCGATCCAACCCGATCCGATCTTCTATTAGGGTAGGTCTGGTTTCAATATCAAGACCCGATCAAAGAATCGGGTTGGGTCGGGGTCACACATGACTCGATCTGACCTGACCCATTTGCACCCCTTTGAGGCTGCAATTATGGAAATTGGGCTATTCTTTTGGCATGCTAATGTGAAGAAACTACTGCATGGTGATGGTGTAGGGTAGACCTAGTTTTTCTTGTGTTATATTCTTTGAAAAATATATGCACGGGTTTGTAAAAATGGAGTTTTTTGTTGTTTCCTTCTGTTGATTTCATTCTTTTTATTTTCTTATTTTCTTTGTTTTATTATTTAAATGAGACCTTAGTTTGACCCTTGACCTATTCCTTGAAGAATTCTAAGCAAGGTACGCCATGCTGTGCCGAATCGGGTGATATAGGGCATATCGTACCATATTAGTTCTATACCGGTAAATAGTATGGGGGGCATATCGATACTCAATATGCCAAATTGGCCCTCGTACGAGGTGTACTGAACAGTGATACCATAGCACCGGTACGGGGCCTAGTACTGAGATGGAATATCTTGCTTCTAAGTGGATCCTCTCTCTAGATGTGTAAGTGAACATGACAAGAGTCCATGGAGGAACAATTCTATTTGTGATGGTTTCCCCGCCTGGGGGGGGGGGTTGGACTTTATTTCTTTTGTGATTTTTTAAATAAATCCTAATATTATGATTATTGATTTGTACTATTTTGTATCACTTCATGATAGCTTCTTATTTCGACAAACGTTATTTTCTGCTCCATTTCTTGCCTAATTATCCATCTTCATCCACAATGATGTTGGAATTGCACAGGATTATTCTAAAGGAGAAGAGATTGATATAGGGAAGAAAAGGTTAAGGAAGAAGGGAAACATACCACTATATTCAAAGAGAGACTCAAATACACCAATTTCTCATTCTCCGTTCATTCTGTACTATTTGATTTCATATAAATAACATGAGCCTTCATATCCCTTAAATAATGCAATACAATGTTTTAGGATACCTGCATGAATCATAATTAATAAAGCTAGAAACTCTAATAGACATATTCCTCATTTATGAACACAGCTAAAGCATAAATACAACCAGCTATTAGTATCAAATAGATATTATTTGACTAGACTTTTGCTGAGATTAAAATCTGAACTAATTTAACGTACCAGTGGTACCACTGCATATCGATAGTATTTAATCGGTGCATGGTATGCAGGGTGTACCAATTATCGGTATGCTGTACCGGTCCTTGTACTGGGTGTATTGACATTGGTAATAGGATGATACCGGTATGGAGTTTAGATTGAGATGGTGAACCTTGCCAAAATAGCTTGAACCACTTATCCTATATTAGACTTTTGCTGCGTGGAACCTGCCCTCGAGTTCTTTAATCACAAATGTTTTGAGGAGTCCTCTTCCAAGTGTATTACCTTAATCTTGTGACTTTATATGGCATCCATAAAATAATTTCTATGTTGTCGAACGTTGATGATGCAATCCAATAATTTCTATGCTGTTGGAATTACATTGGTGCTTTCCAGAATAGGTGTGAGTGCTGGAAGATGTGATTGACCAAGTCTTTAAAAGCAAGGATAATCTATTTCTTGATAAAGTTGTTGAGACATGAAAATTTATCTTGAAAAACTTGAGTTCCATCTTCAAACAAGAAGTTGAAACTTCAATTTTTGCTCCTCTAAAATCAAACTCTAGTGGTGTAGAGTTAATTGGATTGCTAAGACCAGCAACATTTGGGAGCTTGATAAACTCAAGGAGGAGGTGCAAGATCTTACGGAGGAGAATTTGGATGATGAGATGTCTCCACATTGTGAGAACTTTGAGGTGAATTCCAAAACTTTAACCATCTCGTCAATAGGTATGCTGCTCTTAAGTTGATTTTGATGTTATGGTGGTGGAACATCTTTGGAGGATGATAGCCTATTACTGAGAGAAGTTTTAGTTGTCATGAGTTGAGGCTACATAAAGTTGCTCAAACCTTTGTTCTTGTTCTTTCAACTAGTTAGCTTGTGCTTTGAAGCTTCCATTTAGCTTTCCCTCTATTCGACACAAGTGTTCTTCATGCATGATGGGGTGACTCCTCATGATTTAAAAGTTGATCATGATTGGTGAACACTGTGACTTTAAAAAGGTTTCTTCTTAAATAAGAGAAATGGGGAAAGGATGAGAGATCAACCTAATGCTCTAATACCTATTGACATTGGAAAGTGTAGAGGGTTAAACCAAAGGAGAACAGATTGATATATGGAAGGAAAAAGTAGATGAAGGGAGAAATAAAGTGGGATCCACCAATATATTCGAAGAGACATTCAGATAAACCAATCTTTATTCCCCATTAATTCTCTACAACATGACTTTATGTAGATAAAATAACCTTTCATATCCTTTAATTAATACATCACAACTTTTTGAAAGTCCAAGAATAATTACTTTCACATACTCAAGGAGAGACTTGCGTGCACCATAATTAATAAAGCCTAGAAACCAAGGGTTTAAATCAAGGTTCTCCATCTTGGTATAAGGCCTATTGGTACCATGTTAGTACATTGTCGATATGTCCATCATGGGGGTTTGTTGATCATATCGAGACTTGATACACAACTATATCGAGTTTCGGTTCGTATAGGTACAGTACAGAATGCCCAATACGAGATGATATGCACTGCTACAGTGAACCTTGTTTAATACTAGTATCGAACCCCGTATAGGATTTGTACTGGCATAGTTGAGTTAGATCAGGACTGCAACATTCAGTAAGAATGAAAAGCAATTAGTACACTACCTTTATGGTTGATACAGACCAATTGTGACATCTGAGGTTCCATCTTGATTCTTGATACCATTTTGCTGTCGGAACAATAAGATACTAGTGGTACTGTCCTGCTTCGCTGGCTTTTGAAACCTTTCTAGAAACTCTAAAAGGCAGCCATGCTTATCGACATAATTAAAGCATAAAACAAATGAACTATTAATACCTAATAAATACTATTTGATTAGACTTTTGCTTAAAATAAAATACGGGCTACTCCAGAATGGCTTGAACCACCACTCTTGCATCACACTTCTAAGTACTTAAACCCTATTATTCTACCGTTTGTTTGTCCACTTATTGAAGGATCAATTCATTGGCTGTTTTGTGCTATGCACCTTGAAAGAGTGTTAGCAAGGCTTGATTGTCACATCTTCGGAGTCACTTAAACTTTATCTGTCAGGGGGTTGAGTATTTCTTCCGAAACCAACATCATAGTTTTAATTGCTGATCAACTTGACTTGGCATGATACATACCATACTTGTGCCTTGTTGACACATGACAGTGACATGGTACTGATCTATACCGGTGCTTGGCATTTGTGTGCGAAAGCATTGACATAGAATAGTATGGTATGTTCTGTACAGTGCCTGGCCAGTATGACATTAACACGTGGTAATTCGACTGTTAAATGGCTTCCTATGTGCTCTGAATTCGTGCGTTCTTGCCATTTCTTTAATTGCTTCTATTGCTTGGTTGTTTAAATTGTTTCAAATTTATGTAGAATATATCCAAAAATATTTCATTGAGTATATCAAATCTAGTGTTCACATCCAAAAATGAGTCAAGTTGCACGTCTCCAACCTATGGTGGAATATTATAAGAAAGCTAGTATAGTTTAAAGTACCTCATATTATAATATATCTAATAACCAGTATTTTATTGCCAACTTGAAAGAAATCAAATAAAAAACATAAAAACAATATACCACGCTCTTGAAGAATGGATCTGGTTGGATATCTAATGTGCCCCCCTTAGCTATTTGTTGTTGAGAGCTAAAACATATTCAATATATTCATTGAACTTTTGTTTATTATTGTGGGTATAGGTTTCTTAGGGAAATTATGGTATAGATGATATATTGTGTTTCTTAAGATTTTCTGCAAGTTGTTTGCTACTGGAATCCTTTAATTGATGCCTTGTTAGATGTGTTAGGTCCCTTAGCAATATTGTTGTGTTGAGCAAGAAAAATCAAATATACACATTGGATGATAGAAAGATCAGTTGTTAGTTGATTTTAAGGTAACATAGATTATAACTATCATTATATAGGATTAAATGTCTCTTCTAGAATTTTTCCTATGGTCGAGTGTTTTTCAAGCAAAAGGAGAATTTTGTTTGCAATCGTAGACAAAATTATCCATAAAAGGATAGTCTTTTTTTTTTTTTTGAGTAAGAAAACAAATTAATGCAATATTAAAAAATAGTTAAGAAACTAAAAAGTTTATTGAAAATGTGAGCCAGTCATTAATGAACTTGACAAAATAGATTTAAGATGCAAAATGTCTAAGGTCTTCTTGTTAAGAAGCAAATGTGCTGCTTTTTTTTTTTTTTTTCCTGCTGAAATCCTTCAACTTCCAACCTAGCACCATTTCTGGGAAATACCTGCCAGGAATCTGCTTTCCAGATTTCCCAACTCATAGCATGTGCTGTGATGCACATATTGATTCAGGTATTGTGTCATGTTGGTCTATGTCATTACAGCAGGTGCTATGTAGGCAAGAATAAAGACACTGAACAGAGGTAAACATCTCTATATCTTGCATATCAATTTGTGCTTGTTGGGGCGAATCGAAATGGATTGTTAAGGACCAGAAGAAATAATTTAATTTCATCAGCCTTTGCATGTAGCAAAAACACCATGGCAAGGTTCACTTTATCTTGCTAGCTTTGGACTTGTGCTAGAGCGTCATGTGGTACTTTAACATTGTCACACTAGTAACACACCATAGCTAGGTTTTAAATACTGCTAGTAAACCTTATACTTGTTTTCCATTGGAACAGTACAATGTTGGTATGGCACTAGTATGATTGGTATGTACAAGGTTGAGAGAACCAAAATGAATGAAAAGCAATTGGTACCAACTGGTTAGGTTGGTATAGCACTGTTGATATCGACTGGTACAGGCTGATATGGACCTGTATAGTTGGTATGTACCAGTCCAATTGGTTTCGGTGTTCCAAGGCCCATATTGGTGTTGGTGTTCCATCAGAACAGGACAGTACTAACATCCCATTCTGACTATACTGATATCACATTCTAACGATATTTGAAACCTTGTACCACAGACACTTCTTTTTAGTAGTCATCATACCGAGCTTCCAAATACAGTTGATACATTGGTTTCACTGGAAGTTGTATGCTGGTTATTGACGTGAAATAGTTCATGTAAAGCTACAATGAAGCGGCAATTGATAATTACCCCATCTTATCCCTTTTTCCTCAAAGAAAAGATAATTGCTCCACCTTTTATGCAATAAAAGATAGATCCTCTGTCCATTACTTCCCCTTTAGGTTATTCCTTATGAGTATATTTTTAAAGAGTATCATCTATGTGAAGGCTTAGCATGTGTTATTTGCTGAGAACTAATTTGCTGTTGTGCATTAGTGCATATGTTTCATAAATATCATCAAGTGACCCGTCTATTATAGTTGTCAAAAAAAAATTGGTCATGCTTGTTAGCTTAAATAAAACTCTTGTCATATTTAGGAGGCATTATTTATTAATAAAAGCAAGTATCAATAGGTTGACATTATTTGCATGATGTAAACATACCAACTGATATTTTTATCTGGACAAGAAATTGCATGAAAGATATGTGACTTTGCATATTCTCGATATAGGTTTCTCCATATGGTTCTTTATATGGCTGAAAGGGCTTGGAGCCATGCAATGGAAAAGCGACAATCACCTGATGGACCAAATGGCCGTCAACAAATTCACTTGCTTGGTAGATTAAGGAAGGCGGTGAAGTGGGCAATACTTTTTTCACAGCTATGTGCCGTGAAAGGAGACTCTAGAACTTCTCTGGAAGCAGAGGTATATATTCTATCTTAGTTGTTTGTTTTGCTTAAATAATAAGTTCATAACCCGCTCAAGCCAACTTATAAAAATATAATGCAATATGATATTTCTAATTGACTTCATCTTTAAGTTCATGAACTAAAATTCTTGTTTTTATCACTATGGCATGTGAAAGGTTAAACTGAATAGTGAATAACAAGATTGATCTCACCATTGTTTTAATTTACATATGCATGATGATGTAGGGCATGTCTAAAAGTGTCAATTTCTATATGCATTGTAATCCTATTATGAATGCTAGTGCTGGGCTTGTGCGATGCAGCATGGATGGCTTGGAGAGTAAATAGGCTGACTTAGATGGAACTTAGTAAATGGACAGCCAAGATCGACACTACTGGCTTGGATAAAAATAGAGAACTAGTAGCAGGGTGAATGGATATCTCAGTAGTACCTCATGGTTGGGCAACCTAGAGAAATTCCACTTTGTAGGACCTACAGGCTATAACAATATTGTTTTATTTCTCAAATAAAAGGGGCATTCATGGTTTTTAGAAGGTAAAAGATGAAGAAAGAAAGGGAAAAAGGCAAGATTTATGGAGGCACAGGGATCACGGATGAAGGCTAAGTTGTGTTATAAATTTATAATAGTAGAGAATAGAGATTATGTAATCTGATTATTGATGCAATTATATTTCAATCAAGCCAGCCATAAGTGTCTGGGGCTTATCGTAGCATAACATAGAGCAATATGTTTCTAGTTAACACCAATCATGCTTGAGCTGAGATTAAACATTGAACTTGCAGGCAATTTTACTATAAAGAGAGCCACAAAGTTCAGACAAGTTCATGAGTTCTCCAAGAAGGGTACCACATGAAAAGTCTTCTTATGTATAAAATCTTCCTCAAGTAAATGATTTGAAGTTTTGCCTTTTGATTTTGTTTGGTTGTGGTGCAGTGGTGCCATATTAACAGAATAATATGTAAATGTTGTCTTAATTGGAGAAAACTATGCTGTCTAGATGAGGAGAAAGTGGCCAGGTATGGAAGGAGGGAAGTGAGTCGTTCACTGGTCATGGTTGCAACTAAATCCTAAACAATATTAGATATAATTGACAAGATAACCTGTTACCGGCAACTTCAAACTACTTATTAATGGTTCACTTCTTTGATAGTCGTACTTGGAGCATGATGCTTCTAATTTTTCTCAGAACATGTGGTCAGCTGAATATCATGATGTCAAGACCTTGAATACTGAAGCTTCTTGTGCTGTACTGCATTACCAGAACCCAAATTCCAACTATTTTTAGTCAACTTTATTATTCTAACTCATCAATAATCCCTATTAATTCTATACTTGCTAGATGTGTGTATTCTGCTGGCTGATTTTTACTGCAAAACCATAACCCATATTCATTTTGACTCAACCCTATAAATCTTAACTCATCAAAAATTCCTATTAATTCTGTCCTTGCTGTATCTATGTGTGTTCTGATATCTGGTTTTTAGATTACTTGCATTTGAAATTATTGATGTTTCCAGTTAGGTTGGGATTCTAGACTGACTTAGGGAGTAATTTTTTTCTCCCTATGGGATTCAGGCGACCCACTCCAAAGCTACTCCTGGGTATTTATGAATATAAGCCTAGCTTGCAATCTTATGATGTTGCTGGTTGTACTGGCTCAACCCACGAATCCTATAGGATTTTCAGCCCAATCATCTAGATAAACCCTAAGACTTCTCTCTGTGAGAGCATGGATAAATACTTTTCCTTTCCAAAAACGAAAAAGGAAAAAAGGAAACCTCAAGTGTGTATCTGGATTTTTTAACCGTAAAAAGATGCCTGCACTCTTGGAAGTAGAAATGGTAAGTTTACTGTCAACAAGGAACTCATGCCTTTTTAGAATGCTGTGTTGTATGTTTCTTGTCAATTTTAGGAGTTTGGAACGGCCCACAGTGTGAAACTAATATTAAGATTAATTTGAGATATCTGTATATCTTTGTTAGATGGATTGAGATATTCTGACATGTTCATTGATATTTAATGACCAATATATTGAAATATTGTCTAATACATTAGAAATAGGATTGGCTATGATCTTAGGCATTGTTTTTAAGTGTTGCAATTAAGAAATCTTGATAAGAGAGAAAAAAGACAAAAAAATCATAGCCGATATATCAATGATGTATCAGCTGATGCGATAGTTTATATTGGTTGAGATTAAGGAAAAATATTATGTCATGTATATATTTATATATGTATTTGTATGTGTGTGTGTGTGTGACTGATGTCTCTGCCAAGATTTTTTTTTTTTTTTTAATTCTGTTGTATAGGAAATTAGGTTGATTTGTTATTGGTAGCTATAATTAAATTAGCTTTTGCAAATTATAAGGTTCTCTAGTTGGTCCTAAACCTAATTTCACCATAAAGTGGTATTGCTTTCTCTCTTTCTATTCTTTAATTAAACAGCGGGGATGGTGTTTTGCCATGTAGGAAATGATAGGAATGCCTATAGGTATCCATCTCAAATATATTCTATTGTTGGTTCACCTACAAGCATTCTCTTATATCTGTATACAATTCTTCCTGATCATAAATTCATTTGAGTTATCAATTATTATAAGTTTTAATCTATGGAGAATTCTTACTTGGTTAATTTTTATTGCTGTACCAAACAGCAGTGAGAATGAAACCCTTATGAACATAACACTATTTTTGATGTACAGGCATATGCCTCTTATATGAAGGGCACTTTATTGTTTGAACAAGATAAGAATTGGGAAACCGCATTGATGAATTTCAAGAATGCCAGGTACCAGTTTGTTGTAACAAGAACTAGTTCCCACTTCTTTTGCCATACTAGATATATAGCCATCTTAATACTTTTGCGGAGCTGCCAATTCATCTCCAAAACAATTTTGTTATGCTAATTTCCTAAATAAACTTCCATGCTTCAATTCTATCGTGCTATTTGTTTTAGTTTCTGTGGAAAAAAGTAATGTTTCCCAATACAAAGTTTTCATCCTCGTGCCATTGTTCTTCTGGTTTCTTGCTGCAGTTTTTGACTTATGGATGTCATGTTTGGCTAACATATGGTTACTTTACAGGGCTGTCTATGAAGAGCTTGGGAAATATGGTGATATAGAAAATCAAGTTTTATGCCGTGAGCGTGTTGAAGAGTTGGAACCAAGCATCAGGTACTGTTTACACAAAGTAGGAGAATCAAGCTTGCAAACTTCTGAACTTCTAGACATTGGTAAAATGGAGGGGCCTGCCTTGGACCTTTTCAAAGCAAAATTAGAGGTAAGGTTTGCTTCCTTGATGCAGAAGCTTTCATTTTTTTAAATTTTTTTTAAATTTTTCTATCTGACGCTTTTGTCATTAGTGATATTTAACTCTTCGACCTGCTTCTATATTTGCACATTATGATCTGAGAAAATTATATAACATCACTTATTTTAAGAGCTTTTTCTGATTTTTAACCATGCAGCAACTTGATAATATGTGGCTTACTGAAGTATGGTCGTGAGCTATTAAGCATAGTCTGGCCTATATTTTTTGGCAGTTTTACCTCTTCAAAAGGATAAGTGTATATTTTATTCAAAAACATAATTTTCCCTAAAAATTTGATGTATAGAAACATATTAGGACAAGTGTATCTTTTCTTTTAGCATACTCTAGTTAAGTGAATGATATGATTGATTCTATCATGACACATCTGTTCGACTATTACATTGAAACTCCCCCAGCGCCTCTATTGGTGGGGCTTCAGTTTGTGTGATTCCAATTTTCAGTTTCCGAAACATCCTTTCACATTTCATGTTTTTCTCGCACCATGTGTTTCTCAATCCTGCATGATGCTAGCAAAGTTGGTTGGAGCATGTGGCTATAATAAACCATAGGGTTGAGGGTTCAAACACACCCCTTAACATTCATTATTTATTATTTGTTGTTTTTTTAAAAGCATGTGCAGTGCCCATGTCACACTCTACTAGTACTAGAATTAGAAGGATGGAGATATATCTGGTTTGGCATTCTTTTTAAGACAGGCTTGTAATCCTGTCTTGGAATGTGAAAATTTATGATAACGTTGAGTTTGGTCAATATTAAGTTTTTTGTTTTAATGATGTTTGGTGAATTGTTGAATTTAAAATAAGAAAATTTTCTTTTTGGGGTTCTTTTCTATTCATTTCTAAGAAATTACTTAATTATCTTAAACCAATTTGTAAAGAGATACTAATGTACTGCCTTTTCTACTCTTGTTCATTCACTTCAATTAACTTACATTTGATTTTGCTTCTTCTCAAGATGTGGACCAAATTCTAATTAATCGGCTACCATTTGATCAACATGTTCACAACATCATGAATTTTTTTTTTTGAATGCTCTTCATTCATTGTATTCTTCAGGCTGTTATGGCTGAGGCAAGATCACAACAGGCAGCATCCATGACAGAGTTCCACTGGCTTGGTCACAGATTTCCCATCAGTAATGCTAAGACTCGGGTGTCCATTCTGAAAGGTTCGTGGTGATGCTTTTATCCAATGGAGTTATTACTGAAGAGCAAAAAGTTGACACATTTATTCTGCTACCTTTCAAATTCATCTCTGAATCTCTGATGGTTATAATGCATCAGAGATGGTAGTTGGATATGCTTTTGGTTCATGGTTATGTATTTTGTAGTCTTTATGAAATTGATTTCTTTCTGATGTCGTATTGGATGTTCACAAAATTGCTAAAATGTTTGTGGTTTTTCTTGCTTTTTTCTTGTGATTAGAATTTTCTGAAAATTATTCATTTAACCAAATTACTTTGACACTTGAAAGATAGAAGTAATTTTTGAAGTTTTGTATCGATTCCCTCGACGAACTTAATTAATTATTGCTCGTGTGGAATTTCCATCATAGTTTTAATTTAGTGGCTCTTTTGTATCATCGTCTACATATATGAACATATGAATACCAGAAAGATACATTTTTAAGAAGAGATGCAAAGTACGAATCAAGGTATGATTCATTAAGTTTAATGTCAAATGATGAAATAAGTTTATTGAATATCTTGGTGTGTCTGTTCTTGTAAGTTAGCATCTTTCAAATGTTATTTATCTATAATTGCATGTGAGCATGATGCATGCTATGTATCTCATTAGTGATTAGTGAACATGTTTTTATGCATTTGTTTTGTTTGCTCATGTACATGCATGCATCATGCATTCATGCTTATATGGGTATACACATACATATGATACCTTGTAGCATGCATTTACATTAATCCATCTTCAATTTCTATATTTAGTATTCTGTCATGACATGATAGTCATTCTTTAAAACCCATAAAAGCATGCTTGATGTGAGGTTGTTAGGCATTATTAATAGACATGCATCTATATCTACAATTCACAAACTTCATGCCAAAACTATATGTGAAAATCAGTTTTGAAATTTTCAGTGACTGATTTGGTTGGGTATTTTTTTCCCTTCCTGTTCCTTTATCTTTGGACATGGTATGCACTTAATGTTTTTCTTAATTTTTATTATAACTTTTTCTTACATGAGAAATTTGATCAGCTCAGGAGCTCGAGAAAGATCTACGTGGCTCAGCTGCGGATTTAGTCCCAGCAGAGAAAAAGCTTGCCATGTTTGACAAAATATTTTCGGCATATCATGATGCTAGAAGCTGCATTCGGAATGACTTGGTATAAATCAGAAAGCTCCCATATCTAAACCTGATGGGTTAATGAATTCACCTTTCTTCTCCCCACGTTAAAGAATACTTAGATTATTGGCAGACACGATAGTTATAGTGATTGTTTCTCTGCATGTTTTCATGAGTGACAGTTCCTAACAGTATTTCTAAATTTAGGCTGCCGCAGGCAATGCCGAGAATGTAAAAGATGACTTGAACGGCCTTGATAAGGCAGTTAGTGCAATACTAGGACAACGCACAATAGAGCGTAATCTGTTGCTGGTTACCATTGCTAAGAGTAAATTTACAAAGCATCGAGATGACAAGGGCGAGAAAATCACAAAACCAGAAGAACTTGTCCGATTATATGATCTGCTAATACAGGTAGGCTATTTTTTTAGTGTTCTTTGTTTAGGTGATCTCTTTGTGATTAGATGTGATATTCTTCTAATTGTTTTTTCTGAGAATTTGTTCGATGCTAAAGTAAAATTGACGCTTCTATGTGAACAGAATGCAACAGATTTATCTGATTTAGTTAGTTCTGGAAGGGATAGGAACCCAGAGGAAGTCATGTTTGCTGAAGAATATGTGCTCAAGGGGTTGATATTTCGAGCAGAGAGGTATGTCTTTGTCCTCTTCTTATACTATTTGATTTTGTTTGAAATCTTGCCTTATGATGGCTGGCTTTTAATTTTTTCCACAGCTTAATTTCCTGGACACATCTATGATATCGTACTTAAATTTGTTACAAAATAAGCTTAATTGTGTTGATTTCAATTTTATCATTTCTATGATTTTGAAAAATCTTAAAAAGAACGTACCTCATTTTTTTTTTTGGAAATGTTCATGCACATCAGTAAAAAGAAAGATACTCTCTAGTGTTCCTTGGGATCTTCTAGAACATAGAATCTAAGAATTGGTTCAGGTATTGAAACCAAATATGACACAAAGCTGAAAGTCTTATAAGAGAAATTGGTTTGGATGCCATAATATATGGCTAAAATTTTTAATAATATTTAGGATATCATACTCTATGTTCTTGATTACATTTAATCAAATCTGTACTTTGAGTACTTCTTGTTAGTTTTATTTGAAGACGGTTGGCTTATTGTGTTGCTTAATACATTGAAGAGATTGCTTAAGCCAAAATCTTTCAGTTAACAAGAAAAATGACAAACCATGTCGAGCCTTCTCAAATACTCGTTAAGATGTCAGCTAGTTTATTATTGTTACAACTTGAATTAAGCACCATTTCAATTGTGTGTTAAATCTCCAAAGTTGTGGATGTAAGTGCAAGGGAAGTGAGTCCCTCAAAGGAATGTTGTGGTTTTTTGATCTTGGCACCCTAAAATGTAAGTTTTCTAGAGTGATGAATGTGACATTGGCAAACCTGGCCAACTGTGCATAAATAAATGTGTTTGTGGTCAACAATGGTAAACCATGGTCAAATAATGTGACAATAGTCTCGACAAAGTACTTTTTCTTAGTATGTCACTTGAATCTAATATATATATATATATATATATATATATATATATATATATATATATATATATATATATATATATATATATATATATATATATATATATATATATATATATGGAGAAACCTCCATTTGAAGGGAGAGGGAGCTACTTGTTTTTTATTTTTCTGATTCGAACCTCCATGGCGATTGGGAGGGGGGCGTGGTGGAGGGTGGCGCGGGTGAGATGGAGTGAGGTCGAGGAAGGCGTGGTGGGGGAGGGAGGTCGGCGATGGAGCCATCGACCAGGCTCGATGGCTTGGTTGACGGACTCGAGGGACTCTTGAGTGGCACTCCTAAGCGGCGGCGGCCTTGAGGGAGCACGAGAGATCGCGTATGACATAGGCAGTAGGTCGTGGCAAGGTAAGGAGCTAGAGGAGGAGCTCCCAGGCCATGGAGTTTTCGAGGATTCTCTCTACTTTAGCATAGAGGTAGAGGTCGCATCTAACCAGTTTGGGTTTTGGAGGTCCACGGTAAGGTAAGAAAGCCCAGAGAAGACTATGGGCAAGGAAAAGTTGGAGCTTTTAAAAAATAAATTAGGGAGGGCGGGGCTGGCGAGCTCCTCGGCATCGCTGAGGGCAGTGATGGCGAAGTCGAAGTGGCTGGAGCGGAGTGCATCGAGGAGGGAGCGGAAGGTGTGGGGGTCGAGGGCCGCGGTACCTACGGGGGAGGAGAGGGTGAGGTGGAGAATTAGGCTGAGATGATCGAGGTGGGTCCGGGGGGAGTGGAGGAGGGTGCCGAGGATGCTAACTTCCATTTTGCTATAATTCATTTGGCCTTTGGTCCGGTTCAGAAGCTGTTGCTACTATTGATCTACTCCTAATGCAAAACTACCACTATATCAGAAAAGCAAAGGCAATCTGGTCAAAGCAAGATGTATTCTTTGGTTCTCCTCCCAGAAGTTTGTACTCAATACTTTTTTCATCCAATTGGACCCTCAAATATAAGATTGCAGAAAACTTTGGAAGCAACTCATCTTTGAACTCCTTAAAATATCGGATGGTAAAGCTTCACCCATGCCTGTCAAGGTTCATGAATGATCTAGTGCTTCCACCAAAGCTAGAATTCTGCAAGCTTCATCCAACTATTAATTAATTGTTGCCACAGAAGCCTCCACCGGTGATTTCCACATGAGCAACACCTGTTTTAGAATAGTTGGATCCAGATTCTTTATCCATTAAGAATGCTTTGCTCTCCTAACCATGTAGTAGTTTAGCAGTGATTCCTTTTGTCAAGTCCTCTTATGAGATAAAATGCAAAGTCACCAATTATCTCCACAAGAGCACACATGATTTTTAAATTGCATCCCATGCATCGCATGGGGTTATAAGCTAATTTTGCTTTATTCTCAAAACAATAGGGCAGATATCTGCATGCTTTGCATGGCCTAAGCTACAAACAAAATGCTTAGAAGTAGGCTGTTTGCACATGCCTTTCTATTTCCACTTACATGCTACCAAAAAAAAAAAAGGATCCTAAGTAGATAGATTGGCAACTAGGTCACATAGGGTTGGGTTAAGCATCAAGCCACCAACCTAGGTCAAACCCAACTGGCATCCTAACCCAACCTAGCTTTAGAATGGATCCAACTTCCAAAGCCTAGAACTGACTCAGTTATTTATATAATTGTATTTTATGGATACTCAATTGGTTAGGTTAAGTTTGGTTGGATCAGGTTGGATAAAATCTTAATAGGATTTTGTCATGAATGTATATTATAATTGAGTAGGTTGAGTTGGTATTTTATTATAAGAAAATAGGTTATATTCGAGTTTTATCAGATTGGTAGCCTCTTTGTATGAATTTGGGTTGCATTGGATTGGATTGCTCAAGCCTTCAACCTGGAAAAAAAATCTGTTCTACTTAAAATTTTCCATCTTTTAGCCCAAGAAAAACCCAGTTTATGTTGAATTTTGACACAACCTAATTTCCGTTGGGTTGGCCTCAACCATGCAAGGAGATTCTACTTAGAGATGAAGTAGTAGGTTTTCAAAATTTTGTAAGAATAAATGTGTGTGTGTGTATATATATATATATATATATATATATATATATATATATATATATATATATATTTCATTTAGCTTCTAGAATGTCATAAAATCATAACTCACTGATGGTTCTGTATTGTATAAGTTTGTAAATGATAGAGTAAAAATTAAAGTGCATAACTAGACAGTCTAAAAATGGCCAAAGATGAAAGGTGGTGAAAAAATGGTGTTCATCTGAGAGGCCAAAAGTAACAAGGAGAAAAATTATGATAAGTGTTTTGTAAGTAGGGTATGCCCTAAAAGTCATTCGGCACATTGAACATGGTGTTTGGAGATATTCATGGGTATCTCTACTACACATGGTCATAAATAGTTAGAGGATTGCATTACACATTGGACTATGAGCTGCAGGAGTCCATAAGTATTGCTTTATGGGTGGAATGATAAAGTTGATGGTTGTGTATTCCACGGGAAGAGTTGGATCATTCTAGACACTTGAAATGGTTAATAGCTATGGGTAAGTTTCGGCCTTGCATTGCCATTGTTTATAATCTCCAACAATAGACTGGAATGGCTTCTTGTAGCCATCAAAATAGTTGATTTTGTGCTAGCAGATGGGTATGCGTCATACTGAACAATGAACAAGACAAGACCATCTCTTGGAGGTTATTACTGGAGTTGGAGATGATCTTGTACCTATAACATGCAAGTGCTCATTTAACTTGTGGTCATGACCATACACTGAGATACTAGTTTACAAAATGGGAGCTTCACCTGTGCATCGATTTTGGTACCCTAGGTTTATCTTTGCTACGGAGCACATTGGTTTTTCTTGCCTTGTCACGAGCAAGGGTAAGGATCATCCAACAAAGAATGCACCTATGGCAGTTTATCCATATCAAAATAGAGACATAAGACACATGATTTATGCATCTAAGGTGTAATTTGTTTTGATCAAAATTGTTTTCATATTAAAAGTATTATATATTTTGAATTTGTCGAAAAGTGTATTCCAAATTGGTTTTGCTTGCACATTAACTTTTGATTGCATTTGACATGTGATCCGGGGATTTGATGGGCCTTGAAATTGATTCGCTATGGGTTTGATGGTGCATAAATTTTTCAGTGGTCAATCAAGGTACAAGGTGGAGGGATTGAATTGTAGGAACAATTACCATACATGAAGGGAGACCTTTCCGCCTATTTTATTTACAAGAATCAGCACGATTATATGTAATTGGATAGGGAGGTTGGTCCATCTTGCTGTATTGTAATTGTGGCACATCCATTGAGTAAGATGGGACATGTTAGATTGGAAAGCCCAAGTTGATGTTGAAGTCCCATACTTATCCATCATCCTTGGTCTTTCTTTCAATTTCTTTTGAGTCTTCACCAAACTCAGGCTTAATCTGATTAAGCAGATGAACAAGACCATTGGATTGGTTCATGTGGGATGGCAAACAATAATGGGCTGGTCTTACAGTCTGCACCTAAATTCTAGATTAAGATTTCACTTATTAGTTGACTCCCAGGTTCACCCTAAGTGGCCGCCACTAAGCTAGTGTTTTATAGGTTGGCGCCACAATGGCCTAGGATTTCCATAGGGCTGCCTCCCCCCCCCCCCCCATTGTAATCAGGATAAGGGGTGTGACATTTGGGGCATGGCAGTACATGAGTGCAAAGAAACCTTAGATATCTCAAGCCAAAGACCTTTAGGTTGCAATCTACAAAAAAGAGAGTGGAAGAAAGGAAGAAAGAGATGAGGAGGTGATTTTGGAGTAATTCTTGAAGGCCTACCAGGTGTGAGTACTTGGTCCCTAAAAATATCTTTATCCATGTCACGCTTCCAATCCGACATCGTGAGTCAAGAATTCATGGCAACCACCACATACTTATGAAAAATTCTCTCTATAAGCATTTAAGGTATCTCATCATGATAACGTAAAGCAACAGCGGCACAAAATTTAATGTTCAACTTTAATTCAAATAACTAAATCAAATATCTTATAAGATAAAATTTCATAGTTTTTCATCAACTTTCAATAAATCCTAATCTAAATAAAGATATCAAATACTGCTTCTAATTCACTCTCCCATATCGAATCCTTGAGTCAAGCTAGTCCTTTGAATTTGTAAAAATGGTAAAATATAAAGTAATAAACTAGACATCTCAGTAAGCAATGTTATTTTAGCTAGATAAATTCAACAATAATAATATATTGAAAATAAGCATGCAAGATGCATCAACTCAAAACATGTATCACTAATCAAAATAAAATTTATGCAAATTCAGTCTTTTCAAAATTCATTTTCAAATTCATTCTTATTCATAAATTAATTTCTTTCAAAATATCAAGTTTATCTTAACAGCCATGAACTAATCAAAATACCAGCGCATAATCTCTATAGGTAGGATGTCGATATACTAACGTACAATCCTCACTGGTAGGGTATCGATATATCAGTGCACAACGTCCACTGGCAGGATAGTGATATACCAACACACAACCCCCACTGGCAGGCTTTTGATGCATAGACTGCGAGTCAAAATCGATCTTGACTCAAATCTCTCTTTTCGATAAAATCAATTTCGTATTTCAATTGAACAATACACAACTATTCAAAATCAAAATCAATCGATCACAACTCCATAATGAAATCAATACCTTCGATAATGCATCAATAGTATTTTATAATAAATTTAATCAATAAATATCATGCTTCATATTCATAAATCACAATTCATAAATAATACAATTCAAAATTCAATGATATAAATACTACATAATTTGCTGATAAATCTAGAAAAAGAATAGCATTACATACCTTGTGAGCAAATCCAATTAACAAGTTGAATTAATTCTGAGAATCTTTCTTGGAGTTTATTATCTTTGTATCGAAAATGTGCGCATCTTGTTGCTTAAGAGTATGTAGACTTCCATCCTTGTCTTGTTCAGTTATCTGGATAGGTTGACTCTCTATCCTTTGTGGGCAATCAGCTATTTTGTGATTTTTTTTATCACAACCAAAGTATGTACCAATGTTCTAATGATAATCACTTACTGTATGATTTCCACCATATTGGAAACACTTAACATTATTAGTTGATCCATAGTTGTCACTCACTTATTTGAACCCCCAGTATGTTTACTATTGTATCCTTAGGATTCGTTTGACCTATTTCCTTTTTTCTTTCTCTTTCTGCACGTTCCTCATTAACTTCTCTTTCAATTATCCATGCTTTATTCACCACATCTGCATAAATAGTTAATTTTCATATGGCATTACTTGTTTTTTTGATTTCTGTTCTCAGTTCCATCTCAAATTTATGCACTCGATCATGCTCATCCTCGACCAATCCCAGAATAAACTTAGCAAGCTCTGTAAATTTAGCTTCACATTCTGCAACTATCATATTTCTTTGTTTCAGATAAATAAATTCCTATTCTTTCTGAATCCTTACATTCCGAGGAAAATATTGATCATAAAATGCTCTTCGAAATCTCTCTCAAGTTGTTCTCCTTCTTGCTCATATTTGTGTTGCATTCTCTGCCACCAATTAAATGCATCACCTTGCAACATGTATAATGCATACAGGATCTTCTCATCATCACATCTCATAACAGCAAATACTTTCTCTATCTTCATAAGTCAATTCTCAGCTTCTAAAGGTTCCGTAGTCTTCTTGAAAGTCGATGGAGATAACTTCTTAAATTTTATAATATTACTTCGTTGCTCTGTCTGCTCTCCACCGATTAGAGCCCTTCCTTTTCCAACTAAAATCTGATGATACAACTAAGGAAGAAAAGGAGGGTTCTCAGCCTCTTACCTAGCTTTTCCGGTGGCTTTTGGGTTGAAACCCGATGAGCTCGAGAAGAGAAAGAAGAGGGGAAAACTTCGATGATCTCTGATTTGGCCTCGGTCCTTGATGGGAAGAAGAGGGAAATCCTCTTCCCTTTAAATAGGACTAGGGGGTGGTGGATTTTGACACCATCTAGGAGTCGAATCAGGAGAAGATGACTTTTTATGAGAGTTGTTTCTCAAATATCTTTCTTTTTCTTTTTAATAGTTTTCTGCCGTTTTTAAGATTTATGCGATGTTCTTGATTGGATATTATATTCTCTCCTTCTAAAAAGAAATTTCATCCTCAAAATTTCTCACTTAAGTTTTCAAAAATGTAGGATTACTTCCTCAAGTCAATGTCATCCTCTAATTTTAAAATTGAATATTTTCTTATAATATCTTTCAAATCAAATTACTGTTCTGATCAATTTGAAAATAATTCAGACCATTATGCTTCAGCTACATATTTTGATTCAAATCCATCAATGCACTTGTGTTAAATCTAAGTTTCTATATTATGTTATAATTACTATAAGTTATCGTCACAATATCCCTAGTGTCTATCCACCTACACATGTTTGATTTTGTGTTATTTGTCTACTTATGCTCTAATATCATATTAATTGTTGTGTCCCCGATTCGATATCGCGAGCTAAGGATTTATAGCAACCGCCGCATATTCATAAAGAACTTTCTCCATAAGTACACAAGGCATCTCATCACTATATCACAAAGCAACAGTGGAACAAAATGTTCCACTTTAATTCAAATAATTAAATCAAATATCTTACAAAATAAAATTTCATAGTTTTCTATCAATTTTCAGTAAATTCTAATCTAAATAAACATATCAAATACTGCTTCTACTTCACTCTTCCATATTGAATATCTGAGTCAAACTAGTCCTTTGAATCTATAAAAATAATAAAATATAGAGTAATAAGTTAGAAATTCTAGTAAGCAATGTATATTTTAGTTAGATAAATTCAGCAATAATAATATACTGAAAATAAGCATGCAAGATGTATCAACTCAAAACATATAACACTAATCAAAATAAGATTCATGTAAATTCAGTCTTTTCAAAATTTATTTTCAAATTTGTTTCTCATTCATAAATTAATCTTTCAAAACATCCGGTTTATCTTGACAGTAAGTGAACTAATCAAAGTACCAGCACATAACCTTCACTGGTAGGATGTCGATATACCAGTGTATAATTTTCACTGACAAAATATCGATATACTGGCGCACAACCTCCATTGGCAGGCTTTCGATACATAGGTTGTGGGTCAAAATCGATCTCGACTTAAATCTCTTTTCCATAAAAATCAGTTTCGTATTTCAATCGAATAATACATAAAAATATTCGAAATCAAAATCAGTCAACCACAACTCCATAATGAAATCAATGCCTTCGATATACATCAATAGCATTCTATAATAAATTTAACCAATAAATATCATGCTTCATATTCATAAATCACAATTCATAAATAATACAATTCAAAATTCAATGATATAAATACTACATAATTTGCTGATAAATCTAAAAAAAGAGTAGCATTACTTGTGAGTAAATTCAATTAACAAGTTGAATTAATTCTAAGAATCTTTTTCAAGAGTTTATTATCCTTGTATTGGAAATGTGCGCATCTTGTTGCTTAAGAGTATTGACCCTTCCTAAGGTGAGGTTGTAGACTTCCATCTTTGTCTTGTTCAGCTATCAAGGTAGGCCGACTCTCCATCCTTTGTGGGCAATCAGCTATTTTATGACCTTTTTGATTGCAACCAAAGCATGTACCAACATTCCTATGATAATAACTTACTGCATGATTTCCATGACATTGGGAACACTAACGTTATCAGTTGACTCATAGTTGTCACTCACTAACCTCTTATTTGAACCTCTAGTAGGTTTACTGTTTTGTCCTTAGGATTCGTTTGATCTATTCATTTTTTTGATTTTTTTTTCTTTTTGCACATTCCTCATTAAATTCTCTTTCAATTATCCATGCTTTATTCACCACATCTGCATAAATAGTTAATTCATATGGCACTATTTGTTTTCTGATTTTTGTTTTCAGTTCCATCTCAAATTTATGCACTCGATCATGCTCCTCCTCGACTAACCTCGGAACAAATTTAGCAAGCTTTGTAAATTTAGCTTCATATTTTGCAACTATTATATTTCTTTGTTTTAGATAAATAAATTCTTGTTTTTTCTGAATCTTTACACTTCGAGAAAAATATCGATCATAAAACACTTTTCGGAATCTCTCCCAAGTAAGTTTCTCTCTTTGCTATATTTGTGTTGTAGGTTCTGCCACCAATTAAATGCCTCACCTTGCAATATGTATGACCGCATATAAGATCTTTTCATCATCACGATATCTTGTAACCGCAAACACTTTATCTTCATAAGTCAATTCTCAGCTTCTAAATATTTCGTAGTCCCTTTGAAAGCTGATGGAGACAACTTAAATTCTATAATATTACTGTATTGCTCTGGCTACTCTCCATATGCTTGCGGTGGTGGTGTTTGTTGTTGCCCTAGCCGTTATTGTAGTAACTATTGTTGTAATTGCTGTTGCAATTGCATAAAGTCAACTAAAGTCTGCATTATGCTGGGTATATTTGGTTTTTGCTGCTCCCTCTGGTTATTGCTGTAGGATCAACAACTTCTTGCTGAGAGGTGGCACCGACCTGCTAAGGAGTTCCACCCTTTTGTTGAGTCGATGTCTCTCTAACAGTATCTCAAGCAACCCTCTTTATCTTACATGGAGCCATCTTAATTTTTCACGAACAACGAGCTTTCTAAAATTTTCTTTCTAACCTAATATCCAAAATTATACTGTTATCAAAATTTAACCATAATTATTTTCAAAATAAAATCTTAAATTCTCATAGGACTGGCTATTCGACGGTCAACAGTCAAGATCCCTTCATCAGGATCTATGAAAGCCATTAGAAGGTCTTTTTAAGAATTCAGAAAATCTTAGAAGAGAGACATCATCTAGAGAGACTTTTAGAGAGACTTATGGAGAGAAAGTTGGATTTTTCTAGAGAGAGAACGTAGAGAGACTGGAAAGAGTGAAGAGAGGCAGGAGAGACAATTTTCAGGAGAGAGGGAAGAGAGAGAAATCCTCTCTTTTTTTTCCTTTTCTTTTTCTTTCTTTTTTTTTCTCTCGATGGAACGAGGAACCTCCTGTTCCATTCTTTCTTGGAATAGGGAGGACTTCTCAGTGGTGGCGGTGGCGGTGGCCATGGCCAGTGATGCAAGCCGTGGCGGCATGGATGAGGGATCATCGACCGGCGGTCGACGGCAACTATCGTTGCCTGAAAATTCAGAAAAAACCCATGAAAAAAGTAGTGAAAATAGGGGTTTGGTTTTCCCTCTTTTTCTCTCGGAATAAGGGAGCATAATCGACATGGCTGTGGCTGGCGATGGCTTAGGCTATGACAGCATAGCCCGAAGTTCTCAGATCGATGGTCGACGATGGCCACTGATGTCAGAAAAACCAAAAGAAGAGGGGTGAAAACAAAGAAAAATAGGGATCTTTGAAGCTGATCGGAGTCCTTTTCCAACTAAAATCCGACGATAGCCGGCCTGAACCTTAACCAAACAACTAAGGAAGAA
This sequence comes from Elaeis guineensis, assembly GCF_000442705.2. Taxonomy (NCBI): domain Eukaryota; kingdom Viridiplantae; phylum Streptophyta; class Magnoliopsida; order Arecales; family Arecaceae; genus Elaeis; species Elaeis guineensis. The sequence goes on along the minus strand of NC_026006.2, from coordinate 23,364,234 downwards.
AAGGAGGGTTGTCAGCCTCTTAGTTTCTCCGACGGCTTTTGGGCTGAAACCCGATGAGCTCGAGGAGAGGAAGAAGAGGGGAAAACTGCGGTGATCTCGTCCGATTTGGCCTTAGTCCTTGATGGGAAGAAGAGGGAAACCCTCTTCCCTTTAAATAGGGCCGGAGGGAGGGAGTTTAACTCCTCCCCGGTGGTGGATTTTGACACCGTCTAGGAGTCGAATCGGGGGAAGAAGACTTCTTATGGGAGTCTTCTCTCAAATTTCTTTTTTCTTTTAGTTTCTTGCTGTGTTAAGATTCGTGCGATGTTGATGGCTGGGTATTACAATCTATCTTCCTGCATCTTATATTGTACTCACATCTTCTTTAGAGTTTTAAGCCTGTCTTGTTGTCCATGTAATTTATGGCTTCTTATTAAGGTTTCACTAGGCAGCCAAACCATAGGATTTACCCTTGGTGGCCGCCTCTTACCTTCCTAGGTTCCACGAAGGCCTAGATTTTTCCCCCCTAAGCCAGCCCCTCTTATTTTAAATTGAAGAGAAGGTGTATGGTTTAGGATGTGGTGGTTGAGTGCCAAGAAACCCTCGAGATGTCGAAGTAAGAGACCTCTAGGTTGTTGACTACAAAAAGAGAGATAGAGAGAAGAAAGAGACTTGGAGGAGACGTTCAAGTAATTCTTGGAGGGCCTGCTGGGTACACGTTTTTTGTGGTGGTGCCTAGAAAAGTCTTTGTCCATCTACTTGCATCTTCTATTGTTTTCATATCTTCTCTTTATGTATAAATTTATCTTGCTTTGCATGCAATCTATGCTTTCTTGGTGATTTATTGAAAAAAAGAATGATCCAATTTTAAATCTTCCACTACGCCATGATGTTGGACTGCACAGGTGCCCATCAGAGGTTTAAAGTTAAACAATCTATCGGTAATTCAGGGATACTAATGCATGTGCCGTGGACCTAGCTTCCACTTGACCCAAAGCATGTCAAAGGCTGATCAAAGAAGCAAACCTGAAGCTTGATATGAACTTGTATCGATGGTTACCTAGCTAGTTTAATTTAGGAAATGAATCCTGAAAATTTGGTGTATTTTACATGGACTTGGGTTTGTTGGGTGCATGTTTTTTCCTTTCAGTACCTTGAAACTAGTGCCTTTACACTCTAACCAATCTCGAGCAAATTGTTCATTAGCAGCCTAAACCCCATTGTCTCCAGTAAGTGTCCCCCCTTCTCTCTCTCTCTGCTAGGTTTAGGGTTCCCTTGGCCTTCCCCTCTTCCTCCCTCCCCTCTGTCTCTCGCTTTATCTCTCCCGCATGTGCTTTGCTAGTGTTAGGGTTTTACCCTTAGCCCTCCCCCTCCCTCCTTCCCTCCCTCTCTCTATCTCTCCATCCTCTTCCTCTCTCCTTTTCTCTGTCTCCCTTTTCTCCTTGTTTTCAGCACACCCTAGTTTGGCATGGTAGGGAGCCATACCGTACTGAGCTAGTCGCTGGCTCGCACCATCTCTGGTGCCTGTTTGGTGAACCTTTGATTAAATGAGCTCAGTCAAGCATCGCTTACAAATGATTGTTACACATATCTCAATTTAGTTGGGGCTAGAACTATAGCCTTCAATTATCACAATAGAATTATCTGCTCTTTGCTTGAAAACTTCATTCTACTTTTAAATGATAGTCTCTACATTGTTGATTTGGAATGGGTTATTCTTTGCAGGTAGTTAACTTTCAACAAAGGTTTGAAACAAGATGGATTCATTTAAGCCTTATATTTAAATAAAAATGAAAGTGATTGTTGTTGCTGATGCACCTTTTGGATGCCTTGTCAATCTTGACCTATCTCATATATGTTGTGCTTGCTGCCCTCATCCATGACAAGTTCAGTTCTCCATCTCATTTCGGACATTTCTTTTTAAAAATGTTGCAGGTGCTTCTATTTAGCTAAATCCTACAGTTCAGCTAGTAAAAGAATGGAAGCATATGTGTTATTTTGCCATGCTCGCTCTCTTGCAGATACTGCTTTGCAAAAACTTCAAATGACAAATAATCCTGACAAGGTGCGTCGCTTGTGTAACCTATTGACATTTTGTTACAGATGTTAACTTTTTTAATATATGGCCTTTCTGCAAGAGTAAAAAGGTAATCCAGTCAAGGTCATAGTTTTCAAAATGTTGGAATGGCAAGAAAGGCAATACATGAAATGAAAGTGTGAAATAAAGTTCACACTGTGTTATGGATAGAGAAATGACTGCAAAACCAGTAAGAAGTTCTTTGCACAACCCAATTGTGTTGGGCATTCTACTTATTTACTTGCCTTTCCTAGTTTTGAAGAACTCGATTAGACTTATTCCTCAGAAATGAATCCAAGAAATGCTGGTGGGAGAAAAAATGTGTTTGCTGGCAATTCTTATCTAAATCCTTAGAAGCTGTCACTTTCTTGTGGGTTGAGTCCATAGCTTTTATGTATAGCGAGTTTTAAGCTATCAAATCAATCCATGTACTTCTTTCTTAAATAAGTAAATAAGGTCATCTACAATTACAACTTTTAAAGCTTGTGTCTCAAGGATGGGGATATTTCTCTAGATAAGTTTTTTACTGAGATGTAAATGCTAGAATTTGTTCCTTGTGCTATAGAGTCTCAGTTAAGTCACGCTAATTTTTCTGTTTAGCTTTTCACCACCTGATTCATGGTAATATTTTGTCTTCACGATCACAAGATATAGTGCTTCCTTGCAATTTCCTTGTTAGTTGCTCACTTTGTTTTAGTTGAGGAATAATGCATTTTCCATAACTAAAATAGTGCTGCAAGTATATTACTGGGTGTTGTTATTTTTGTGTATGAACTATCTCTCTATTAATGATGCAATTCTAGGGCGTGTCTATACCCCCAAATTCAGATCCACCATGGCTCCTACCATGTCTCCCTATTTATCTCTTTAACCACGTCATAATAATCAGTGACTCCCAAGCATGATCCCAAGCATGACCTTTTCAACCCCTGTCACAATGCTCAATTAAATAATATATTTTTCTTTTTTCCCTTTCTAAATCATAGCCGTTGATTATGTAATCTTCTTTTTTAAATATTAAAATGGGATTCCTAATAGAGCTTTAGAACAAAATGCATTTGACATGAGTGGTCTTTTGTCAATGCGCCCATGATCTATGCCTATTCCCCTTCCTACTCATCATGTGCATCGCATGTGAGTCCACTCCCGAGCAGCTTCATTTTTTGTAAATTTCTGACCTGTCCTTTCCAACCCATGGACCCCAGGCTGGTGCAACTCCACTTATTTTCATTTGCTTTTTCATTCACCTCATCCCATTTTATGGCTTATGTGCGTTGCATGTATGTAGATCTCTAGTAACAATGAAGGATTTAAATGTTGGAAGAGCTACTGGTCAGTACTAAGAGACAAATAATTGATGTGGCTTAGTCCACCAGAATTCTTGTAATGTAGACTATAGCAGGCTAGATTCATTTTAGAGTTTTACTTTTAATATTTCTTCTGCCATATTAGGAAATTGTCATCAATATTTTAATATATATATATTTTTCATCTAGAAATTATGAGAATTAGGAAGGACATGACAAAATTGAATTTGTCTAATGGGCGCTTTAATTTAGGTGAGGTTAAAATAATGGGGAACCAGTGGAGTTGGGGAGAATGAAACTTAAGTGGTTTGACTAAGAAAGGGGCATCATGGTTATGAACAGGGTTTAGTTCTATTGATCTTTCAATCCACGGGGTCTTATGTTTTAGTTTGTCTCTGGCTAATGATATTTGCTTTGGGCTTGGAGATGAATGACATTCCTTATATGAAACCTTGCTTTCTCACATATCCACTCCCCTTCCATGTTGAAGAAACTTCAGGGGGCTGTTCCCTTGTTATAAGAGCTTAAATTGTGTGGCCAATTAGGCTCCCCCAGTAATCATACTTAACAGGTTTCATATAATGTCGCTTTCTTATGCAAAGTTTCTTCAATATAAAGGGATAGTTGAGCCTCTTATGCTCAAGCTTTCCAAAGTTTGATGGATTTTATCTCTTGTTGGTAAAGCAAACACCAAGCTAAGTTATACTAGTTAAGGATGTTGACATTATTAAAAGGAAATATCCACCTATCCTATGAAAACATTGGTGATATTATGCAATCTTTGATGGAGTTTGGCATTTAACTTGATGGTGTTCTCCTTTGCACAAGGCATTCCTTTGAGGACTACATCTCCAAAAAAAGTATATAAATTTGTAAAATGGGAGCACTTTTGATTGTTGTTGGATTTACAGGTAGAACTATTTTAACATGATGGTTTAATTATTTTTGTCCATGCTGTCTATTCCAATCTTGCTTATGGTATGTAATATTTTCAAGCAAGTCAAACAGATAGGAGAGCTGATATTACAGAATGTATTGCGCGACATCTATATTTACTTCTGCTTGCTTCTCAAGGGGCTTACCATGTTATCTGCATCATTAGGATTTGGGGATAAATTCTAGTGGTAGGATCGTGCCTCAAGTCTGGATACAGTTTAAGATGCCTTCCTATTGAAACACTGATAGAACCTTTGTACCAGCAGATAAATGGTGTGAGAAATGCATAGTGGCACATGTAAATTGTATATCACTTGATGATCATGTTCTAACTATCTTAAACATGGAGATAATTTCATTGTTTTATGTTGCTTCCCAACTGTTAATCTAATCAAATTATTTTTCTTTTTAGTGCAGACCTTTCTTGATCATTGGATGCACAATCAAGAATTTGGTTTTTTGTTTGATAAGCATTTTAGTTGTCTCAGATTGTGATCCTAAGTTTGGGATATTAAGTTGCTGAACATGTCTTCATTTGCATTATAGGAGATAAGGAGATGATATCCTAGCAGCGGGGATGCTAGGCCTTTTAACATACTGCACTATGTAATGTTGTACTGTATTTTGTTTATTATTTTAAATGGTATTTTATACAGATCTTTATTTATAATATATCATTTTTTTTTTTGAGAGGTAGGATGGGAGAATCTACTAAAATGAAAACGAGGATTATCTTGAGATATGTTTATCTCTTGTGCTTCACATGATAGATGCGAAACTGCTTTCTGACATCTTCTTTTGACAGACTTTGATGAGGGATCTGAAGGTCCTGTCTGACAACTGTAGATCAAACAGTTGCATTGAACATGCAGCAGGGATTATAGAGGAGGAGAGGATCCCTGAAAAGCTTTCTAAAGGAGTCTCTACCATATCATTAACAGGACATGAAAAGAAGGTATATTTGCAGGACATGCACAACAAATTTAGGAAAATATACTTAGGGAAATTGAGATCCACCCTGGCTGATTGCCACTTTATGTTTAATCCCTGGCCTGTGCATATGTATGTAGAGAACAGGTATAGCTCCATACAGAAAAAGGCCTGACTCTGTGCAGGGGATTAAACATAAATTGCTGTGCCAGGACTACACAATCAAACAGTGGACCTAAAACTGGGGTTTTCCCCAGTTTACTTTTTACCGCTGTGGTGACTACTTGCATCCCATAAGTGCTATTGAAGTTCCCATTGAACTGAGGGGCTGCAAGTTGAGCTCGCATCTTACATTCCATCTCTTTTTTCATAGTGAGATACTGAAAGCACTAACATCCATTTATTTAGATTGAAGTCATTACAAATTCAATGCTATTTTACATGAATATATAGCAACAGCTGTGGCCTATTCATTGCAGGAAGAGAAGTTCCTTCTGGAAATGCTTGATGTTTATGAATCGGCAGTTGGCAATTTAAACACAAAAGCTGTTCCTCATATTGAACGTTTTCCTCCTCCTTTCCAAGCAGTACCTTGCAATCCTATCGTTCTGGACATTGCCTACAACTCAATTGAGTTCCCATCTCTTGAGAACAGAATGAAGAAAGACAAGAAAGGCATTTTCAGCAGACTATGGCGATAAATGTTGTCTACTTGATCTGGGTACATGAAGATAATCCATATTAAACTTTTCCCCTGCTTCTCTAGGCTCTTATCCCAAGGATTTGACCATTCATCCTTTATGATGGATTATGCTTCTGTTACGATTCTTTTTTCTTGGTTGGTGGGTGTTGTTCTGAGTTGTTTGGTAGGGTGGGAGACTGTCATGCGAAGGTTTAATTTATTAAATAGACATTTGTGTTGCTAAATTGGAGGGAAGCATCCATGTCCCCCCTCCCCCGGCTATCTATAACACCAACCAAGTTATGAATCTTCAGTTCCGTTCATTATACCATAGATGGTATTGCTTTCAGTGTGTAGTCAAACAGATGCTTTCACAAGGATAATCTCTCTGACCGATAAACCTTTTTGATATTCATTATTCTCTGCTTTTGTGATGCTTTTCTCATGGACATGGATAATGTTATGGTATTCAGCTGAATGATTTGGTATGTCCACATTATTGGCGGGGATTTTGCTGGTGGATGAATTTCTTAGATAAGCTCTTTCATCTTTCAGGAAAACCAATCTGTGCTAAATTGCGGTAATTTGGTAAGTGGGTTTTATTAATTTCGCTGTTATGGAGGTGGATAAATGTGACATGCAGATCAATTATGATGGGCGTTTTCATTATTTGATGACAGAAAAGAATATTACAACAAGCGGTGCAAGGGCATGCACTGGCTTGGATCCCAGTCCTTGTCCGGCTTGGAAAGCACGGTACTTTATAATTTTAGTGAGAATGAAATCAATATTACACTTTCCAGCAAGGATGTCAAATAGGAAACATGAAGGTGAGACTGGTAAGGCCGCAGCTCTTGCCAGAGCTCTTGATCTTGCGGACTCAGCTTCTACAGACTTGTCATGGAATTCTGAGTAGAGTTTGGTGGTGTGTATGCCAGCGGTTGTATTTGAAGCCTCATGTTAAGGATTTTTGTTATATCCAAGGCAGTCGAAGATGAAATGCCCCCACAACATCACAAATTAGGTTTCAGGGTGCTATTGATTATTAATAGGCTGAAACCTGAGAGCATGCAAAAGTTCTGGAAGATAAAGTTAGCCCGAGGAACCATGTATGCTAAGCATCACCATTATATTATTATCATACCTGTCATTTTAGGGAGATTGCTCTTGAAAATTTGTGATTAGTTTATCAGTTTCTTTTCTTCTAAATTTTGTCGATATTAAAGTCATCTTTTAATTCTCTTCGTTATCTATATTCTCATTTCTGTATCTTAACAAAAGAAAGTCTATTGCGCACCATTCAACGGAGAATGGTCTTAGGGAATGAGTTTTTCAGATTTTTTATTAAAATAATATTAATTTAAAAATATTTTATTTAAATAATATTATTTTTAAAGTATTTAAAAAAATACTATATGAAGTAAAGTCATTCTATCATAAAGTAACTTTTTGTGCTGAGTCAGCATATCCAATATCAGATTGGGTGGATATGTTGGACAACAAAATCATCTTATTATAAGGTGATTTTATAAATCGTTTAACTGTAGAGCGATCATATGAGTCGTTCTATCAGAGAGTGATTTCATTAGTGTCACAACCATTTTAAAACTCGAAACCTCCATACACGAGGCTTCTCTCCGTCTTCGTTTCACTCTCATGCATAGTCGTCGGTTTCCTTGGAGCTCAAAACCGTAGAACCTGAGACCTCTCTCCCTCTCATGTGTGAGGTCGAGCGGATCAGCTTTCTCTCTCCCTCTCATATGTACGGTCGAGCAACAACTCTTCCTCTCTCTTCCTATTCCTCTCGTACATGCAAGCAACCTCCCCCTCTCTCCCCCCTCTCTCTCTCGTGGGTGCGAAGATCGAGCATTTGTTAATGTTATGGACAATCTTGTCGACACTGTATGAGTCATTCAAAAGGATAGACGACTTCAGACTACATTATCAACGGATAATCCAAGTATCTCATCATATGTCCAGCAAACCTCATACCTTAGCTTTTCGGATTTTGAACTCTCCATAGATGATGCATCTATATCACAGAGGATGAGCGAGTCAGGAGACATGTCGTATCAATCCGATGAGTAGCATGTCGATCAGCATGGGAGGCCAGAGGTAGGGGTCGATTGAGAGTTTTTCGAAGTAGACACCAGGCACATTTTGATAGGCCGAACACGCTAGCACTTCCTTCCCCATCGGTCGATACCGTGCCTGAGCCACATGACAGTGGTTAGGATGATATGCATTTACGAGAGACGGACGTGGAGGCCTCGGTATCTTGATATATACGTATCTCAATAGTTGTGATATTTGTATATTTTTTTTTTGCTAAAAAGTTTTGTAATCATCAACTATTGAATTATATTATTTTGAAATTAATATTATAATTTTTTTTAATCTGAATGCACATGTTATAATTTTTGTTGGTTGCGTAAAAAATTAATTGTTGAGCTGGATACAGCTTATATAGTTAGAATTTGGGATTGTCCATTATTTCTAAGATATCTTGCTATGTTAATTATAAACAAAGGTTGAAAAAATTTGAATTTGTATCTAAGAAAAGTCAAGAATTTTTGAATAGATAAAGATGCTCGGAGAATGCCAAAATTAGCATTTCATCAAGTTGGAGATGCAAATAATACTTTTCGAAAGTTTCAGAAATTAAATTGAGAGAATCGGTTTCGGATATGAAGAGGTGACGGCTAGGTCATTCCTTTCTGGATGGCACGTTGGCACGGATGTTTTAGGGTGGGCACACAAAAGGGGATGACCCCTACGTTGAGGGGTGACCCATGGGTCTTTGCTATATCTATAAAAATAAACTTTTTGTTTTGATTTGTAGCGCAGTAGGGTTCGACACATGGGTCGACCCATGCCAAGTTGCCATGACAAGTTGGTGTTATACCATGAGCTATTTCAAAGTCGCCCTATTAAAAGGTGACTTATAGAGGCACCTTATCATAGAATGACTTATAGAGCCATCCTATTATAAGGCGATCTATATGGATGCCCTACGATAGGGCGACTCATACTATCAGCTATCTATTCTCTAGCTGACGGTAAGAGTAGTGAGTCAGTATGAAAAGTCGCCCTATCATTGGGTGACTTAATTTTAGGCAGTATTTTGGTAAATAGTTTTGAAAGGATATTATTTTAATATTTTTTTTAAATTAACATTATTTCAATAAAAAATTTGAGTTTTTCTTTTTGATTTTTTTTTGATTTTCTGATTATCAGAAGAACTTATTTTTCTTTATTGGGCAGGGGAGCGTCAAAGACACCTCTCTCTTCGGACCAGGAGGAAGATTTGATCATAGAGGGCTCTTCCAATAGCTCCCTCCTCCTGGGATCATTTGCCCTCTTCCTTTTTTCTCTATTTCCACGCTGAAGCCCTTACAGGAGCCTCCCTCTCCATGATCCCTTTGACTCTCGCTTTTGGCATCAGCTCTTCAGACTCTTTTTACCTTCTGGCAGATTAGCAACGAGAAATAAATATTGGTGCTGTGAATTTTTCTCATTGCAAGTTGGATGTAAAGATATGTACATGTGTATGTGCATGAATGGCTTGATGTACTTTATATATATATATATATATATATATATATATATATATATTTGCTTATCTATTGATTTGCTACCGATAAGTACATTAAATATCTCAAAAAAAAATTAAAATATTTATTAATTGATATTTATTTTTTAAGAATTGATGTTTTTATTTATGTTTTGCAGGAAAAATGATCGTCAATGTAAAAAATCCGATTCGCAGATTAAAAGAAAGAAATTAGGAGCAAATCGGATCCAAAATGGATCCCAAATGAAATCCAAAAGCCAAAAGTGAAAAATAAATAAAAAAAAAAATATAACATGCGGTCTATCGTATGGTGCATGGACCAATCCACCGTGCAGTTCACGTATGGTGCACAGGAACAGGAGCCCCTGGTCTTTTATTGCGGCGCACACGGGGTTTATGCTGGGTCTGAGAGTTGGTTGGTGCGGTCGAGTTCAGCAGCGGATGGGCACGACACGATTTGAAGCATGGGATCTTTAAAGCGGAATGGGTCCTGGTGGCTTAAGCGGGCTTGCGTGAGACTTAAACAAAGGGCGGACGCATGAACATGTAGCCTGAGATGCGCGATGTATGTGGAAACAAGCTGGCAAGGAGTCTTATTCTGAGAGGAATCAAGAGATTGAACACGTCCAGGACTTGGGGGATTTTGGAGGCTATAAAAAAGGACCAAGACATACAAAGAAAAATCATTCAAGGAGAGAGCAGAAGTAGGCAACAGAGAGAGGCAAGTGACAGCAGAAAATTTTCTTTTTTTTTCTAGTTATTATTTTAAACTTTGAGAGAAATAAGAGAATACAGAGGAAGAGCTGGAGATCTCTATGCATGGCTAGACACCTTTATCTTGAGAAGATGGTGAAGCTTGCAAATGGGTTCTTATTTTTTTTTATATTTAATTTTAATGCAATAGAATTATATTTTTATTTCATATTTTTTTATTTTTCTGAGGTATTGATTTAGCCTGCATGGTCCATACCTTCAACAGATGTGCCATGGTCTCTGAATACGGTACGTGCTTAAGAGAGATAGATTGTCATATGTTAGATTAAATTTTATATCTTGTAATTAGATTTAGACAGTTTATACTCCAAACAGATGAGCCATGATCTACGAATACGGTCTGTACCTCTTACAGATAAACTATACTAATATCCCAATCACAAGTATTAATATTATAATATATAAAAAAATCTATTTTGCATGATGGATTAAGGATTCCTGAGTTATCTCTCTGACTTGTTTTCATTTACAAATTACTTTAAACTTGCAGTTTAATTCTTGCTATTTTATTTTTAATTTTTTTTACAATCAATTCTCTTTTATTATTTTTTCGTGAAATAATTGTCCTATATCTTCAAGGATACACCCTATCTATATAGTTTGAGTTGATTTTTATTTTTGACCGCCTACGACAATGATCAAATTTTGACGTCGTTACCGGAGATCTAGGCATGATTATTTTTTTTTCTTTTTTAAAAAAAAAACTTTTTTTAGTCTTATTTGCTTTTTTAGCTGACTTCTTTAATTATTATTGCTTCATTTTAGTTGCCTTATTTTCTAAATTACCTTTTATTCTTATGAGTATAAAAAAAATAAAAAAATAAAAAACATAATAAAAACTTTCAAATTTGCTTAGACATTTTGTCTCTTTGCATAGCATGTTTATAACATATCTCAAGGGCACAAACCTTAAACAAGATAAGATGAGGATTTTATCACTCTTCCTTAATCCATAAACCACAACCCTGCATTTTGCATTGACCTAAATCTTAACTTAAAATCAATTAGATGTTGGTCCCTAAGGACTCTTGAGCTCAATAGGACAAGAGATTCTAAGAGTTGGATCGAGTTAGGGTTAGTCATTTTGACTGGTGTTTAGAAAAGTAGTTCAAAGACAAGATCCCGAAGAAAGGTGATTATTTAATTGATATCTAAGAAAAGCAATGGGGGGACTCCCACCAACTTTATACTTATCTGGCCAGTTGAGTGGCTAAACTTTTAATTGAAATGCTCGAAGGCAGTCTTAGAACAGTTAGGAGCTGTCTAGATCTAGGGTCACTATTAGCTAGGATTGATTGGATAATTTGTTTGCTATTGAAATTTAAACTTAATTAAAATACTCTTCTCTATCATCTCTAGATTTAGGACTTATCTTTAGAACTCTCTTCTCATCTATCTCTCCTTCTTTTTTTCTCTTTTTCCATAAAAAAATTGCAAAAATAACTAAAAATTCATAACTTCCTTTTTAGATAAGGATATCTGGATGATTAGTTAGAACCGAATTGAACCCTATATCAAGTCCAGTAGATCTTAAGGTCACCATGAGCAAAATCAATCAACCATAAGTCTTGAAGGACTTGTGTTGTCCGATTGGGTTAGTCCAACCCTCATATAGCCGTCTGCCACAAACTGATACAAATTTTGAAATTAAACTCTAGATAATAAATATGCCTCTCAAATTCATCGGAATTGAGAATGCATATATTTTTATAAAAAAATTTGAGGAAGTATGCACCACGATGCGACTCCAATAGTTCACTGAGGATGCTGTTAACCTAGGCTGATCAATTTTGCTCTCAAGGACAGTGTTAAAAAGTGGTTATACAGTCTTCTGAACTAATCCATAGTATTATGGAAGGGTTTTGTTAAAGTATTTATGAAGAAATTTTTTTCACATCAAAAGACTGCCAAATTTAGGAATAAAATTAATTAATTTTATCAATTACCTGGTGAGTCTTTTTGGAAGTGCTTCGATCACTTCAAGAATCTTTTGAGTCAATACCCATACCATAGAATTGAGACTTGGAGACTATGCCAAATCATTTACGAGGAACTGACCCAAACTCCAGAACAATGCTAGAATTAATGTGTCAAGGTCAGTTCATGAACAAAGAACCTATAGAAGCCTGACAATTTCTAGAGGACCTAGTAGAAAAGAGCTTACAATAGAAAATACTAAGAAATCTGAAAGACTCACACCTTCAAGAGGGGGAGTACATCAAGTTCAATCTTTCCTAGCTATCAAGGACAAAATTGCTATCCTAGTTTGAAGAATTGAAGCCTTAAAACTCCAGGGACACATCCAAGTGAACCAAGTTTCAACATCCACTTGCAATGAGTGTAATGCCATAGACTACACAATAGAAGTATATCCCTTTTTGATGGGCTCAACCGGGAATGAAGTAGCACAGGTCAATGCTGCTTATCACAGACCCACAAATGCCTCCTATGCACCAACGTATAACCCAGGATAGAGGAATCACCTCAATTTTTCTTGATCATAAGGGTCAAACTGAAGTAGACTTGCCTTCAATCAGCCCAACCCCAGGCCCACTCAATCATTAAATAACCCATCAGGTTTCAGCAATGATCAAAGGCTTAATATACTAGAAAAAATGTTAGAGGTTTTGGTGAAATCAACTTCTGATAGCAGAAATACCTTCAATAATTTCATGAAAACCATGGGTAATTTCATGCAAACCACGGGCTAAATTCTAACAATCAATACCCAAGCAATAGCCCAATTGGAGATGCAATTAAGATAGTTGGCTACCACCATTAATGAAAGAGAAAAGAAAAAATTATCAAGCCAATCAGAACCTAATCCAAGAGCCCAAACCAGTCAACAATCCCAACCTGAAAGTCGGTTCAACCATATAAATGCAATTCACATCTTAAGGTCTGAAAAATAAGTAAACAATCATGTGGGTACATCTAAAGATCAAGAAGACCCACTGTCTGAACCACCTCATGAGCAATTGACCGATCAAATCGAGTCTGAGGAGTCCGAATCAATAGAGATTGACGAGCCACCCAAGCCACTCATAGAACCCACCTCAAGGTTCAAGCAAGCCGAGATATCACCGACTAATCCTGTAGCTTCTTTTTCAAATAGACTTAGGTCCAACAAACACTTAGCCCATATGGATCAAATCTTAGAGATATTCAAACAAGTGAAAGTAAATATCTCTCTGTTAGATATGACCCAACAAGTTTTCACATATGTCAAGTTTTTCAAAGACCTATGTACAAAGAAAAAGATCACCAATATTCCCAAGAAGGTCTTCTGACGGCTAGTGTGAGCTTATACCTTTCGAGCGACATACCGATCAAGTACAAAGATCCAGAATCTCCTATAATTTTTTATGTCATTAGAGAAACTATCATTGATAGGACTTTGTTAGACTTAGAGGCTAGTGTGAACGTCTTACCTTATTCAGTCTATAAAAAATTAGGGATAGAAGAATTAAAGCCTACAGAAATCACATTGTAATTGACAGACCGATCAGTGAGGGTCCCCAAAGGAGTTATGGAGGATGTGCTAATTAAGATCAGCAATTTTATTTATCTTATGAATTTTGTAATCATCGAGACTGAATCAGTGTCTAACCCAAAAGATCACATCCCAGTCATCTTAGGAAGACCATTTTTAGCAACCACCAACACCCTAATCAACTACCGCAATGGACTCATGAAGCTTTCATTCAAAAACATCTATTGATCTTAATATTTTCAATCTTGAAAATAAAAGAGACCAATTCGTTGACATAAACCTGAGCCAGGATGAGATTTATAAGCCCATTGACCTGGGGGAAGAAAATTTTGACTGCAATCTTTGGTTAGACTAAGAATCTAAAATTATTTATTAAATTTTTATATCCAAAGACTAGAGAGTTCATCCACAATGACAACCACCTGTCGAACTACTTATGAGAATGGATGAACCAATATCCAAACCATCGATTAAGAAAGTATCAAAATTAGAACTCAAAACACTCCCTAAGCACCTCAAATATGCGTATCTAGATCCATCAGAAATCCTATCCATAATCATCACATTAAACCTAGATTAAACTCAAGAGGAGAAACTTTTAGCTATTCTCAGATAGAATCAAGAAGCCATAGGCTGGATCATGGCTGACATCAAGGGGATCAGCCCCTTAATCATCCAACATCGAATTCATTTAGGAGAGGAAGCCAAACCAATTAGAGACCCCCAAAAGAGGCTTAACCTAGCTATAAGGAGGCAGTGAAGAAAATGATTCTCAAGTTACTAGACAATGAAATTATATATCCCATTTCAGATAGTTCATAGGTTTGCCCAATTCAAGTAGTGCCTAAGAAGTTAGGGGTAACAGTGATCTAAAATGAATCAAATGAGTTAGTACCGATCAGAGTCTAAACTAGATATAGAGTCTGTATTGATTATAGAAAATTAAATGTGGTCACAAGAAAGGATCATTTTTTTTTACCATTCATTGACCAGATATTGGAGAGGTTAGTCGGATATGAATTCTATTATTTTCTTGATGGATACTCCAACTACAACCAGATCTCTATAGCACCAGAGGACCAAGAGAAGACTATGTTTATCTATCCATTTGGAACTTTTATCTATAGACGTATGCCCTTTGGCTTATATAATGCTCCATCTACTTTTCAAAGGTACATGATCAGCATTTTTTCTGATATAATCGAGAGATTTCTAGAAATATTTATGATCAATTTTTTCATCTTTGGCTCCACCTTCTCTGAGTGCCTACATCACTTAAGACTAGTCTTAGAAAAGTATAAGAAAAAAATACTTAGTACTTAATTGATAAAAATGCTAATTCATGGTAAGAAAAGGCATGGTACTTGGCCATGTTATCTCAAAGAAGGATATTGAAGTAGATAAAGCCAAAGTAGATCTGACTGTAAATCTTTCACTATCCAAATTAGTCAAAAAAATTTGCTCATTTTTAGGACATTCTGGATTCTATAAGAGGTTCATCAAAAATTTTAGCAAGTTAGCTCGATCATTGACTAATCTTCTTGCTAAAGAGACAAATTTGACTTCACTTCTGAGAGTCTCGAGTTATTTGAGCATCTTAAAAAGGTAATGATGTCTGCACCTATCATTTATCCACCTGACTGGATTTAGCCCTTCGAACTCATGTGTGATGCATCTGATCAACGCCATTAGAGCCGTTCTAGGATGGAAAATTGATAAGCTGCCACGAGTCATTTACTATACCAGTAGGATCCTTAATGACATGCAGTTTAATTACTCCACAACTAAGAAAGAGTTCTTAGCTATCATCTTTATCTTGAAAAAGTTTAGATCTTATTTGGTTGCGTCACGTCATTGTATACACTGATCACTTAGCTATTGACATCTCTTGTCAAAAAAAGATACTAGGGCATGCTTGATCCGATGGATTTTACTTCTTTAGAAATTTGATTTAGAAATTAAGGACAAGAAGAAAATCAAAAATGTAGTAGCTGATACTTGTCCCGATTGATGGATGCACCTTCTAACAAACCATCAATAGAAGAATCTTTTCTTGATGAACAACTCATGTCTATGATCGTAGAACCGTGATATACTGATATTGTCAATTATTTAGCCACGAGTAGGATTCCCTCTCATTGGACCACCTAGGACAAACATAAATTCTTTGCCTAAGTAAATATTTTATTTGGGATGATCTATATTTGTTCCAATAATATCCTAACCAAATCATCAGAAGGTATGTCCCAGACTATGAGGTCAAAAGCATCCTATCCTTTTGTCACGACTAAGGCTGTGGTGGCCATTTTGGATCCAAGAAGACAGTCGCAAAAGTTTTTCAATATAGATTCTATTGGTCCAATTTGTTTAAAGACGCACATGAGTATTGCAAAAGTTGTGCTGAGTGTCAACAAGTAGGATGGATCATAAAAAGGTACATGATGCCATTAAATCCGATCCTAGTTGTTGAGATTTTTGATGTGTGGAGAATCGATTTTATTGGATCATTTTCAAAATCTTTTGAAAATGAATATATCTTGGTGGTTGTTGATTACATGTCCAAATGGGTAGAGGCTATGCCATGTAAATCGAATAATAGCAAAATTATTGTCAAATTCCTAAAAAAAAACATCCTCTTCCATTTTGAAATTTCTAGAGCCATTATAAGTGATTGGAGAATATATTTTTGTAATCGATCTTTTGCATTCCTGATGAAAATGTATAACATCACCCATAGGCTGGCAACATCCTATCATCCTTAGACTAGTAGGCAAGTAGAGATTTCAAATCATCCAATCAAACAAATCTTAGAGAAGACTGTGAGAACTAATAGAAAAGATTGATCATTGAAGCTTGTAGATGCATTATGGGTATGTCGCATAGCTTTCAAGACCAACTTAGGATTGTCTTCCTATAGGATTTTGTTTGGTAAAGCATGTCACTTGCCAGTAGAATTGAAACATAGGGCAATGTGGGCCATAAAATAATTGAACATGGACTTGGATGCAGCCGGAGGCCAGAGGAAACTACAGATTGATGAACTTGAGGAGATTAAGAATGAAGTCTATGAGAATGCAAAAATCTATAAAGAACGAACTAAAGCTTTCTATGACCAAGCAAGTTTTAGAAAATCCTTCACACGTGGATCAAAAGTTCTCCTATATAATTCTAGGCTTCACTTATTCCCTAAAAAACTAAGATCTTGATGGACCAGGCCCTACATAGTAATGTTGGAGCATGATCTCGGCTCCTCCCACGAACCTTGGGTGCAGCGGAACCAGCAACGAACAGATCTGGAGACTTTTGGACACGATCCAAGGCCCTTGATGAAATCAGTCTGGTTGCTGTCTTCTTCGTCAGCCTTTCATTCCAGATGAAGAACGCCTCTGAAATCACCTCTAAAAAATTCAAGATCTGGTACCCAACCAGATCAGACATGAACCGAGGTCCTCCAATTCGTAGATCTCAAATTAGGATATTCTAGATAGGAAAGAAGGTAGATGGAGACAGACCTTATAGATCTGTCCTGCTGCAGCCTTTTTGTAGATCTATTGATGGAGATCTCACCCGCACCTCAAACGACCTCAGATCGACTCCAGATCTGAGAGAAACTTATACCAACCTCTTCTCAAGAGATTTCAAGTCCTGGACCTAGTATTTGGATGCCTGCAAGAGAGGGGAGAGAAGAAATGGCTGGCGGCTGCAATGGGGGAAGGGGCTAGCGCCTCCCTTCCTTTCTTTCCTTTTATGGACTAACGGCAAGAAACCCTAGGGTTTCTTGCTCCTGGTACATGGAAGATTGCTGGAGAGAGAGAGGGGGAGAAGAGAGAGAGAGACTTGGGAGAAAGAGTCATCTATTTTCTTGGCTTAATCAAAACTATACAAGTACATGTATATATAAACACCGGGTCAAGTGACCCAAACCCAAAACTCCCTTGACCAACTCTATGGGAGATTAGGTTAACTCAAGCCCATGTACACCCATGACTTGACCTAATCTCACCTCTCCTGGACCCAGACCTGGCCCATAAAGAGTTGGTCCCTTGAGGCCCACATAACCTAGACCTCAAGAACCCGAAAGGCCCACAGCCTTTCAACCTAGGGCCCAACTAGCCCTAGAGCCTCCATGAAGCCCTCATGAATGATGGACCTTGGCCTTAGCCTTGGTCCCCTGGGCCTTGGGCACACCACCTGGATCATAACAATCTCCACCTTGGTGTCCCAAGGCCTCAACCAGCTCCACTCTGTCCTTGCGACTGTAGACCCATTTGCAGCCAATGGGCCTCTTCCCCTGTGGCAACTGCATCAATCACCACGTCTGGTTCTGGTGGAGAGACTGCATCTCCTCGGACATCGCCTGGACCCACCGCTCTCTGTCCTGACTCTCAATAGCCTCCTGATACGTATATGGGTCTCCATTCGCTATCACCAGGGCATATGACAGCGTCTCCTCGAAGCCACATCGGTCTGGTTGCCTGATGGTCCTCTTGGACTTGTGTAGGGCAACACCGATATCAGTCCTCGATCCAGCTCGCTCCTGCTGGACCTCTCCACCTTGATCATCCGTCTGAGTCCTCTCCACCTGTGGAGACACCTTAGGTAGGTTCTCCACCTGAATGTCATGTCCTCCCATAGTACCTGCAAGAGGCAAAATAAAAGAGATAAGCTGTCCAGCAGCGCCCTGCTGGACCTCCTCCTGCTCCTGCTGCTCCTCCATGCCTGCTCACCTCCGAAGGACTGACTCCTCATCAAAAGTCACATCCCGACTAATGATGACCTTCTTTTCCAAGGGATCCCACAGCCTGTATCCCTTGACTCCTCACGGATAGCCTAGAAACACCGTCTTGAGTGATCTGGCATCTAGCTTGCTCCGTTCACCAGCTCCAATGTGCCCATAGGCCATGCACCCAAATACCCGTAGATGGCCCAGCCCAACTGTCCTCTCAGACCACACCTCCTCTGGAAGCCTGCCATCCAACCTGGTGTGAGGTGACCGATTGATCAAGTAACCCGCTGCGTCTACTGTGTCAACCCAGAACTCCTTTGGAAGCCCTGCCTACAGCCTCATGCACCGTGCCTTTTTCAAAAGTATTCTGTTCATCCTCTTAGCCACCCCATTCTACTGTGGAGTCTCCTTAACTGAGAAGTGTCTCCTAATCCCACACTCCTCACAGTAATCCTGAAACTCTCTGTAGGTGTACTCTCCGTCGTTGTCTGACCTCAGACACTTCACGCTCCTCCCCTGCTCCTTCTCCACCTCAGCTCTCCAGAACTTGAACTTGGTGAAGACCTCAGATGTTTCTCTCATGAAGTAAATCCAGAGTTTTCTTGAGAAATCATCAATCAGGGTCATGAAGTATCTGGCCCTATTCCTAGCTAAAACTGGGGCTGGTCCCCACACATCCGTGTGTACTAACTTCAGAGGGACTGCACTGCGAGCTGTACTGATGGTGAACTGAACTCTCCTCTGCTTTCCCATCTGACAAGGCTCACAGATCTCCCTTGTAGCACCATCCTCCAGATCAGAGATGAGTCCTCTCCTGCTCAACTCCCTCAGCCCCCTGTCACCCATGTGGCCTAGACGGTATTGCCACATCCTGTAAGCCCCCTCCTGGTCCTGTGCTGCAGCTGCTGCATCAGACTCTCCGGTCACCACAGATCCCTCCATATGATAGAGGTTATTGTCCAACCTCCTGCCTCTCATCACTACCATGGCTCCATTGGAGATGTTCAGTACTCCGCTTCTAGCCCTACTGCTAAAACTGTATCCACTGCGCTCCAAATAGCCTAGTGACACCAGATTCTTTTCCAGCTCCGGGACGTGCTTTACACTTGTCAATGTCCTCACAATCCCATCAAACATCCTCACCCTGACTGTCCCTATCCCAGCCACCTCGCAAGGATGATTGTCGCCTAGAGTCACTGATCCCTCATCTGTCTTGGTGTATGTCACAAACCAAGACCTGTGTGGTGTGTAGTTATGTGAGCACGCAGAGTCTAGTGTCCACTCCTCTGTGTAATGCCTGTGACCATCTGATACCACAAGTAGATCATCCTCCACCTGCTACCCAGCAACTGCACTCACTGATTCTGAGCCACTTCTTTCTCCCTTCTTGCTCTTCCATAGTAGACATTCTCGCTTGAAGTGCCCGAACTCGTTGCACTTGAAGCATTTCACCTCTTTCTTTTTCTTCCTGGACTTGGACCGCCCCTTGGACTTGCTTCTGCCTCTGCCTCTACCTGTCTTCTCCCCTACTGCCAAACCCTCCTAGGGAGCCCGATCTCTGGTCAACTTTTTCCTCTGCTCATTCGACCTCAGCACCGAGACCATGTCCTCATACTCCAGAGTCTCCTTGCCGTAGAGCAGTGTAGTCACCAAAGAATCATATGATCCGGACAGCGAACATAGAAGCAATAGAGACTTGTCCTCCTCATCCAGCTTCACCCCGATATTCACCAACTCCGTGCACAACTGGTCGAACCTCTGAATGTGGCCAATCATATCAGATCCCTCCTGCATTCGAAGACTGTACAACCTCTTCTTCAGCATCAGCTTGTTGCACATATTCTTCTCCATGTACATGGTGTGCAACTTCGACCAAAGGCCCTTCGGGGTCTTTTCTTCCAGCACCGAATACAATGCTGCATCCGTCAAACATCCTCTGATCATCGAGCATGCTTTCTTCTCCAACGATACCCACTGTCTATCTGTCATTCCCTCAGGCTTCTCATCCAAAGCCTGATCCAGACCTGCTTGCACCAGAAGATCCTCCACCCGGATTTTCCACATGGAAAAATTTCCCTTGCCATCAAACTTTTCAAACTCAACCTTCATATTGCTGCCCATGACTGGATCCAAGCCAAACAAGCAATATAAAATCAAGAAGTGTAGAATATACCTTGATGGTACCTTGCTGAAAATTTTCAGCACTTGGGATCTTCAACTTCTCGCACTTGGAACTGCTTCCTCACCACTGTAGCTCTGATACCAACTATTGGAGCATGATCTTGGTTCCTCCCACGGACCTTGGGTGTAGCAGAACCAGCAACAAACAGATCTGAAGACTTCTGGACACGATCCAAGGCCCTTGATGAAATCAGCTTGGTTGCTGTCTTCTTCGTCAGCCTTTCATTCCAGATGAAGAATGCCTCTGAAATTACCTCTAAAACATCCAAGATCTGGTACCCAACTAGATCAGATCTGGACTTCAGTCCTCCAATTCATAGATCTCTAATTGGGGTATTCTAGATAGGGAAGAAGGTAGATGGAGACAGACCTTGCAGATCTATCCTGCTGCAGCCTTTTTGTAGATCTGTTAATGGAGATCTCACCCGCACCTCAAACGACCTAAGATCAACTCCAGATCTAAGAGAAATTTATACCAACCTCTTCTCAAGAGATTCCAGGTCCTGGACCTGGTGTTTGGGCATCTGCAAGAGAGGGGAGAGAAGAAATGGCTGGCGGCTGCAATGGGGGAAGGGGCTAGCGCCTCCCTTCCTTTCTTTTCTTTTATGGACTGGCGGCAAGAAACCCTAGGGTTTCTTGCTTCTGGTGCATGGAAGATTGCTGGAGAGAGAGAGGGAGAAGAGAGAGAGAGAGACTTGGGAGAAATAGTCATCTATTTTTTTGGCTTAATCAAAACTATACAAGTACATATATATATATAAACATCGGGTCAAGTGACCCAAACCCAAAACTTCCTTGACCAACTCTATGGGAGATTAGGTTAACCCAAGCCCATGTATACTCATGATTTGACCTAATCTCATCTCTTTTGGGCCCAGACCTGGCCCATAAAGAGTTGGTCCCTTGAGGCCTACATAACCTAGACCTCAAGAACCCGAAAGGCCCACAGCCTTTCAACCTAGGGCCCAACTAGCCCTAGAGCCTCCATGAAGCCCTCATGAATGATGGACCTTGGCCTTAGCCTTGGTCCCCTGGGCCTTGGGCACACCACCTGGATCATAACAAGTAAAAGGAGTTTTTTCACACAGAGCCATAGAAATCAAAAATTCAAGTAATGGTGCTACTTTCAAAGTAAATGGACAATGATTGAAATCATTCTTGGAGTTGCCTACTGAAGTTGTGGAGGAGAACATGGTTCTCCATGAGCCTATTTATACTGACTAATTCTGTATTAAAGATTTAGTCCGGCTGAAGACTTTAAATTTAGTACTTTTTGGATGGTAACACAAATTTTTTATTTTTTCTAACCTTTACTTTAGTGATTTATATTTTTTTAGGAATAGTGGATCACCTGTATGGAAGCACCTATCAATGAATAAGTATACTTAGTCCAGGTGGTATCTCTATTTTATTTTTCTTACTCTATTGAAGATAATGAAAATTAAGTTGGGGGATAAGGATAATAAATTTTTTTTTTAAAAATTCTCAAATAAGTAAGTATTTAGTATTTAGGCACTTGATTATCCTAGATTTGAGTTTAATCAAGTAAATTTTAAAAACAGCAATCAATGTTCATCTAAAAAATTTTTGAAACACTGAGGGATCAAGGATTAAGAAAACCTAATGAATGGTTAAATTTAGAATAAAAATTATTCTAGTATTTCTAACACTTCCTATTAGTATCAAAGAAGAGTCTACTTTTTTATAAGCATAAGTAGAGTATCTATACGTTTCTTCTGAAAGAATAATGTCCTACAAGCCAATCACATATGTGATGCGATGAAATATTTTTTTATATTTTATCTTTCAAACTCATATATTTGATATTATTTATTAATAAAGTTAGATATTTTTGATTCATTATATAGTACATCTTATATTTGTTTAAGATTACAGTGAACCCCATAAATTAGAGTAATGATTTTAGGGTCATGATGAGATCATACCGTGAGACCAAAATCTTTGATAGTACTGATCTAAAATATTCTCAGTTATTGATTCATTGAGTCGAGGATAATGTGAAAGGAATATGCCCTATAAGCCAATCAAAATGTATAAATAGATGGATATTTTTTTTTTGTCTCCCGACAGCTCATGTACTGATGTTTTAAATAAATAAAGATATTTAGTTCATCATATGCTGCATCTTATTTTGATGAACCCCATAAATTAGGGCTATGGTTTTAGGGTTATGATGCAATCATACCAAGTGAGACCTAAAACCTTAAAACTCTAATTTTAAATTTTTCTAGTCATTGGAACATTGAGTAGGAGATCAATATTTTTGGTAAGATTGGTACATCCTGTGTATGCTCGACAGAGAGGGTAATTGATCTCACAATTACTTGTGTATGACACTAATATAAGGATGTAAGTATTCATTAGAGAATGAATTCACTGAATTGATCCAATTAAAGAAAATATGATGGAGTCTTATCTTCATGTCAACAGATTTTTTCTCATAGTGGGAATTGTGCATGTAAATCTTTTGACCTGAGACTGCCATAGAACCTTATAAGCATGAATCCATATTTTGGATCATACTCATTCATGATTTTATCATGTACGGGGTGTTCTGGATATGATGGATTGCTTATGAACGTGGTGAGTAGGTCAATATGGAAACGATCACTCCTAGTAAGAGGAGATCGCATCCTATCTGCTTCAATCAAATAATGATTCAGGAAGACTTTGATCAAAGTATTATGAAAAATTAGAAATAGTTTCTAATATTTTATAAATCAAATTATTATTATTTGATCAAGAGAAATATGAATATAAAATTAGGTTTGATATTTTTTCATACCCAAACTTATATTCGGGATGCAGGATGATCGTAAGATCAAGTTGCACGGTAATTTTCATTGAAGGGTATTTTTTGGTATTTCCATCAAAATTCCATATCTACCAGGTAGACATGATACGTTGCTAGACGTCAATCATGTCTTGTGAGTTTGATCGAATTAAAGAGTTTAATTCGATCATTAATTAAAAGCTGTTCTGATTGATCAAAATGGTTCAGCTTGATTTGACCTAAATCGGCTAGATTGTGTTTTAACCAAATTAGTTTAAATTGCACATGGACTCACTGCTGGCTAGATGTGGAACCCAATGAGTCACACACAAAGAGACTTGATCATGGATTTAATTTGATTAAACCATGTTTGCAAGTTGAACATGCTAGCACATGTTGCAAACCCTAGCATTTAGATTCGAATTGAATTCAAATCGGGTTCCGATTTGGGCTAATTTAGAACCAATCTGAGCCAAATTGGATTTGGTCTTGAAGTGGGTTCGAAGTGTTTTAATTGGGCTTGCTGTTGGGTGCCAAAAACTAGGGAACCACATGCCTAAGAGTCTCTCTCTTGGCGTGTGAATTTGAATCCATGCACATGAGCCACATGGCGCATGGATGGAGTTGGCGCCACCTTTAGATAAGGTCTATCCTATTTTTCTCCATAACCTTTATTCTACGAATGTATTTCAAATATCTTAGGAGATGCCTAAGAGTCCTTCTGAGTATTAAACTCATCGTAGAAGAATTAAGAAAAGGGATAAGGATTAAATCCATGCGCCACCTCTTGAAAGCGCCCCTTTGAAATTTCAAATGGGGAGATAAGTTTTAAATTATCCACGCCCCTTAATCTCTTGCGCCATTCTTCAAATTGGCACCATCTATCTTGGCCATTGGATGGGCTTCCTTCCAGATCCAAAGGCATGGGTTGATGGCACCAATAAGAGAAGCTTCGTGACTTCTCATTTGAACACCGTAAGTTAAGATCGAAGAGTCTTTCTGAAATAAGGCGTCTCTTCAACCCAACTTTGATGTACACATGGCATTTCTTAATTTATGGGGCTTGAGAAATAGACAAGAGGCATGAGATAAATTGTAAGAGGGCATGAGATATTTTTGGATTGCACCTTTACGTGCAATATAAATAGGGGTGCACGTCGAGGAGTCTCGGGGATTCAGAAATCTTCTTTCTTTCTTACAAGAGGCTCTGCTTGTCTAATTTTCTTTATTCTTTCTCTCTAGCCTAGATAAGGTCCTGATAAAGGACAAAAAATTTTCTAAAAAGGCTTAGAGAATTGGAATAAAAAATTAAGGAGACAAGGAGCAAGAAAGAAAGGGAAGAAAAGGTCCAACAGTGTGACAGCAAAGCCAAGAAAGGAGGTTCTGCCCAAATTGCATTTAAATTCTGATAAATCAGAATTTAATTGCAGAGTATTTTCTAATAAGTGCTAGAGGGTTGATCGAGTCCCCATGTGGATTAACGTTGGAGGGTGAACACGTGGGCACCTTGTGGAAACCCAAACAGATTGCTGCCGGCAACTAAGCACAAATCAGGGTTTAGCGATAAGAGGTATGTTTCTATATCTTTATTTGATATTAATGAAAATTATATGGTTTAATTTTTGATAAGGTGATCTTGGAGTTAGGTTTTATTTTTATGATTTCATAATAATTGCTTTGAAATCTTTGCTTCCGCCATTGCATTAAAATCTTTCAGTGGTATCAGAGCCACCTTGTTAGAATTAAATCATATGATGATATGTTAATGATTTAAAGGCAATATTATAAATATGATATGATCATTATTTATGTTCAATATGATATTAATATGATGAGATTATATTCATTATTTCATAATTAAAATATGATGTATATAATTATGGAATGTTGCTTTGTCATATTGAATTGTGTTCACTATGATGCTATATGATGAGATCATATTCATTATTTCATAATTAAAATATGATGTATATAATTATGGAATATTGCTTTGTCATATTGAATTGTGTTCACTATGATGCTATATGATGAGATCATATTCATTATTTCATAATTAAAATATGAAGTATATAATTATGGAATGTTGCTTTGTCATATTGAATTGTGTTCACTATGATGCTATATGATGAGATCATATTCATTATTTCATAATTAAAATATGATGTATATAATTATGGAATATTGCTTTGTCACATTGAATTGTGTTCACTATGATGCTATATGATGAGATTATATTCATTATTTCATAATTAAAATATGATGTATATAATTATGGAATGTTACTTTGTCATATTGAAGTGTGTTCACTATGATGTTAATTTCTTTTATTCATGTATGATATAGAAATTAAATATGCATTGAGTCCTGAAAAACCCTCTGTAAAATGATATTAAGTTGTAGTGTAATTAACCAATAGCAGAACCAGTCGATGATGTCTAATTGATCAATCGGTGTCTAGGAAAGTAGTTCATGATTGGTAAAGAGAATGTGGTTTCTAATTGGTTCCGTTGTCCGACCTGGCCAAAATTTATTGGTGTCTAAGGAAAGCAACGGGGGGACCCCCACCTCTCTTCCACTTACCTGGCTAATTAGATTAATTTAATTCTTGACTGGAATGCTCAGTGTTATATTCACTATATTATGGTTTTCCTTCATGCTAGGACATTACTATGTCACGAACCATATTAGGTTTGTTGTGTAACCACAAGACCAATTATGAAAACTGACATAATATTGTTCTGGCGCATCGAGATGCTTACAGCAATTTTTTGAGTATAATGCTTTGTTGTGTAACCACAAAAGAATTTATATTCTATTTTGACTGTATTAAAATGAAGGGTCCTACTTAACTAAAACATTATGGTCTGTTGTGTAAACACAAGGCTATTAATGTTTTAGAGGCCAGTGCTTTTATTGAGAATTGCATGAGATGCAATTGGAAAGAGTTTCCTACCTTTAAACTTATAAAAGGTTTGTTGTGCAACCACAAGATCTTTTATAAGGAATTAGGGTCTCAATCCCACCAAGAAAATCAATCAGGGTTTTCTCAAACATCATACTAAAGGGTTATGATGTCTGATAAAAATAATGGGAGACATAATAAAATTAAAATCCTAATTTAATTATGTATATCATCTTGAGTTGTTCGCTTATGTAATGTTCTTTATTATATAGATTAATGGCTTCTTCACTTTCACTTCGCTCTATTTTGGATACAAATAAATTGACTGGTACTAACTATGTGGACTGGTTGAGAAATCTTAAAATAGTACTTAGTCAAGAGAAGCTTTCTTACATTCTCGATACTCTTGACATTGAGCCAGTTGGGGAGGATGCCACAGAGGAAGAAAAAACCACATATAGGATGTGGCAAAATGATTCTTTAACCGTTAAGTGTATCATACTTGTCTCTATGACAAATGAGTTACAGAGGCAGCATGATAGCATGGACACTCATTCCATATTGCTCAATTTAAAAGAGCTTTATAGAGAACAGAGTAGGATTGCAAGATATGAGATATCTAAGCAGTTATTCCGTGTCAGAATGACAGAGGGGTCATCCGTACAAAACCATGTTTTAATGGTTATTGACCTGATCACTCGATTAGGTCAATTAGGTTTTGTTATGGATGGGGAGTTGAGTCAGGATCTAATCCTGCAATCACTTCCAGAATTATTTTCTCAGTTTGTCGTGAACTACATGAACAAACTGAATTCTTCCTTGCCTGAGCTGTTAAATATGCTCAAAACAGCAGAGAGCCATATCAAGAAAGATAAGGCTCCTCTTCTTCTTGTGGATGGGATCTCCAAGAAGAAGGCAGGAAAAAAGGGTTCTAAAAGGAGGCTGAACCCTAAAGGTGGTATAAATAAGAGAAAGAAGGGAAAGAAGACCTCCGGACAGTTGACCTGCTTCCACTGCGGCAAGGCAGGTCATTGGAAAAGGAATTGCAAGGCTTATCTTGCAACAGTGAAGACTGGTGTAAATAATGCACCAAAAAGGTATGTATGAGATACATACAATATTATCATTGAATTCTTCCATTTCAAACTCATGGGTATTAGATACTGCCTGTGGTTTTCATATCTGCAAATCATTGCAGGGGCTGCAGTAAATTAGAAGTTTGAGGAAGGGAGACTTCGAGCTCTATGGTGCTGGAGGAGATTCTATCCAAGCAGGAGCTGTAGGGACATATATCTTGAAGTTTCCTTCTGGGAAGATCTTAGAGCTAACAAATTGTTATTACATGCCTAAGATCATTAGAAATATTGTATCTGTACCTTTGTCGATAAAACAAGGATATCAAATATCTGTAACGAGCAATGTTGCTCGATTAATTTTTCTAATGAAATAATTTGTCATGGCATTTTTGACAATGGTTTGTTGACTCTATGCTTGAATGATAATATTTTTTATATTGATGAAAATAGTAAACGTAAGAGAGATAATGTAAATAATACCTTACTTTGGCATTGTCGACTTGGTCATATTAGTGAGACTAGGATTAACAAGTTGTACAAAGAAAAGTTCTTTGATTCTTATGATTGTGAATCATTAGGAACTTGTGAATCATGTCTCATGGGTAAAATGACCAAGACTTCATTTAGTGGACATGGAGATAGGACAAACGAGTTGTTAGGACTTGTACATACAGATGTATGTGGCCCTATGACAACTCATGCCAGAGGTGGATACTTATTTTTTATTACATTTACAGATGATTTATCTAGGTTTGGATATGTGTATCTTATGAAACATAAATTCGAAGCCTTTGATAAATTCAAAGAGTATCAAAGCATGGTCGAAAAATAAACTGGAAAAAGTATAAAAATCCTTCGATCTGATCGAGGAGGAGAATACTTGTCCAATAAATTTTTAGACCATCTTAAAGCAAAGAGAATTATCTCTGAATGGACACCTCCTTATACGCCACAATTAAATGGTGTAGCTGAAAGGAGAAATTGTACCTTATTAGATATAGTATGATCCATGATGTGCTTCACTGAATTGCCTACTTCCTTCTGGGGTTATGCTTTAGAGACCACAATAATTATCTTGAATAGAGTACCTTCTAAATCTGTATCTAGCACTCCATATAAAATATGGAGAGGTAAGAAGCCCAATCTTAAATATTTTAAGATATGGGGATGTTCAGCATATGTCAAAAGAAATTTTGGACATAAACTAGATACTAGAGCAGATAAATGTTTGTTTGTATGATATCCTAAGGATAGTATAAGATATCTATTCTACCACCCTACTGAACAAAAGGTATTTGTAAGTAGGCATGCCACTTTCATGGAGAAAGAATTTATCCTAGAAAGAGGTAGTGGGAGAAATATTGAAATTAATGAAGTTCAACAAAAATAAATAGATATTTCTCAACCAAATATTCACATAAATAAAGAAGAACTAGAACACATAACTCCTATCCGTAGGTCAGAGAGAGTACGATATGTACCTATAAGGTATGGGTTCATTATTGAGAATAATGAAGCCCAAGTCATTGAGAATGACGAACCTTTGACCTATACAGAAGCTGTCATGAGTAAGGACTCAGACAGATGGCAGGATGCTATGAAATCTGAGATGGACTCCATGTACACCAACAAAGTATGGACTTTGGTTGATGCACCAGAAGGGGTAAACCCTATTGGGTGCAAATGGATCTATAAGAAAAAGATTGGAGCAGATGGTCAAACAGAAACCTGTAAAGCTAGATTCGTAGCTAAAGGTTTCAGGCAAAAATAGGGTATTGATTATGATGAAACTTTTTCACCTGTTGTCATGCTCAAATCTATTCGGATAATGCTTGCAATAGTAGCATACTATGATTATGAAATATGGCAAATGGATGTGAAGACCGCCTTCTTGAATGGTTTTCTAGAAGAGGAGGTCTACATGTCACAGCCAGAGGGTTTTGTCTCAAATGACAGACCAAATCTAGTATACAGGCTTAAGAAATCAATTTATGGATTAAAGCAAGCCTCAAGGAGTTGGAACATCCGCTTTGATGTAACAATCAAAGAATTTGGCTTCATCAAAAATGTGGATGAACCTTGTATGTATAAGAAGACTAGTGGGAGTGCCCTAGTTTTCTTAGTTCTGTATGTAGATGACATACTCTTTATTGAGAATGATATCCCAATGTTACAAACAGTCAAATTATGGCTATCAAATAAGTTTTTCGTGAAAGACTTGGGGGAAGCATCCTATATACTTGGTATAAAGATCTATAGAGATAGATCTAAAAGGATGCTAGGCTTATCTCAGTCTAGGTACATTGACTTAATACTGAAAAGATTCAGTATGAATGAGAGTAAAAGAGGTTATTTACCCATGAGTCAAGGCATACATCTCTCTAAGAAGATGTCTCCTAAGACAACTGAAGAGAGAAATAGAATGAGTTCTATGCCTTATGCTTTGGCTGTAGGATCAATAATGTATGCTATGTTATGTACCAGGCCTGATGTAGCTTATGCCTTAGGCATAGCCAGTAGATTTCAGGCTGATCCAGGAGAGGATCATTGGAAGGCTGTGAAAAATATTCTAAAGTACTTAAGAAGGACTAAGGATATTTTTCTCATATATGATGGATCTGATCTTAAACTAGAAGGATACTCTGATTCTAGTTTTCAATCAGACCCAGATGATAGCAAATCTATTTCAGGATATGTCTTTACTTTGAGTGGTGGAGCAGTGAGTTGGAAGAGTTCTAAGCAACAAACAGTAGCTGACTCAACCACAGAGGTAGAATACATAGCTGCAAGTGAAGCCGCCAAGGAAGCTGTCTGGATGAAGAAGTTCATCACTGAATTGGACGTTGTTCTTGAGATTGAGAACCCAGTACCACTTTATTGTGATAATATTGGAGCAGTTACTCAAGCAAAGGAACCAAGGTCTCACCATAAATCCAAGCACATTTTGAGACGCTTCCATCTCATTCGTGAAATAATTGAAAGATAAGATATTATTATTGAACGAGTAGACACAAAGAACAACATAGCGGATCCATTCACTAAAGCTTTACCACAGCAGCAATTCAATCGCCATCTCGATTGTATGGGGTTGAAATATAAGGGAGATTGGCTTTAGTGCAAGTGGGAGATAAAAAGGAATATGCCCTATAAGCCAATCAAAATGTATAAATAGATGGATATTTTTTTTTTGTCTCCCGACAGCTCATGTACTGATGTTTTAAATAAATAAAGGCATTTAGTTCATCAAATGCTACATCTTATTTTGATGAACCCCATAAATTAGGGCTATGGTTTTAGGGTTATGATGCGATCATACCAAGTGAGACCTAAAACCTTAAAACTCTAATTTTAAATATTCCTAGTCGTTGGAACATTGAGTAGGGGATCAATGTTTTCGGTAAGATTGGTACATCCTGTGTATACTCGGCAGAGAGGGTAATTGATCTCACAATTACTTGTGTATGACACTAATATAAAGATGTAAGTATTCATTAGAGAATGAATTCACTGAATTGATCCAATTAAAGAAAATCTGATGGAGTCTTATCTACATGTCAACAGATTTTTTCTCATAGTGGGAATTGTGCATGTAAATCTTTTGACCTGAGACTGCCATAGAACCTTATAAGCATGAATCCATATTTTGGATCATACTCATTCATGATTTTATCATGTACGGGATGTTTTGGATATGATGGATTGCTTATGAACGTTGTGAGTAGGTCAATATGGAAACGATCACTCCTAGTAAGAGGAGATCGCATCCTATCTGCTTCAATCAAATAATGATTCAGGAAGACTTTGATCAAAGCATTATGAAAAATTAGAAATGGTTTCTAATATTTTATAAATTGAATCATTATTATTTGATCAAGAGAAATATGAATATAAAATTAGATTTGATATTTTTTCATACCCAAACTTATATTCGGGATGCAGGATGATCATAAGATCAAGTTGCACGGTAATTTTCACTGAAGGGTATTTTTTGGTATTTTCATCAAAATTCCATATCTACCAGGTAGACATGATACGTTGCTAGATGTCAATCATGTCTTGTGAGTTTGATCAAATTAAAGAGTTTAATTCGATCATTAATTAAAAGCTGTTCTGATTGATCAAAATGGTTCAGCTTGATTTGACTTAAATCGGCTAGATTGTGTTCTAACCAAATTAGTTTAAATTGTATCTGGACTCACTGCTGGCTAGATGTGAAACCCAATGGGTCACACACAAAGAGAATTGATCATGGGTTTAATTTGATTAAACCATGTTTGCAAGTTGAACATGCTAGCACATGTTGCAAACCCTAGCATTTAGATTCGAATTGAATTCGAATCGGGTTCCGATTTGGGCTAATTTAGAACCAATTTGAGCCAAATTGGATTTGGTCTTGAAGTGGGTTCGAAGTGTTTTAATTGGGCTTGCTGTTGGGTGCCAAAAACTAGGGAACCACACACCTAAGAGTCTCTCTCTTGGCGTGTGGATTTGAATCCATGCGCATGAGCCACATGGTGCATGGATGGAGTTGGCGCCACCTTTAGATAAGGTCTATCCTATTTTTCTCCGTAACCTTTATTCTACGAATGTATTTCAGATGTCTTAGGAGGTGCCTAAGAGTCCTTCTAAGTATTAAACTCATCGTAGAAGAATTAAGAAAAGGGATAAGGATTAAATCCATGCGCCACCTCTTGAAAGCGCCCCTTTGAAATTTCAAATGGGGAGATAAGTTTTAAATTATCCACGCCCCTTAATCTCTTGCGCCATTCTTCAAATTGGCACCATCTATCTTGGCCATTGGATGGGCTTCCTTTCAGATCCAAAGGCATGGGTTGATGGCGCCAATAAGAGAAGCTTCGTGACTTCTCATCTGAACACCGTAAGTTAAGATCGAAGAGTCTTTCTGAAATAAGGCGTCTCTTCAACCCAACTTTGATGTACACATGGCATTTCTTAACTTATGGGGCATGAGAAATAGACAAGAGGCATGAGATAAACTGTAAGAGGGTGTGATATGTTTTTGGATTGCACCTTTACGTGCAATATAAATAGGGGTGCATGCCGAGGAGTCTCGGGGATTCAGAAATCTTCTTTCTTTCTTACAAGAGGCTCTGCTTGTCCAATTTTCTTTATTCTTTCTCTCTAGCCTAGATAAGATCCTGATAAAGGATAAGAAATCTTCCAAAAAGGCTTAGAGAATTAGAATAAAAAATTAGGGAGACAAGGAGCAAGAAAGAAAGGGAAGAAAAGGTCCAACAGTGTGACAGCAAAGCCAAGAAAGGAGGTTCTGCCCAAATTGCATTTAAATTCTGATAAATCAGAATTTAATTGCAGAGTATTTTCTAATAAGTGCTAGAGGGTTGATTGAGTCCCCGTGTGGATCAATGTTGGAGGGTGAACACGTTGGCACCTTGTGGAAACCCAAACAGATTGCTGCCGGCAACTAAGCACAAATCAGGGTTTAGCGATAAGAGGTATGTTTCTATATCTTTATTTGATATTAATGCAAATTATATGGTTTAATTTTTGATAAGGTGATCTTGGAGTTAGATTTTATTTTTATGATTTCATAATAATTGCTTTGAAATCCGTGCTTTCGCCATTGCATTAAAACCTTTCACAATGATACTAGAAAGATTGGTACATCTTATGTATGCTCAATGGAGAGGATGGTTGATCTCACAATCACTTATATGTGAGACTAATATAAAGATGTGGGTGCTCATTAGAGAGTGAGTTCACTGAATTGATCTATGAGAGAACATTTGATGGAGCCTTATTTGCACGTCAGCAGGTTGTTCTCTAGTGGAAGTTGTGCAAGTGATCCTTAGATCGAAGATCATCATGGTACCTTATGTACATGAATCCATATTTTGATTCATTCCTTAGCTTGATTCTCTGATCTTTATGTGGAGTATTCTGGATAAGGTGAAGTATGCATGGAGGTTGTGAGTGGTCAATAAGGGATTGATCACTCCTAATAAAGAGGGCGAACATCCTATGTGATCTCATAGATCGATGATCCAGAAAACTTTTGATCAAAGCAGGATGATAATTAGAAAGAGATTTCTAATGTATCATCAGCTGAATCATCATCTTCTAATCAAGATACATATAGATGAGTATTTGATTTTGATATTATTTTATATCCATAACTCGTCTGGAATGTTGTATGACTAAAAGATTGAATTGCACGATCACTTACCATTGAAGAATAATTTTGATATTTCTATCAAGTTTCATCTATTTTGGACAGTCATGACACATTACTAAACATCTATCTTGACTTGTGGACTTATAAAAATTAAAAAAATTTAATTCAAAAATTAATTAGAAAGAGTTCTGATTAATTGGTGCAATTGGACTGACCTAATCTAATTAGATTAAAGTTAGGTCAAAAGTCTGAGTCCACTGGTGGCTAGATTTGAAATTCAATGGGTCACACACTTTGAGATTTAATCTTGATCTAATTTTATTTGAACCTATTATAAGTTCTAAGGGTTAATTTGATATACTAGCATATTGTGTTAACCCAAGTTTTCAATTTGGTTAGTTTAAATTATTTGAGCTATACTTAACCAGTTGCCTTGAACCTAATTAGATTAGGTCTAGTTTTACTTGATTTCTTGGGTTTACATGAAAGTGTTTTATATGTGAAAGAGATTCTCCATGCCATCTATCTGAATTCAATGTCAAAATTTATGGGTGTGGTAAAAGAAGAGTCTTTCTGTTAATATATCTCTTTGTTTTCCGCTCCATTTATTTCTTTCATGCACCATTAATATATGATATTTATGGGTGTGGATGAGGAGAAATTTTTCTATATTGGGACTCTTCCACACCATTTATTCTTGCATGATGATTCATTTCCCCATGTGAGAAGGTGGAGCACCAAGAGTTGGTGCCCCTTGGGAGACCCATGCACCTTTTCATTTTCTATTTATAGGAGGTGCATCAAATCCATCTGATGGATTACCCTGGCCAAGATTTTGCTAAATTGAAATACAGCGACTCATTCTTCTCCAACTCTTGGAGTGGTCAATCCCATCTCGATCACACTCTGACTTTGCTAGTACTTGACTGTGCCCAGAAGCCTTCCATCTCTGAATTAGAAATTCAATTAGTCCAGTACCAAAGCACATGAGTTGCTTGCAAGTCACTGAGGCGATCTCAGGTCTAAGGGACATTTATACCTATATCCCATCAGAGACATTCTCGACAGCAGAATACTCTGGAGTTGGTCACGTTCAATGATGATGTACTAGTACATCTCACCTGTATGTCATACCAGTGTCTCCATACTCTTTGGTTAAGAGGACAACCAACCCATATGGCCTACAGCGACCTATGCTCGATAGAAGCTGTCGTCCTTATTAACAGCCTATCATTTGGTCGTGAACTGTTTTAAGGACTAATCGATAAATCCTCTCTTTATCAAATCTAAATAGTCCTAAGGACTTCATCATAACAACGGAGTTCATTTGAAGATGAAAGCTTATGATAAAAGTATCAAATATATTTTATTTATTAACAAATCAATTACAATACTTGGTTGCTCAACCGTCAACAGCTTGACGATTGGCTTTTTGGGACATATTTTCCAATAACTCCCACTTGTCCTAAAGCCACTCGGCACAGTATCTAATACCCATCTTCGACTTGTGGTTGTCGAAGTCCTTTATCGCCAGGGCTTTTGTGAAGGGGTCGGTCAGGTTCTCCTTTTCGTCGATCTTCTGAAGGTCGATGTCACCTCGATCCATGATCTCCCAAACCAGGTAGAAACGGCGCAAGATGTGCTTTGTCCGCTGATATGCTTTAGGTTCCTTCACCTGAGCTATGGCACCAGTGCTGTCGTAGTAGAGCAGGACCAGACCATCGAGGGAGGGTGCTACTCCGAGCTCGTTGATGAATTTTCTCAGCCACACAGATTCCTTCGTGTCATCCGATGCTGCGATGTACTCCGCTTCACAAACAGAGTCCGCCACAGTATGCTGCTTGGAACTCTTCCAGTAGATGGCTCCACCATTCAAAGTAAAGATATAACCCGACATGCTCCTACTGTCATCATGGTCAGATTGAAAGCTAGAGTCTGTGAACCCCATAAGTTTCAGATCTGACTCGCCATAAACTAACCATTGGTCCTTAGTATTTCTCAAATACTTAAGGATGGCTTTAATCACTTTCCAGTGATTTTCTCTAGGATCAGATTGGTATCTACTCACTACTCCTAGTGAGTATACCACATCTGGTCTTGTACATGTCATGGCGTACATGATAGATCCCACAGCTGAAGCATATGGGACTCTACTCATACGCTCTCTCTCTTCAGGAGTTGTCGGACAATCCTTCTTAGAGAGAAAAATTTCATGGCCTATCGGTAGATAGCCTTCTTGAAATTCTCCATGCTGAACCTCTTCAGCACAGTGTCTATGTACATGGACTGGGATAACCCAAGCATCTTTTTAGATCTATCCCTATAGATCTTCATCCCTAGGATGTAGGATGCTTCACCCAAGTCCTTCATGGAGAGCTGTGATGACAACCAAACTTTTATTCCCTGTAGTGCAGGGATGTCATTCCCGATTAAGAGAATGTCATCCACGTAGAAGACAAAGAATACCACAACTGGACCATTTGCCCATTTATAGATGCAGGGCTCTTCTCCATTCTTAATGAAGCCATACGTTTTGATCACCTTATCAAAATGCATGTTCCAACTTCGAGAAGCTTGCTTCAATCCATAAATGGATCTCTGAAGCTTGCACACCTTGGACTCATCTGTGGATGTAAACCCCTCAGGTTGTATCATATACACCTCTTCGGTCAGCTCTCCATTCAGGAAAGCTGTCTTTACATCCATCTGCCAGATCTTATAATCCAGATGGGCAGCTATTGCAAGCATTATCCGAATGGATTTGAGCATTACCACAGGAAAAATGTCTCGTCATAGTCAATACCATAACGTTGACGATACCCCTTGACGACCAGACGGGCTTTATAGGTCTCCACCTTTCCGTCTGCACCCCTTATCCTTTTGAAGACCCATTTACACCCAATGGGTTTAACCCCTTCAGGTGGGTCAACCAATGTCCATACATCGTTGACCTTCATGGACTCCATTTCAAATTTCATGGCTTCAAGCCATTTCTCGGAATCAGATCTCTGCATTGCATCCATATAGGTGATCAGATCCTCATTATTCTCATCAAGTTCGATGGGATCACCATCCCGGACCAAGAAACCGTAGTATCTGTTCGACTGACGCGGTACTCTACCGGATCGCTTTAATGGTGTAGGTACATTGGACTCTGAATCTGATCTAATCATATCCGACTCAGGTTCAGCTATTGGTATCGGTCCTTCTACCTGTTGAACTTCATCAAGTTCAACCTTAGAGGCAACGGTTCCTTCACCAAGGAACTCTTTTTCTAAAAAAATTACCTTAAGGTTGACGAACACCTTTTGTTCATCAGCATGGTAGAAAAAATATCCTTTTGCCTCTTTGGGGTACCCAATGAATGAGCATTTGTCAGACCTAGGTCCAAGTTTATCTGTGACTAATCATTTGACATAGGCCGGGCACCCCCAGACCCTAAGGTGTGAAAGTGCTGGCTTACGTCCTGTCCATATCTCATATAGAGTCTTAATTACAGACTTACTTGGAACCCTATTTAATAGATAACAGGCCGATTCGAGTGCATATCTCCAGAAGAATATCGGCAAGCTAGCAAAACCCATCATGGATCGGACCATGTCTAATAGAGTCCGATTCCTCCTTTCAGACACACCATTATGCTGTGGTATTCCTGGAGGAGTTCATTGGGAGAGAATCCCATTCTCTCCTAGATATGTGAGAAACTCACTAGAAAGGTATTCCCCTCCTCGATCTGATCAAAGAGTTTTAATACTCTTTCCAGTTTATTTTTCTACTTCACTTCGGAATCGTTTGAATATTTCAAATGAATCCGACTTATGTTTCATCAGATAGACATATCCATATCGGGATAGGTCATCCGTGAAAGTTATGAAGTTGAAATATCCACCTCTAGCATTGGTGCTCATGGGCCCGCATACATCAGTATGTACTAGGCCCAAGAGCTCAGTAGCTCTCTCACCTTTTCCAGTAAAAGGTGACTTGATCATTTTACCAAGAAGATAGGACTCACAGGTTGGAAGTGATTCACAATCACTGACTTCGAGAATTTCCTCTTGAGTCAACCTGTTTATTTTGTTCTTGTTTATATGACCTATCCTCCAATGCCATAAGTAGATATCTGACACACTATCTAATCTAGGGTGCTTGCCAGTAGAATAGACTCTTATCAGGCTTGATCTTTTTGGTCTGGCTCTGCATTGATGTCCCAGCCTGAACATGCACCTTCTTCGCTTTCTTCTTCTTGTTCTTCTTTCCTTTCTTAAAGGATCGAGAACCAGAAGACGATCCTCCCACTAAGTTCACCGACTCCTTATGGAGTTGGTGATCTTTCTCAAAGTTCTGAAGCAACCCCAGTAATCCGTGGTAGTTTACTTCAGGCTTTGTCATTCTATAATGAGTGAGAAATAGGAGATAAGACTTGGGTAGCGAGTTCAGTATTGCATCTTTCTCAAGCTGCTCATGCAAGGAAAAGCCGAGCTTGCTCAATCGTTCCATCAGCTCGATCATTACAATACATGATCAGTGACAGAGGTATCATCCCGCATTTTGGCGTTGAAGATGGCACAACTAGTCTTGTGCCTCTCCACGTCATCGGGTGTGCCAAAGGCATCCTCCAACACTTGAAGCATGTCCTTTGGCTGAGCCATCTCGAATCTGTGACTGAACTTGTCGCTCATGGCAGCCAGCATGATACAGCGCATCGTGGTCCGGTCACTGAGCCACTTTTGGTAAGTGTCTCTGACTATTCCACGTGCATTGGCAGCTGGCTCCTCAGGTGCAGGATCCATTATCACATATAGGATCCGTTCATGCTCCAGGACTATCTTCAACTTTCGATACCAGCTACTGAAGTTGGGTCCCACCAACTTATCATTGTCCAACAATGATCGGAGCGATAGGGAAGTGGCCATATTTGCATAAAGGAGAACCATAACCTAATTAGTAATTGATTCATTAAATCAAATGATTTGGACTTTAATCAAAAGATTTCTCCCACTATTTTATTCGAATTGGTAGCCTCTACCTCCAATTCGAGGAATTACCCTAATTCCTTAGTGGATACTAGAATCCACTTAGACTGCACACAAGCCCAACTTCGGTTGGCCAACCCATGTACATCTAAGGATAGGTTCATAACCAATTATTTCTCTAAATAATTTCTAGTAATTTTAATTTTACCCCAGAAATCTAATCAGTAGGCTTTGGCCTCCACTGTAAGGATTCGGTTAGGTCCAACTATTAACATGATCATACTTGGTGTATCTAACCAACGAATGATTAAGCCCAACTTTGGTTGGCTCACCTAACCACCATTAGAGAGATACTTCCAAGTTGTCATATGATGAGTGATAATTCCATTAGTCAACAAGCACCAGGCCTTTGGGTCTACAATGATTATTGAGTTAATGGACTCATTATCAAACACCTTAATGGGAGGCTATGACTCAGTTATCTCCATAACTTTATCATTTTAAGGACCTAATAATTTTAGAAGATTTAAATAATTTAGAGGATGAGGTCAGATGAACCAGCTTATCATGATCCTCCCACTGGCTTCACCAAGTCAGCTTTAGGGAGACCATTAAAAGGGCTGGTCTAGGAGCACCTAAATCAGTCACACTGATTTACCTAGCGGATATGGGTCAGCTCAAATAGTCAAGTGATCCGATCAAAATATAATTTCACCAAGAGGCCAAGTAAGTTCGATCATTGGAAGGGTTACCAAAGCTTGCCTTAGACACCATCAGAAATGGCCAGGTAAGCAGGCTCCTAATTAAAAACCACCGGTCTGGTTTACCTTAGACACCAACTGGTTTAATTAGTTTCAATTAGATCAACCTAACAGTTCGTACTAGACCGCTTAGCCAAGAATCAAGTCCATTTGGTTCTCGTTAAAGACATGGACTTGACCAACTATAACTATTGTAATTGATCTAGAGAATCCTTGACCAAATCTAAGACAACAATTGATTAGATTTAGTCAATTCTCTAATTAAGTCCATCTTTAATCTAACCATAGGTCTAACCCAATTAATGGACCTAATTCCCACTAACCCATTAACCCAATGTGTTATGGTTTGTGTCTTAGGTTCTTCAATTCACAATCCTAGAACCTAATCAAACAACTTCTTAATTCTTAATTAAGTTTTGGGCTGAGGGTTGGGTTTGGCTTTTCAAAAAATAATTTTCATATTTATAAAATAATTTTATAATATGATTCTATCAACCATATTGCATGTTTGATTCATAATCAAGATACAAGTGAATTAAACATGAAACTACTTTAGATCTAATCTAAACAGGTTCATGTAATTGAAATAATTTCAACTTTAAATAATTTCTTTGCACAAAAATTATTAACAAAGAGATTTTATTTTAGATTTAATTTTTTTTTAAATCTAATAAATCATAAATTTAATCTAGATCATATCTAATAAATTTATGATTAAAGATAGATCTACACAAATGAGGACAACCTTTGCACTGTAAGGGGTAAACCTTACAGCAGGACAACCTTACAGTTTGTGATTGATCTAAAATTTTAATTTTAGATTTAATAATTAGATTATAAATTAGATCTAATCTAAGAAATAATCTAAGCATGTATAAATAATCATGTAATAAAGAACCTAGGCTCTGATACCGATTGAAGGAACCAGATCTAGGGTTTTAGTGTTAAATCTTGAAACTTTTTCAAGATCATACAGTGGAAGACTAAAATAAATTAAAATTTATTATTTAAAATTAGAGAATTTTTAGATCTAAGATTCTATTACATAATTATTACATAATATTAAATCAAAAATTAAAAAATATATATACAGCATGAACTACATGTTGATCATATCAACATGTTTCTATACTACATCTAATGTATGTATTAAACAATAGATCAGATCTATTATCTTGCAAGTTAGATATTCTAACCTCACTGATCTGGGCTTGAGGATGATGTTGCAAGCTGCACATGCATCCGGCCTTTAGGAGTCATCCACACGAGCCCACGAATCTCGATCAGAAGTCCTGCTTTAGGAAATCAGCACAGTATGCTAGTACTGCGCTGATCCTTCTTTGATGGTTGATCAGGTGCCTCCTTCTTCTTGATTTAGACTCTTCCAAAGATGGAAAGTAGGATGAAGAGTTTTAGATCTGAGATACTCTCAGAAAACTCAAGATGGAGGGAGAAAAGATATGAAAACAAATAACCCTAGAAGAAGACCCTCTTCTTCTTCTCATTTTTCTCTCTAGACACCTTATCTTGTGTCTATTATATCTCCACGACCCAAAGGTCTTTCTCTTTGATTTTTGGATGGCCCAAAGGTCTCTCAAATCTCTATCTTTTATGAATATTTTATAAAGAAACTCATTTTATACAGAGAGATATGATAGAGTCCTTGTCTAGGTCAAATACCTAGTCAAGGCTTATCCAAACATGGCAAGATAAGGGGCGCCCAACTCTTGAGCACCTCCTCCTTATTTTTATGTATGGATCACCAGCAAAAAGTACACAATGTGTACCCTAAAATCCATAAAAATTCTAAAAAAAATTTGGATAAATTTGGTGCAAAATTGAAAGAGTTTTGGATTTCTAAAACTCTATCTCATAGAATTCGAAATCCAAACTTATTCCTCTTTGATTTGATCCAAACCACCTTCCATGTAAGAAAGAAGAGAGGAAACCTTTTGTGAACGTGGGAGAGACCTAGGAGAGGGCTTTTGTTGCACAAAATAAGAGGAGATTGGCGTTGAATGAGAGAGAGGGCGTGGGGAAGGCTTATGTGGTGCAAGGTGGAATCCCAGTCTTACTAGGATTCTATCTTATGATTTGTTTTAATTTGATTTCTCAAACCAAATCAAACCAAAATTAGATCAACCCAATTAAAATAGGTCTTAATCCAATTAAAAACCTAATTTAATCAGATTAAATTATATTTAAATCTGATTTAATTTTTTAATCAAATTAAAAATTAGATTGACCAAAGTCCTAGTTGAACTAGGACTAGTTTTTCCTTGCACTTGGCTTATCCAATAAACTAATTGGACTTGATCCAATCAAGTCCAAACTAAATCTAATTAAATTATATTTAATTAGACTTAATCTCAGTCCATTGGCTTAATCAAATTAAGTTAATTAGCAATCAAATTGCTAATCGATCCTCCTGCAACACTTGCATTGGGTTAAATGTCAATCGTATTGATCATTTAACCCTAGAACGATTCTTAATCGTTGATCAACCATCCGATCGGATCATGAACTCTAATGTGTGTGACCTCATAGGTTTGAACCTAAGTCGGTAGTACAGAAATAAATTTTTATACCAATCGAAGTGACCATCTAGCAATGGTACCCGACGATCGGATAGGTCGAATGTGTAGAACAACATCCTTAGAACCCATGCGGATATAGTTTTCATATAATTCATCCTCTTGACCAAAATGATCATAGGACACCCCAGAGTTCAACTGTCAACTCTGATCAGGTTGTCCACATGGTATTTTAAAATATCAAATCCATCTGATGGATTATCCTAGCCAAAG
This sequence comes from Elaeis guineensis, assembly GCF_000442705.2. Taxonomy (NCBI): domain Eukaryota; kingdom Viridiplantae; phylum Streptophyta; class Magnoliopsida; order Arecales; family Arecaceae; genus Elaeis; species Elaeis guineensis. The sequence continues at coordinate 23,322,108 of NC_026006.2, read as the reverse complement.
TTTTGCTAAATTGAAATACAGCGACTCATTCTTCTCCAACTCTTGGAGTGGTAATCCCATCTCGATCACACTCTGACTTTGCAAGTACTTGACTGTGCCCAGAAGCCTTTCATCTCTGAATTAAAAATTTAGTTAGTCCAGTATCAAAGCATAGTGAGTTGCTTGCAAGTCACTGAGGCGATCTCAGGTCTAAGGGACACTTATACCTATATCCCATCAGAGACATTCTCGACAGCAGAATACTCTGAAGTTGGTCATGTTCAATGATGATGTACCAGTACATCTCACCTGTATGCCATACCAGTATCTTCACACTCTTTGGTTAAGAGGACAACCAACCCATATGGCCTACAGCGACCTATGCTCGATAGAAGCTGTGGTCCTTATTAACAACCTATCATTTGGTCGTGAACTATTTTAAGGACTAATCGATAAATCCTCTCTTTATCAAATCTAAATAGTCCTAAGGACTTCATCATAACAATGGAGTTCATTTGAAGATGAAAGCTTATGATGAAAATATCAAATATATTTTATTTATTAACAAATCAATTACAATACTTGGTTGCTCAACCGTCAACAGCTTGACGATTGGCTTTTTGGAACACATTTCCCAACACTTCCAAGATAAGAAAATAAGTCAGATAAATTGGACCTAATCTAATTAGATCAAAGGTAATAGGTTAAGACTAGCTCAAATTTATTTGAACTCACCTAATTAGAAACTTGGGTTAATACAATGTGCTAGCATATCAAATTAATCTCTAGGATTCATATTAAACCCTAGTTAAATTAGACCAAGATCAAATCTTAAAGTGTGGATCCATTGAGCTCCAAATCTAGCTAGCAGTGGACTCAGGCTCTTGATCTAACCCTAATTTGATTAGACTGGGTCAGCCTAATTGCACCAATTAACTAGGACTCTTTCTAATTAATTTTTGTATTAATTTTTTTTTTAATTTTTATGAGTCTACAAGTCAAGATTGATATCTTGCAATGTGTCATGGCTATCCGAAAGAGATAAAATTCGATGAAAATATCAAAAATATCCTTCAGTGGCAAGTTATTGTACAATTCAATTTTTTAGTCATACAACACCCCAAATGAACTATAGACATGAAATTATTATTGAAAATTATATTTCAAAGTCAATCACTAGCCTGTTAATGGTTGAACTTATTATTATAATTATATATATTATTAATTTAATAAATTTTATTTAATTTTTTCATCACTGTGTACATCTTATTTTGAACTCGTGTTATATGATGAAGTCCTTAGGATTATTTGATTTAATATAAGAGGATATATCATTTAGTCCTTAAATCTTAAGTTCACGATCAAATGATATACTATTATTAGGATGATAGCTATATCAAGTATAGATCGTTGTGTGCCATATATATTGGTTGTCCTCTCAATCAAAGAGTGTAGACACTGGTATGGCATACAAGTGAGACGTAGGAGTATATCTCACTGAACGTGACCTACTGGTGAGCACTCTGCTGTCAGGAGTAGCTCACGAAAGATATGGGTATAAATATCCCTCTGATCTGAGATCACCATAGTGACTTGCAAGCAGCTCACTGTACTTTGGTGCTAAACAACTTAAATTTTTAATTCAGTGATGAAAATTTTTTAGTTACAATCAAGTACTTATGAAGTTGGTGTGTGAATCAAGATGGAATCGACCCCTCCAAATAAATAGGAGTTAATGTATCAGCATATTTTAATTCAGTAAAATCTTGATCGAGATAATCTATATGATAGATTTAAAAATTAAAATATAATATAAATGACCATATCAAGGTTGACAGTTAAATTCTAGATCACCTTGAGTATTTAGGTCAAAAAGATAAATTATATGGTAACCATATGCCAATAGGTTCTTGAATGGTGCTTTGCAATCTTTCGATCTATCCGGATGTTGGGTATCATTGCTTGATGGCCACTTTGATTGGTATAAAAAGATTATTCCTACACTATTAGCTTAGGTTCAAACTTTTGGGGTCACACTCAAAAGAAGTTTCTGACTGATCATATGACTGATTAACGATTAAGAATCGTTCTAGGATAAAACAGTCAATTCGATTGATGATTAATCCTATACAAAAATTATAATAAATCAATTCATTAATTATTAATAAATTATAAAAAAATTGATTAATAATTAGATCTAATTAGCTTAATTTAATTGAGCATTGAGGTTTGGATTAAATCTAATAGAATTGGATTCAATTTGGTTTGATCTGATTAGGTTATGAGATGACCTAATCGCTAAAGGTGTTTGATTCCTGATTTGATCAGGACTTGAGCTTGATTAATATTTAATTTAATTAAAATTTAATTAAGACTATTTACTACTTAATTAGATTATATTTAGTGATCCAATTCGGTCTAACCTAATTCGGTTGGATTAAGAACCTAATTGGATGAAAAATTAATTCAAATTCAGAATCCTTGCGCCCTATATTTCTTCACACGAGAAATTTTTTGTGTGAATTTTTTTCACATCTAAAAGTAGTTTTATGCTAACATTTGATCTCCTTTTGAATTAAGAATTGGTTGGTTTAAATTTGAGTTCAAATAGATTTGAATTTGAATAAAAATCTAGAGTCTAAATCTAGTAGGACTCTTCTCTTCATGCTACCACCTTTCTCCATGCATAAAGTATTTTTGCATGAAATTTTTTATGCCATTCTGATGCTGGTCAAGCACCATCTGAGTCTCTAAGATAAGAATAAAATTTAATTCAAAGTTTAATTCAAATTTGATTTGAATTGATGATATGGATCAACCAACATTTGAACTTGAGCTAAAATTATTTTATTTTCATCCTCATCTTTCATAGGATGCCACCCTTAAGAAAGGATGAATTTTGTGCAACAAAAAGAGAGTTTTTTGGCATGAGAAACCTCAAAGTTAGGGCATGAAAACCTGAGAGTGGGTTGGGCTTCTGTGCATGAGAAACAGAGGAAGTGATCTTCCTCTCGGGCATGAGGTGTAGGGTGGGTTTTAGGGTTTCGATTCTAGATTTTGTGAGAGGAAAAATACAAGAGTGAGTCTTGTTCAATCCCCCACAGCACTACTTTCTCATAAAGCTTCATCTTCTGATCTAGAGGAGTCTGGGAGATCCAAAGAAAGGAGCTTGGATCAGCCATCCAATACCTTCGACACGAGTTAGCACTTTCGAGAAATATGATCTGATCAGGAGCTTTGAGTGGATGATCTGTAGAGGTCGGACGATCTGTGTGGCTGATCAATATCAGTAAGAGCTTCATACCATATCTATCAGTAGTGGAGATCATCGACTCACGATAAGGTGATGAGTTCTGAACTCAATCGATGTGATCTAAAGGTCAGATCTGATTTAAGGCATCGATGTGATCAGTGTTGTTTTATTTTATATTAGATTTTATTTATAAAATTTTTATATCATAAATCTTTAATGATAGTTTAGATCTAATTCAAGGCATATTTAGAAGATTAAAATATTTAATCTTTATTTTTTTATTATAAAATTTTAAAAATATATGCTTTGAACTATCTGTTTTTTCTTCAATTGGTATCAGAGTAAAGTTTTATATGACATAATATTTTTTGCATTTAGATCTATAATTTAATTTAGATTAGATCTGATATATGATATTTAGATCTAAAATTAGTTATAGATCTGATCTCACAAATTGATATAAGGTTGTCCTGCTATAAGGTTTAACTCTTACAGTAAAAAGGTTGTCCAAGTTTATGTTGATCTTTATAAAATTTGATTTTAATTATTTAGATTAGATCTAAATAATTAATTTAAAATTTAAATAGTATAGTAATTTGATTGGATAGATCTTCATAGCCATTCGATCATAGGAGAAATTAAGGTTTCACAACCCGATTTATCCATTCGATGGGATCTCCTATGGCTTGTTGGGATGTTGCATGATCTTTTTCATGATGATGAACAATAATTTTTTTTTTAAAATTTTATTTTAAATTTAAAATAATATATATTAGATCTAAAATTAAAATTTTGATCAATGGATGATTGATTATAAAAAATATTTTATAAAATTAAAAATTATTTTTAAATATCAAAACTGAACTCATATCAGTCCAAAACTTAATTAAGAATTAAGTGATCTAGATTTGAGAATCAAAGATCTAAGGCATTAACTTCATAATTCATAGGTTAATGGGTTAGCTCGAGTCAAGTTCATTTAACTGGGTTAGACCCAGGGTTAGAAATCATTGATAATAGATCATATTAGTAATTAATCAAATCTAATTAAAAGTTAATTCTAATTGGATCAATTTTTTTTCTTGATCAATTTCAATAGTTGTAGTTGGTCAAGTTCATGCCTTTGATTAAACCAATATGGATCTTGATCGTAGCTCCATAGTTGACCCAGGTCTATAAGTTGATCAAATTGAAAATGACTAATCTGTTGGTGTCTAAGGTAAGTATGACAGCTTTGATCAGTGGTTATTAATTGTGAGCTACTCGCATAGATTGAGTTTATATCAAGTTAATGGCATATCTCTTCCATCGATTCCACTTGCCTGGCCAACATGGTGAATCATATTTTGATTAGATCATTTAATGATTGGCATTGACCCATGCTAACTAAGAAATCAGTATGACTGATTTAGATGCCCCTAGTACAATTTGTCTTGAGTCCTCTTTATGACTTGAAGAAGTTAGTGGAAGGATTTATGACTGATTGGCTGGACCAGCTTATGTCTAGTCTTTCTTAATCTGACTTGGTAAAGTCAGTGAGAGGATTAAGATTAACTAATCAAATTTTTTTTCATCTTTCAATTCAACTAATTAAATCTTCTAAAATTATTAGATCCCTAAAAATAAAATAGTTATGGTGATAACTAGATCATAGCCTCCCATTAAATTGGATGATCATGAGTCCAACAGTTTAAATGATCATTGGAGGTGCCACATGCCTGGTGCTCATCTGACTGTTAGAATTATCATTCATGATATGTTAATTTAGTTATATCTTTCTGATGATGGTCAGGTTGGTCGAGCCACACTCGAGCTTGGTCACTTGTTTGTTAGATGCATTAAATTCTGGCATGTTAATGGTTGGACCTAATCAGAACTTTCAGTGGAGGCACCACACACCTGCTGAAGAGGTGTCGGGGCAAAATTAAATGCTAAAAATTATTTGATAAAATAATTGGTTAGAAACCTACCCATGGGTGCATAGGGGTTAGCCGAGCCACACTCGGGCCCATATGCAGTCCATATGCATTCTAGTACCCACTAAAAAATTATTATAATTTCAAATTAGAGGTAGAGACTATCAATTCAAATAAAATAATGAAAGAATCTTTAGACTAAAATCGATGTCTTTAGGCTTAATCAATTCATGTACTAATTAGATTTTGATTTTTCTTTTGCAGTTATGGCCACCACCTTATCGCTCTGATCACTATTAGATAGTGATAAATTGATGGAACTAAATTTTGATAGCTGATATCGAAAGCTTAAAATAGTCCTAGAGCACGAATGGATCTTGTATGCATTGATAGATCTGACACACGAGGAGCCAGCTTCGAATGTCTGTTGTACGGTTAGAGACACTTATTAGAAGTGGCTCAACGACTGAACTATGGTTCATTGCATTATGCTGGTGGCAATGAATGATGAGTTTAGCCATTATTTCAAGAATGCTCAGCCACATGATATGTTGCAAATATTGAATGAGTTCTTTGGCACACCTGACAATGTTGAGAGGCACAAAATTAGTTGTGCCATCTTCAATGCTTGAATGAGAGAAGGAACATCAGTCATTGATTATGTACTGTACATGATTGAGATGATTGAGTACTTAAGCAAGCTCGACTTTTCTCTACATGAGCAGCTGGGGAAGGATGCCATTTTGAACTCTCTGCCCAAATCCTACTCCCTTTTCTTACTCATTTTCGAATGACAAAGCCTGCAGTCAACTACCATGATTTACTGGGGTTATTGTAGAACTTTGAGAAGGATCACCAGCTCCACAAGGAGTCGATAAATCTTATGGGAGGGTCTTCTTCTAGATGTTGACCCTTTAAGAAAGAAAAGAAGAACAAGAAGAATAAGAAAAAAGATGCAAAGTGCTGGGGCACCCAAGTCCAGTCAGACCAAGAAACCCAAGTTCGACCAGTGTCAGGTGAAATGCTTCTACTATAAGAAGCTGGAGCACTGAAAGAGAAACTATCCTAGTACATTACCTCCCTGAATTCGAACAGATCGAGAAAGAAGTAAGTTATTGCTGGACAAGGTAATTAAATGATTGCACTTTGTAATTTCTCAATTTGTGATTCTACTACTTGGGTATTAGATACCGGAAGCCCTTTTAATATTTACAATTTATTGCAGGATCTGCAGGTCAGTAGGAGATTTGAAGAAGGCAAAAGATTTTTTAATGTTAGAGATAGAAGATCAGTTCCAATTCTAGCATTAGAGATTATTAAGCTTGTATTCAAGTCCAATATAATTGTTCTTAGTGAATATCATTTTTGTCCTTCCTTTTTATTGAATATTATTTCTGTAAGCTTCTTGGGCATATACAGTTATAAAATTTTAATAAAAAAAATAATTTTAATATCATTATAAATGATGTTAATGTGATGAATGGATAGCTGAATAATGATATTCACATATTGTAACAATCTGTTAGTGTAATGTACATGTCCAGCAAATACCCTAGAATTAGTGATGTCTTCGATATCTACCTTTGGCACTATAGGTTAAGTCATATTAATAAGAACAGAATAAATAAGTTGATACAAGAGGAAATCCTTGAAGTCAGTGATTGTGAATCACTTCCAACCTGTGAGTCCTATCTTTTTCGAAAAATGACCAAATCACTTTTTATTGAAAAAGATGAGCTAACCAGTGAAGTTCTAGGTCTGATACATACTGATGTATTTGGACTGATGAATATCAGTACCAGAGATGGATATAATTATTTCATTATGTTTACAGACCACCTATCAAGATATGGACATATCTATTTAATGACACATAAGTCAGAATCATTTAAAATATTCAAATGATTTCGTAATGAAGTTGAGAAACAAACTGAAAAGAGTATTAAAACTCTTGGGTTCGACTGAGGTGGAGAATACCTCTCCAGTGAGTTTTTGACATACTTAGAAGAAAATGAGATTCTTTCGTAATGGACTCCTCCTGAAACACCATAGCATAATGGTGTGTCAGAAAGGAGGAATCAAACCCTGTTGGATAGGGTTCGATCCATGATGGGTTTTGCAAGTCTCCTTAGGCTTGGTCATATAGGAGAGGACAGACTCAACAAACTGAAGAATGATGGTCTTCTCAGATCATTGACTTTTGAGTCTTATCCAGTTTGTGAATCGTGTCTTCAAAAAAAAATGGTCAATTTGCCCTTTGTGGGACAAAAGAGAAAGGGCCACTGAGATATTAGCCCTGGGACACACTAACATGTGTGGTCCATTTGATGTACAAGCCAGGGGTGGCTATGTTTATTTTATAACTCTTATCAATGATTATTCATAGTATGGATTTGTGTATTTGATACACCATAAGTTTGAAGTCTTTAAAAAGTTCATAGAGTTTGGACATAAAGTAAAAAAATAGATCGAAAAATTCATTAAGATTCTTTGATCAGATCGAAGAGAAAAATATTTTAGTGAGAAATTTTAGGCCTATATCAAAGATAATGGTCTAGTGACATCTCCAAAGATACCTCAGCTCAACGGAGTATCCGAAAGGAGGAATCAAATCCTATTAGATATGGTCCGATCTATGATGAGCTTTACAGACCTTCCTATCTTTCTCTGGAGATATGCATTACTTTCTATAATTCATCTTTTAAATCAGATTCCCTCTAAATCCATTCCTACCATACCATACGAGTTATGGTATGGTAAGAAGCTGACTCTTGGTTACCTCAAGATTTGGAGCGATAGCAGGTGGACAGTTAGAGGCTAGGTCCTTTAGGTCTCGCTTCATAGGATATCCTAAAGAAATCATGAGATACTACTTCTTTCTTCTTGAGGATCACAATATGATTGTGAGCCGTCATGCCATCTTCTTAAAAAAAAAGTTTATCCAAGATAGAGGCAGTGAGAGGAAGATTGAGCTCAAAGAGAAAGTCTCTGAAGAGCATCGAGTCCAAGAACCTGAACCCAGTAATGAGCCAGTAGATGTGATACCTCCATCTCGTAGATCAAGTAGAATCTCCCATCCTCTTGAAAGATACTTAGATATTCTTACAAAATATTTAGAGGAAGCATTTCATGTGGGAGATAGGTATATTAGGAATGATTCCAAGACCTACGATGAGACCATGTTAGATATAGACCCCAAGAAATGGATGGAAGCGATGAAGTCAAAAATTGACTCCATGCATTCCAACCAGGTTTGGTCCTTAGTAGATCCACCTGAAGGTATTATACTTATTAGGTATAAATAGATTTATAAAAGAAAAATTAGGTCAGATGATAAGATAGAGACTTATAAGGCAAGGCTAGTCATGAAAGGTTATAGTCAATACGAAGGCATTGACTATCATGAAATCTTTTCGCCCATGGTCATGCTGAAATCTATTTGTACTCTGCTTGTGATAGAAGCTTTTTATGATTATAAAATTTGATAGATGGATGTGAAAACTATCTTTTTAAATGGATATCTTGAGGAAGATATCTATATGGAGTAGCCTTTGGGATATCCAGTGATAGTGATCACAAGATCTGCAAGCTGCAAAGGTCCATATATGGACTTAAGTAAGCATTTTGGAGTTGAAACACTCATTTTAATGATGTGATCAAGATATTTGATTTCATTAAAAATGAGGAGTCATGTGTGTATAAAAAGATCAGTGAGAATGCTGTCACATTTCTCGTATGGTACGTGGATGACATCCTCCTGATTGAAAATGATATTCCTATGCTGACATCGATCAAAGTATGATTATCAAAAGAATTCATCATGAAAGATGTAGGAAAAGCTTTCTACATTCTTGGTATAAAGGTCTATAGGGATAGATCTAAGAGAATGATAGGACTCTCATAGCGAATGTATATAGAGAAGGTACTGAAGAGGTTCAGTATGAAAAACTCGAAGAGAGATCTTTTACCCCTTAGACATGGCATTCATCTTTTCAAGAAGATGTGTCCTGATACATCTGAGGAGATCTAGTGCATGAGCAAGATCCCTTATGCTTCGGCAATAGGGAGCCTTATGCATGTCATATTATGTACATGACTTGATATAGCCCTTGTTGTGAGTGTCACGAGTAGATATCAGGTGAGTCCAGGTGAAGAACAC